>NC_061114.1:52884343-53042238 GCF_002878395.1 Capsicum annuum
TCAATCTTCTACTTGTAGATAAAATAATTAAAATACAGTAGAAAAACTGCAGAAAAATGGGATGTGGGGGACAATTTTTGAACTTACTTTGAAAATATACTGAAGTACTTAAATAATACATATATTACTATTCATAAAATGAAAATTGAAAAGACGTGAATAATAGAATAAAAGTTCAAGAAAAATCATAAGTAAAAATAATAGAACTTTTTATTTTATTTAAAATCACGAGTTTTTCAAAATATGTATTTGATATTATTTTTTTTATTTCAAAATAATAATTATCTTTTCTAATTTATATATTTTGAGATAAAATAGAAGAAAACTCAACTTCTTATGCGTGTTGTAAAAAAATAATTTAATTCAAAGTCAAATTAGAAAAAAGTAAAATAATTATAATATAGTAGAAAAAATTATTTCACACTGAGGATTTGGGTGGGGTGGGGTGGGGTAGGTGATTTGAACAAATTTTTAGAATATAATGAGGTAATTACACAATACACATATTACTATTTATAAATTTACATGAAAAAGAGGGGGATAGTAGATAAAAATTTAAATTGTTTTGACAATCGAAAATATTTAAATTGTAAACAATATAACAAAGAAAAATATGAATTATAGAATATTTTTGCAATTACATGACTTTTTTCACTCATAAAAATTTTGTTAGATATTAGGAGTAGGGGAGGAGAGGGAATATAAATAATCTATTGTATTTAAAGTGTGAATAGTATAATAAAAAATACAAAAATTATTTTTTTTTTACAATTACATGATTATTTTTTTTTTTATAGATTTGATTAAAGATATAGAGATTAGGGTGGAGAGGGATGGGTGGGAGGTGGAGGCGGGGGAGAGGTGTAGATTTAAAAAATTGAGGGTGGTGGGGTAGGGGTGCGAGGTGGGTGAGGTAAAATTTCTTCTTTCTTTTTTGCGTTTCATTGAAAAATAATATGATGGTTGTACTTTTTTTAAGGTAATATAATATGTTTGAACAAGACATTTCCATATAAAATTATTAGTAATAATGCTTTATTATTGCTCCATCGCGGGTACGTATACTTGTGTATATAGAAGCAAAAATAGAAGCACCAGAAGAAGCCAAGTGGTAGCATAATAAAAAGTCATGTTGCAGTTTTAGAACAAAGTATAATACTAATTTTGAATAGAAAAAATGAAGTACTTGAATTTGAATATAATGACCTGAATTTGTGAATTTTTTATTTCTATGTGTTTTGACCATTTTGCTCTTCCCTTTAGTTTCTACATGTTGATTTTGAGGTTAAAAAATGATTAACACAATTTTTTATGTGATTGGGAACGAGTTATGTGGAATTGTGGTTTTAGAGGTTCTAGAAGCCATATTGTTGACTTTAGTCAGCATTTGTTGTTAAAATTTTTGAAATATCGAATTTGGGTTAGTAGCAAGGTTGATTCGATTTTGGGGTCTTTAATATCTCATTTCGAACCTTCATTTAAAAAATAGCGAAATAGGATCTCGGGGGTTAATTTATTTATGATTACCTTTTTTTGAAAATTCAACATTGTTATTGAGGCTGAAACATCGAAATTAACTCAGTAGCATATTTGGTTTTACTTCTATTGGGTCCTAAATGAATCTCGAGGGTTCGTTCGAAACATTCAAAATCATGCCAAATAAGTTGTTGCACAGCTGATATCTGGTGCATAGATCCTTCTTCGCAAATGCGTAGAAGAAATTCAACCTTCACCATGATTGTGATGTGGTGGCCGATCGCGAAGAGTAATAGGAATATTCTTAATGAATGTGATGAGGCAGTTGCAAATGTGAAGGCCTGATTCATTATACATCAGGAACATGAAGCCTTGGCCGCAAACGCAAAGTTCAACTTAATGGTCTAGTTAACATCGACCCTCGCAGATGTGAAGGGTTGATCGCATTCTCAAGGTACTGCTCACTGAACAACATAAATATTCAATTTCCACGATTCTACTTCATTTTCTAACTTTCAAGCTTAAAAAAGGCAATTTTTAAAGATTTCAACATTGATTTTCGTGTGGATAACTTCTAAAGTAATAATTCCATTACTTTGCATTGATTTTATCTTTAAAATCACCTTTAAATCATGATTTTAAATTGAAAAAATTAAAATTTTCACTAGTAAAGTTTTAAAAGGATTTTTCTTCATTGTAGAATCCGATTTTAACCTGTTTTCATATGAATTTTCTCCTATAGGCTCCTATAACCTTGAAAAATATGTTTTCCAAAAAAATTCTAGTTTTACCCCTTTCAATTTCGAACTCATTTTTTGAACATGTTTTAGCTTTGATTTGAATATGCACAATTCCTTTAACGCATAGGTTCTATATTTGAATGTTTATTATGATCTAATTTATAAGTCATGAAAGCATGTAATACTTTCAAATTTCATGCATATTCTTAGTGGGTTACTATTTTTTTAGGGTCATGAGAAGACCTTAACATTTAGTTATATTGTAAGCTCTTTTTCGGCTAAGCTTTAGTGTGAGATTCTTTTTGAATCAAATTTTAATGAACATAACTTCTTGAATATGAAGTGTTTCTCAGCAAACCACAAAACAAAAGATTTTTGAGTCTTCTTTCCATCACATCTGATTTCACCTTAATCTGATATTGGAGTAGGAAGTTATGCTCATTTTATATGATAATGTCTGCCGACCAAAGATTGAAGACCTAAGTTGATGAGCTGTCACTAGTTGACGGGTTGTAAACTCTGTCATCAACCTTAAGTAACAAAGACCTTAAATAATATAGAGATTGACGACCTGGGTTGATGGGTTGTCAACTAGTTAATGTGATGTCAACTCCGTCGTCAACATTAAGAAACAAATACCTTAAATCATCTAGAGATTTACAACCTGAGTTGATGAGGTCTCAACTAGTTGATGGGTTATCAACTCTAGCATTAACTTAGAAATTCCTGCAATTTTTTTTAAGTTTCCTTAGGTGTAGTTTAGTTTTTTCCTAATCTTAAACTCCCCACCTACGAATTAAATCATTCAATAAGCATTATTTACCCATCATTAGTTAATTTTTAATGCTCATTCTTCTCTTCACTCTTAAGAGAAAAGAAGTAGGGTTTCTTTCCAAAGTTCAACTCCTAAGGCTCCAATTCAAGTTTCCTTCAAGTGATTCACTAAGTTCAGGTAAGTGGGGTTTAAGCAAGAATAACCTTTCATCCTTGTTCCCTAAAACCTTGATTTTTACAATTGAATTTGTAAGGTTTTAGTTAGGGTTCATACCCAATTTTTTCATGCTTTGATATTATGGCATTATCATATGATTTAAAGTTCAGTTTACATTAGAATTTACCTTTACTAATGTTTTACTTACATAATTACTATTAGGAAATAAATTTCAGTATTTTGACATGAAGTTTTATGAGTTGATAAAAGATTTTAATTTGAGCCTTGAGTATTCAGTTTACAAGATGTTCTAGTTTACTAGTTTGAGTTTCAAAAACATCGCAGTATAATCACAACTTCAGATTTACATGAGATTTTGACAAGCTATGAGGTTCACATAAGAAACCAAGAAGTTGAGATAGAAACAGTGAAATGTTAAATTTTCTGATTTATAAACTTATATGCCTATTTTGAGGTGAACTTTATAGATACACTATGACCAAGGGATTAATATCTAGCACTGAGAGGGGAAGCAAATTCTATTTCCCAGAAACTACGTGCCACCATTTCTTATTTCAGTTATATTATTCAGCTTGTCCAATTGAACATGTTGGGTGATCACCACAGTTTTTCTTTATACCCTGTCAAGGTATATTGGATTGTTGCGATAAGGGTTTAAGTCATCATGCCATTCTCAATTAGGTCTTGAGTCATCAAACTCCGTGTTGCTTGCATGGTTTATGTCAAGTACGAGAATTTTCCACAGAAAAAAGTATTTTAAAAACTAAGTGTAATGACTTTTAATTATTGTTCAGATATTATTTTATGAGTTATTATTTATGAGATTTTTGCTTTCTATCTTACTTATTATCAAAGTGAGTCCTTTTTACATATAGCATGCATGATTTGAAATTATGTTGAGCTTTAGTTTTACTTATCGCATTCACCCCCGCATATTTAGTACATTCCAAAAGTACTGACCACATATATGTCTGTGTAGCTACATTGTTTCATAATGTAGGTTCTGGTGTTCATCTCCAGCAACACACAATTAACCACGGGCACCACTTCCTACATTCATACGGTTGGCGAGTCCTCAAAATAAGTGCTAGAAAGCAACACCTGACCCAAGTGGAATATGAACAGAAGAAAAAAAGAGATGTAAGGCTGGAAATAAAAAAAGTCAACAATAGTGGACCCCAAAAAGAGCGTAGTGTCCAGGAGGCTTAGTCACTTTAAATATCCATACGTATCATACCAGCCCCAAGCCTACGTTACAAGCCAAATAAATTCCTATAGTGATCCTACTGTGATTGTCTGACAACTTAGGAAAAGAGCATAAGGGAAAACTTATGGTATTTTATGCACACCGGTAATATTTCTTTGTGAGAGGGAGGCTTATTTGTATATCCCTAAATAGAGGAGTCTATCCATAAAGAATGAATGGGATTTCTTTGACTGTGAGTGAACATGGGTTATATCGCTAGGTTTCTAGATTGTTTGATGAATGTAAAGCATGCCTATGCCTAAGTGTCTATTGCTAATGTAATGCCATCATCGGATTCCTTCGTGTTTCTACATGTGCTAAATTCCTATATGTAAGTTTGAACTGAAAATTTGAAAAATCAAGAGGGGAACAATAAGATTGAAATTTAACTCAAAATCACTGCCATGGGTTTGCTTGAGATCTTCCTGTTTAAGCATCCACTTTATGCTAGAAATTAGTAATTTGGTTTTGTTTGCCTAAGGACATGCAAAATTTTAAGTTGAGGGTGTTGATGTGGCGTAGAAACACGAGACTTTCGATGCTTAAAACCATTAATTTACACATGAAATTAGGATATTTTATTGGATATGATGCATTTTGGTGTGAATTGCAGGTAAAATAGGTCTACAATAATACTTGAACAAATAGAAAAGAAAAACATCTGGAAAAAGCCAACTCTGATCAGTATACGATTCAGTCCCTGAGTTGTAACCAATCGATACATCTCGTATACTGAATCGTATGAATAATAGAACCAAAAGCCAAACTGGGGAGCCAAGTATGAGGAAGACACGACTCAATTGCCCTAGTCGTAAGCTAGGGTATGAGTCGTATGAGGTAGTTGTGAGCATAATAGAATCTAATATACCATCCAAGAGTTGAAGTATCTGAGTTATACAATTTTAAAGTCTGAGTATGACTCGTATAGGTATGTCGTATACAAACCAGTGTTCAAGACTTGAAAAGACTGAAGTCCTAGGTAGATATGGATGAAGGACCCAAGTCGTATACGTAGTTACGACTCGTAAGCCAAAGTCGTATGCTGAACAGAGAATTGAAGCCATGAGAAAATTTGACACTAGAACAGTTACGACAAGGAATGGCACGATTCGTAAATTGAGGATACGAGTGAACATTGAGTCGTACTGACTGCCGACTTAACTATACCTTTCCCATTTTTAATAGGTCTTTTATTTTATTTTGAGATACTATAAATACCCTAGGGTTTATATTTTATTAGGTTATGCGTTGTGACATTATTTTACGCATTATTGCATATTATTACATACTTTTACAATTGTTCTCAAGATTTTAGGGTTTTATTCAATTAAATACTTTGGAGTTTATTCATATTATTCTTGTTCAATTGATTTTATGTGTTCTTCATTGATAATCATAGTTTCTTGCACAAACATGAGCGGCCAATCTTCTTAGATAGGGTTGTGGGAACCCCGACAGATTTGCTACATAAAGGAAGTGGAAGACTTAATTGTTCGAGGGTTTCTACATGTATCTTAATTCTTCTTCACAATAATTAGCCTCAAGTAGTTGTAGTATCTTGAGATTGCCTGTATTCACACCCATTCGATAACCAAAAAGATTGCGATTGGGAAAATAAGATTAAGATAGTGATACGATAACCAAGTATAATTGTGGCTGTATCAAGGGGCAACAAGGCAACACCCTGAGAGGATAACCAAGTCAAAAGGGGTGAAATTTATCTTCTAAGAATAAGATAATACCTATATTGTAGTCTTTGCATGCAAAACAATAGAATAATTAGGTTGATTACGAGAAACTTACAAAGTTAAGATCCCAGGGGAACACAAACCTAGTGTTTGTCTCATATTGATGTCAACTCAACAATACTTAAGTCTTGGTTACTATTTGCAATTGATAACAAAATCCCCCCATTTACTTTCCTGTATTGCTTGTGGTTTACATCAAAGCAAGAAAATATTCACGTTTTCCTTGTGGGATCGACCCTAACTTTGTTGGGTTATTATATTTGCAATCGACCGCATTATACTTCTAGTGGAGGTGTAGTTTTAGGTGACATTAACTGACGACCCTTAAGGGTCTACAACACTATTCTCAAATGGTCTACATGGTCCTAATCACTCTAAAAATATAGAAGTATATCATCAATGAAAAAAATGACAAACATGTCCAATTATTTCTTGAAGACCCTATTCATTAAATCCATAAGGAATGCATGAGAATTTGTTATATCAAAACACATAATCGCAAAATCAAAGTGACCATACTGGGTTCTAAAGGCAGTCTTTAGGATGCCACACTCTCTGACCTTTAACTAGAGATACCCTAACCTGACATCAATCTTTGAAAAACAGTGGGCTCCCTAAAACTGATCGAATAAGTAATCAATTCTGGAGATGGGGTATTTATTCTTTATGGAGACCTTGTTTAACTGTCTATAGTTTATTCACATTCTGAGAGAGCCATTCTTCTTGCGCATGAAAAATTATTTGGATCAAGGGTATCTCTAGCCAAGAACCCACCAACATCAAAAGTATATTCGATAGTAAAACTAGCTATCATCACTGCCCAGACCGGGCTCAACACATCACTACCTATCATTGAACATAGTCTGTGTTGGGCTATTGTACACTACGTCTTACCCTCAAAGGTGAGAGTAATCTTCTTTATCTTCTACAAATTTCAAATACCACCTGCAACCGAAGTAGTATGCTCACCATGTGCAGCTATCCATCTGAACATTGCCATCTTATCTTCAGCACCCAACTTCTGGTTAGTGATTTTCCTTATCTCGGTCATTCTATAATACATTTTAGCTGTGCTAGACGAAGCCTAATAATTTGGCCTATATAAAAATCTCCCAATGGTCTGGGGAGAGATATCAACACATACACCTCGAATGATAAGAGAGGTAATAGGCTTGCCTCCTTTACACAACATGCCCTATGGATATAACCGCTCCAGCTCACATTTTTATGTGGCATAGAACTCACAAGAAAGAACCTCACTATATCTACTCAGTGCTCTCATCATCTAGTCAAACCTATACCGCTTGAAGCATTCAGCGAACTCAGGTAACTCAGCCATCCTGGTATTAGTCATTCTCCTTTCTTCATACAACACTCACTTTCTTTTACCACCCTATAGATAAGAAAGCCTATGATAAATACCGTCTGCATGTTGGGGTAGCCCCATCCTTCTACAATGGGCACTGAAGCATGGGCTAGTATGAGTGGGGGGTCTTGTATGTCTATTGGGATGGCCTTTACCTTGGGACCCCAAGACATATCTACACTCTCCTATGCTAAACTAGACTCAGCCTCTTCATCATTGTCATTAATTGGCACGGTTGTGTGCGGAGGGGAAACTGTCATATTTTTTTTCCTTGGTCCCTTTGGTGGTGGTGTTTTAGATTCTTGGGGAACTATTTTCTTTATTTTTGACTCAGAAGGTGCCTTTCCTTTAGTCGAGAATTTCTTGGATGTAGTTTCGTCATACTCTTCACTACTGCTTTCAGATATGGAGTCAAACTCAAAAATACTAGACTCTTCACTATCAATGGGTGCTTTCTTGTTCCTCTTTTTAGTGACTGTTTTGGATAAGGATGCATTCTTTGGAGGCATTTTCTTGCAAGTATACTAATACTAGTAACTAATAAGAAAGAAGAAAAGAAAAATTAAAAACTAAAGTTCACTGTTTCTTTTTTGGAATGGGTACGAGCGGTGGGTACCTGTCGTACCCACTAGATATGACTCGTATACTCTAGGCGTATCCTAGACAATATATGATCATTATTCTCAGGAAGCTTAAAACTCTTCCCTACCAGTCATACCGAATGGTTACGACTCATGACCAACAGTCGTAAACTGATCAAAAACTTTTATTTTATTCTTATTCTTTCAAGGTGGGTACGTTTAATGTATACAAGTCGTGAGATCAGGATACGACTCATATAGTTGAGTCATATCTATTCTCGAACCTTGAATTTGTTACATTTCTATGTTGCCAGTGGGTACGAGTCTCATTATGACTTCTGTATCGATGAGCATGTGTCATAAGGAGTCTTGTATCCACTACAATATGGAAGTCCAACTTCAAAGTCTGACTCTAATGAAATTCCCAAATTACCCATTCCTCTATTCAGCTATATCCATCATTTTAAACACAGAAATACATCAAAAATCCATTTCTAAACCCTATTTCTTCCCCAAGTTTAAATTTTACAACAAAAATACCATACTATGTTATCTTCTACCTAAGATTTCCATAACTTCTACTCAAAACATATTTACAATGAAAATAAAAACTTATTTTTACTTAAAAGCAAAAAAAATGTGATGGGAAATTACTTGATGAGTAAGAATTCGCAAATCTCAAGTTTGAATTGTTTTACTTCCCAAATTTGAGTTTAAGCACAATATTTGAAAGATTGGAAGGTGATGGTAGTGAATTCAAGTTAAAAATACTTAGATAAGTGGTTTGGAGTTTGAAATTTGAGTGAAAAATATGTTGGGTACAAGTTGTAAATGCAGGGTACCGGATTGGGTTTATTTCCCCTTTTTTAATTTAGGTTTTAAGCTAGGTCACCCTAGAACTGACCTGTACCCCAGGGTACGAATTGTCAATATGACTCATAACCAGGCTTACGGGTCATTTCCTTGACTCGTATGGCCTGGAAACTTACCTGTATTCTGGAGTAGGTACGATTCTTGGTCATGAACCGTAACCAAAGGCTATGACTTGTACCGAGAGTTGTATTCATTCCAGAACTTAATTTCTGATTCTGATTGATCTCCCAGGTCATTACGACTCCTACTCATGAGTCGTACCATATAGATACGACTCGTAAAGAGTCCATATGATACCCTTTTAACTTATCTGGATTTTATTTGTATTTTTTAGTCCTGCATATTGAACAAACACATTACCCTATAATTGCAATAAGTACAGAAAATATGGGTTGCCTCCCACGCAACCTTGATTTAACGTCGCGGCACAATTTGGCTAAGTTGGATCCTTAGATTTCACCAACCAGCCTCACAGGTTGCCTCCCTTGCAACACTTGATTTAATGTAGTAGCACGATGCAGTTGCCTTGATTACTTAGACTTCATCAAGGTCAATATCAGCTAGTTCTTTTACCTCTTCAATAATCCCATATAGTGCTTTACTCTGTGTTCGTTCACCCTAAATGGACTTGTGCCATCCTTCTTTATTTGTAACACACCATAAGGATACACTCTTGTCACAGTGAATGGACCATGCCATCTTGACTTAAACTTACTTGGAAACACATAAAGCCTAGAATTGTAAAGTAGAACTTGGTCACCCTTTTTAAATACCCTTTTTTTAATCTTCCAGTCATGATACAACTTTATCTTTTCCTTGTAAAGTGCCAAAATTTTATATGCCTGGAGCCAGAATTCATCCAATTCATTTATGCCTTTGGTAACTCCCCGAATATGGTACCCAAAATGTTACATGATGCTTATGGCCCCGAAGGACCATAAGATAACCCATGACTGATATCAACAACTGAGCACTGAATATTATACTATAAATATGCAGAATATAAGCTGTAAGGCCATAAGGTTCAAAACTAAACTAATACTAAATATAAAACAATGTCTATAATGGGGTATAACAATACCCAAAACTAAAATAAACTATCTAAAAAATGTTGTAGTCTGAAAAGCCTCTAAACTATCTGAAATCTGCAGAGTTGATGGGACATATCCCCAACTAACTCCAAACTATTAAAATAATAAAGTAGTAAAATAATCATGCTATCCTGGAATGATGTGGACTCACTGCTAGTCTAGCTGCTGAATGTCTGATCTACTAAGGATGCTCAGGGAGCTCGTGCTTCTAAACCTATGGTATAAAATACTATAGCGTAAATGCATCAGTATGCTTGAATATACTGGTATGCAAGTGAGGTAAGCTAAATGCAAAAGGTTCATATACATGAACAATACTAACTGACTGTATACATGAACGTAAGAATACATGCATAAATACGTAACTATAAATGAGGTCGTGATTGGACTGAATACTGACTTCTGACTACTGAGTCTACTAACAACTTGGATTTACTAATATTTGAGAATACTAGTAACTGATAGCTAAAAGACTATTTTTGATAGTCCTGATTATAAATAAATGATCTAAGTGTTATACAAATCGGATGACTGTATCTGACAGTCTTGAAATCTGTATAACTATCTAAGTTCTTTACTAAAGTGGGTGACTTTATCTAACAGTCCTGAATTTTTATGGAACTAGCTGAGTTCCATACTGAGCTTAGTGACTGTATCTGACAGTCCTAATTTCTATAGAACTAGACTGAGTTCTATTCTAAAGTCTGAATCTAAAATTGAAACTGAAACAGTGGGAGGTAATCATTAAGCAACATACCTCAAATCTGAACTGATGGGGTCCAACCTGTAACCCCAGCTGGAAGGGTGTCAGTACCATTCCATGAGTAAAGACAAGCTATAACTAAACCCTCTCTGATAGGGAGCTCTTCCGTCAACCACTCCCGTAAGAAAAACTCAAATGAGATGTATAGTCCCTAGACTCATAGGGGTACATCTCAACCTACGGTAGCTATGTAGTTCTGGAATGTAGGGATCACTACTAAGGATCACATCCTCTACTAGCTGACAGTGTGTAAACTCATCCCTGGGTTCACTCGATGCCCAACTAAATAGACACAAAACTGATTTCCTAGTTCATACTAGGCTGGACTGATCTGTTACTAAATTTACTGATTAACTATATTGAACTGAGTTCACGAGATTTTCGCTGACTGAAGAAATACTACTGAATTCTATTAACTAACAGAATGCTACTAAGTTCTACTAGCTGACTAAGTTTATGAAGGTCTGAACTGAATACTACTGAGACATGATGACTGACTGAGATTACTGAGATTTCTGAGATTACTGAGATTACTGAATGGGACTGGACTAAAACTGAGTTTACTGAGTTTTCCTGAGTCATGTGACTAACTAAATTCTACTGATCATGGCTTGACTGAGAGTATCATGAAAACATGACACTGGCTCTAGACGCACAGCTAAATTGCCGGGTATTTAATACCCCCAGGACTCGATAGCATAAAAGCAATTCATGACACAAGCTTGAAAGCAGTACAATGGCTATATATATCCATAATTCATTGACTAAGACATTTCATTGAACACGTTACATGCACTAACTTGTACATGAATGGGGATTTCATAATAATATGCTATAAAGGCACTATTTTCTTCACATAGGCATTTTATCAAACCCATGGGGAGAATACTTTGGTTATACCATCATCAATGCATCTAATTATCATGGTTGTATAAATCAATTAGAAATTTGAAGGGTTTATCATGAATATTATGCAAATTATCACATACTAGGATCAATCATTGGAACATGTAATTTAAAACATGAATCCAAACCCAACAACAACATGAACATGAATTTCAATTTAACCAAATCATGAATATTCACAAATACAAAATCTTGGGATTTTGAAAAGAGATTCTTGAGCTTCATGGGTGAAAGGGACCCATGAATCAACATTTGACATACCTGGAAATTTAAATTCTTAAAGTTCTTTGAAAGATTCTTGGAATTGGCCTTGATTTCTTGAGCTAGGTTTTTTACCTCTTGAGAGAGAATGATTTTTTTCTATAGAGAAAGTGAGGAAAAGTGATATAGTAGAGTTTTTAGGGAATAATTTCGTGGTTAAAGGATGATTTGGATCTTGGAAAAGACCTAATTGCCCTTAAAAGGTTTTTATTTTTCATCACTGAAAACCCGATTTGGGCATTTGGCACAACGCGGCGCTATCGCGTCGTGACATTAGAAATTGTCAATTGGAAATTGGGCTGACTGTGCGACGTGGTGAAATTGCGTTGAAATACTGGATGGGACCTAGAATCTCACCGCGATGCAGTGGTATTGCACTGAGACACTGGAAAGGGATAATTCTGAATTTGAGCCTTGGCGCGACGCGCCATAATCGCGGAGGCTCACTGGAGTTTGACGATTTCTATTTTGGCTTGCTTCGTGATGCGTGATGACTTAGGTGGCTCACTGCCTTACTAAAATGGCCCAAACTCTTCGCTCGGGTGTTGGAATTGGGCAAATTTGGTATCTATGGAAAGCTTATTTAGTTTCACATACAACAAAAAGTCAAAATCCTGAAAATTCCACATGCATAAAAGTGGATTCATCTTTTAAAGCAAGTCTTTAACATTTTTAGGATTATTTTATGGTAGGTAGAAGTACTGGGTATTACAATATCTCTCCCCTGGAACATTCATCCTTAAGTAAGACTTACTAAAATGGGAGAAATGATAAGCTGTAGAACATACTGAACATGAGCAACTGAGACATGATTACATGACTGACATGACTGATGAATGGAATGTATCATACTGAACATGCATAGCTGATGCATGAATACATGACTGAACTAAGACATGATTGCATGAATGAATATGCAATGGTAATTGATACCAGGTTTGTAATGGAAATTCCTGATGCCAAGTTTCTGATAGAAATCTGAGCATGAAATTGAATAAGTTCAAGGAAGACTGTTTCCTTAAACTGAAAATGCTAATGAGCCTGAGATTAATTACTAAATATGCATGAGCAGAACCATGAGAATGTAATTAGTCTAGAACATGATGAATAAGATGAATATCGTGATATGAACTGAGTACCTTGAATATGTGGCTTACTACTGAGATCGGAGTTTGAGGGTCAACTCATGAGCACCCCTTACCCCAAACTGGATTCATTATAAGAAGAGAGCGGCATGTTTATGTCATGAAAGTTTCAAGAAGTTATAGTGTATCTTCCCCTTGGGACACTATGCCCCCTTGAAGAATACTGGGTTGACTTTGCTGAGCTATCAGGAAAATTGAGGTGATATACAAGGAACCTATGAACTAAATCATGACTAAATATCAGAGATCTAAAACTAAGACATGATGCATGAACTGGTATGAACATTCAACTACCTCGTTAGTCCGTCTTAGAATGATCACACTCATGAGACTCCGAATAGTGTGACTGGATGGAAAGATGAAAACCACACCATTTGAACTTATCT
Organism: Capsicum annuum; assembly: GCF_002878395.1. Lineage (NCBI taxonomy): Eukaryota > Viridiplantae > Streptophyta > Magnoliopsida > Solanales > Solanaceae > Capsicum > Capsicum annuum. The sequence continues at coordinate 52,897,878 of NC_061114.1, forward strand.
ACCTGACAGCTAAACTGAACTACTAGCTTTGCGGACTAACTCATTCTGAAAACATACTCGACTGGAGTATTTCTATGACACTCTTTCTATAGAGTTCTAATGATTGTAGAGAGAAATTAAATCTTGGCCAGGTCTGAGTAGGACATCTGAATTAGAGATTGCTATATGGCTGGGATTCTTGTATTAGGAGGCAAAGCCTGTGAAACATCATCAAAGATAAAGTGATTAAACCTTATGCACTACAACTGAGACTACTAAAAAGGTTCATATGGTGTTGAGCACGAATGCATAAACATACTAATTGATTTAATTAACTGAATAACTGATAGATGAACACTGGGCATATAAGACCGAACTGTACTTAGTCTGAATTAACTAGCCTGAGACTGTAGAGTATTATGCATAGGAGGTAAGGACTGACTCAGTGATATGATGTTACTAGGCATGGATATATGAAAATTGTATCACTTAAAATTGTGAGACCAAGTGTATGACATGATTCAAAAACATTCTGTAACTGAGGTACTAAAATACTAATAACTGAGTAACTAATGGCCATATGCTATGGTCGGGTAATCCTGAAAGTGAACTAAGTTTTTGATCTGGCTGGACTAGGACTGGGATTGAGATTGTAGCTAAGATGGTAATTGAGACTGTAACCATAAATAAGATTGTAACTGGGATTGAATGCTGGTTTTCTGATAACTGAGGTTTAGACTGATACGGACGTACTTAATTCTGATGGTTAAGTAACGTATAGCTGAAAGCCATGGTTCTATAGGCCTCTCTGAGTCCTTTACTGGATACTGACTACTAAATGATGCTATAATTGAGGACTTTGAGATGGAACATCAACATCATGGATTCACCGAGGTATCTAAACTGAGAGTATACGTGACATAATCTTAGTTTGGCTGATCACTAGTAGTGGAGCATGAGTCATATGGGCTAAACATATTGTAAGACAAGACATAAGTGCATAAATCATGAGCTGCATGACCTGGGTCTGATGTTTCTGTACTCATGGAACATGATTCGTAACACTAAGTAAGACGAAACTCCTCATACTAGAGACTTAAAACACACACTATTTTATGGAAAGCACATGAATATAAGCTGGGTGTATGGAATTGTGATGTGAAGCATGAGTAAGTATCGTGATAGTTAAAGTAAAAAACTTCGCATTGAGATAGGAATGGGCTGGGAATCATCTTTCCTTACTAATTTCCTACACATACTGGTATTACTACTAGAACCTGAAGGACTGTCTTTCTGAGATATCATAACTGGACAGTTCTTATTTACCTGTGGGGCTATGATCATTTTACCCACTGGGGTAGATACTGAGAAGGTCCTGTTAACATCTTATCTAACCTTAAAGTGGACTGGTATATAAAGAGTTACAAAAGAAAAAGAAGTCCCTGAATCTGAAGAAGAGTGAACATGTAAATGAGGGATCTGTAACATACTAGTGGCTGCTTTAGGAGGACTTTCTATATCTTTTCTTGACTGAAGTACGTAAATCCTATTTGGGCACTACCCACTAGCGGCACTGGAAGTGGCACCCTACTGATTCGGGTGACCGAACTGAGCTAAGGAATGGTTATGCTAACCCTGAAAGCCTGACTAAGGACAATCTGACTCTATGGCCTGGATTACCATATCCAAAACACACAATACTTCTAGCCCTACAAATACCCTTGTGGTTCTTACCGCAAGTCTGACAAAGGGGATTGGTTTAGGCACTGCTAACACTGCCCTAAGATTTAGATCCTGGTGCCCTATCTTGGTTACTATTTCTGAACTTAGGAACTGGAGCACTGGATGAGGAAGGAGATAGAACTGAAAACTTCTGGCTATGCTGAGAACGGTTACCACCCTGCGACCCTGGCTAAGAAAAACTATAACCACCTATTCTGGGTCTCTTATTCTGTCTTCCCTTCTTCTTATGTTTCTGCTCTTCAATCTGTTGAGCATGGAACATAAGTATAGATATGTCCATTTCCTTAATCAATATCGCAGTCCTACACTCATTAACTACTCTACCTAAAGCCCTAGACACAAACTTACTCATTTTGGATCTACTGTCTTCTACTACATGGGGAGCATACCTGGCTAACTGGGTAGACTTGAGGAAGTGTTCTTTTACGCTCATGCTACCTTGTCTAAAATTAAAGAACTCTAACACTTTGGATTCTTTCGACTCTAGGGGAAAAAATCTATCTAAGAAGGCCATAGAAAACCCCTCCCATTCTATGGGCCTTATATCTATACCCCTGCCTACTTTTTACTACTTAAATGATGTGTGAGCCATATCCTATAACTGATATGCATCTAGCTTAGCACTCTCACTAACGATAACCCCCTGATATCTGTAACCTTTGAAACCTGATCAAGGAATTCCTCAAGGTCATCGTCTGACTTAGACCATTGAAAAGATAGAGAATTCATTCGAGTGAAGTCCCAAATCCTAGCTGTAGTAGTATTTGCCACTGGGTTGGCTGGAATAATAACTGGCTATTCATTCTGAGTAGTAACTGAATTAACAAGAGTAGAGAATATAGCTCTGAACTCCGCATGAGAAACATGGTTGTCCAGGGGATCTGCCTGAACGGCTGAGGGGCTGACTAAATTCCTATTTCTCTTTCTTGAGTCCTCTTTGGGAGGTATGTTCTTTATTGGATGAGAAAAAAGGGTTTAGAATGAGAGTTTAAATTGAGCTCATGCTCACTCGTACGACCTGAATACTGATAGAAGGGAAATTGTTCCTAAAATATCTCATAGCCTCCTGCACATAAGTATGGTGGACAACACACCTATGCACAAGACTCAACTAGTTGCGGCTTTCAGACTTCCTAGGACACTGTTGAACCTTAGGCTCTAATACTAAGTTTGTAATGCCCTGAATTTGGTTCTCAGAATATTACACGGTGCTCATGACCCTAAAGGACCACAAGCTAACCCATGACCGATATCTGTAACTAAGCACTGAATAATATACTGTAACTATGTAGAATATAAGTTGTAAGGCCATAAGTTTCAAAACTGAACTAATACTGAATATAAAACAATGCCTGTAATGGGGTATAACAATATCAAAAACTGAAATAAATTGTCTGAAATATGCTGTAATTTGAAAAGCCTCTAAACTGTCTAAAATCTGTGGAGTTGATAGGACATGTCCCCAAATAACTTCAAACTACTAAAATAATAAAGTAATAAAATAATCATGCTCTCCTTGAATGATGAGGACTCATTGCTAGTCTGGCTGGTGAATGTCTGATCTACTAAGGATGCTCAGCAGCTCGTGCTTCTAAGCCTATGGTAAAACATCATAGTGCAAATACGTTAGTACGATTGAATGTACTGGTATGCAAGTGAGGTAAGCTGAATGCAAAGGGTTCATATGAATGTACAATACTAACTGATTATATACATGAATGTGAGAATATATGCATGAATTTGTTACTGTAACTGAGGTCGTGATAGAACTAAATACTAAAGTTTGACTACTGAGTCTACTAACAACATAGATTTACTGATATATGAGTTTACTAGTAACTTATAACTGAAAGATTGTTTTTGATAGTCCTGATTATAAATAACTTATTTAAGTGTTATACAGAGCTGGATGACTATATCTGATAGTCCTAAAATCTGTATAACTATCCGAGTTCTTTACTAAAGTGGGTGACTATATCTGACAGTCCTAAATTCTGCTAGAACTAGCTAAGTTCTGTATTGAGCTGAGTGACTTTGTCTAACAGTCTTGATTTCTATAGAACTGGACTGAGTTTTATTCTGAAGTCTGAATCTAAAACTTAAACTGTGAGAGATAATCATCTAACTGACATGCCCTAACTCTGAACTGGTGGGGTCTAACTTGTAAATCCAGCTGGAAGGGTGTCAGTACCATGTCACAGATAAAGAGAAACTATGAGTAAACCCTCTCTGACAGGGAGCTCTTCCATCAACCCCTCGTATAAGGAAAAGTCAAATGAGATGTATAGTCCCTAGACTCGTAGGGGTACATCTCAACCTACGCTGGATACGTAGCTTTGGAACGCATAGACTGATACTAAGGATCATACCCTTTACTTGCGACAACATGTGTCCTCATCCCTGGGTTCACTCGGTGCTCAATCCTACTTTCAACTGAATTGACACAGAACTAATTTCCTAGTTCATACTAGGCTGGACTGATCTATTACCAATTTTACTGATTAACTAGTTTGAACTGAGTTCATTGGATTTTCGTTGACTGATAGAATACTATTGAACTCTGATAACTGACAGAATGCTACCGAGTTCTACTAGCTAACTGAATTTACTCAGGTCTGAACTGAATACTACTAAGACATGATGACTGACTGAGATTATAAGATTTCTGAAATTACTAAGATTACTGAATGGGACTGGACTGACACTGAGTTTACTGAGTTTTCCTGAGTCATATGATTGATTAAATTTTACTGATCATGGCTTGACTGAGAGTATCACGAAAACATGACACTGGCTCTAGGCACACAGCTAAATTGTCGGGTATTTAGTACCCCAAGACTTGATAGCATAAAATTAATTCATGGCACAAGCTTGAAAGCAAAATAAATGGCTATATTTATCCATAATTCATTGACTAAGACATTTCATTGAACACATTACGTGCACTAACTTGTACATGAATGGGGATTTCATAATAATATGCTATGAAGACACTATTTTCTTCATATAAGAATTTTATCAAACACATGGGGAGCATACTTTGGTTATACCATCATCAATGCATCTAATTATCATGGTTGCATAAATCAATTTAAAATTTGAAGGGTTTATCATAAATATTATGCAAATCATCACATACTAGGATCAACATTGGAACATGTAATTTAAAACATGAATCAAAACCCAAAAACAACATGAACATTAATTTCAATTCAATCAAATCATGAATATTCACAAATACACAATCTTGGGATTTTGAAAAGTGATTCTTGAGCTTCATGGGTGAAAGGGACCCATTAATCAACACTTGACATACCTGGAAATCTAAATTGTTGAAGTTCTTTAAAAGATTCTTGGAATTGGCCTTGATTTTTTGAGCTAGGATTTTTGCCTCTTGAGAGAGAATGATTTTTGTTCATTAGAGAAAGTTAGAAAAAGTGATATGATAGGGTTTTAGGGCATAATTTTATGGTTAAAGGATGATCTGGGTCATGAAAAAGGATCTAATTTCCCTTAGATAGTTTTTGTTTTTCATCACTGAAAACCCAATTTGGGCACCTGGCACGACGCAGAGCTATCACTTCATGCCGCTGGAAATTGCTAACTGGGAACTGCACTGACGGTGCAATGCAGTGAAATTGCATTGCATTATTGGATGGGACCTGGAATCTTACCGCGATGCGGTGATATCACGCTGAAATACTGTAAAGGGACAATTTTGGATTTGAGCCTTGGCGCGACGTGCCATAATCACAGAGGCTCACTAGATTTTGACGATTGCCATTTTTGCTTGCTCCGCAATACGTTGATGGCTCAGGTGGCACACTCCTTACTAAAGAGGTTCTAACTCTTTGCTCGGATGTTGGAATTGGGCGAATTTGGTATCTACGGAAAGCTTATTCAATTTTTCATACAAAAAAAGTCAAAATCTTAAAAATTCCATATGTATAAATGTAGATTCATCTTTTAAAGTAAGTCATTAACATTTTTAGGATAATTTTAAGATAGGTAGAAGTACGGGGTATTACACCTTTCAACGTAGCTTTAGCTGAATCCTTCCACTCTAATTTACCTTCTTTAATCTACATAGTGCCTTATGCTCAAGCTCAATTTGTAAATGGCAAGACTTTCCCTACACAAGCTGCTAGTGAAGCACCTATGGGGGTTTTGTAAGCTGTACGTTAGGCTCATAATGCATCATCTAACTTTTTTGCCGTATCAATTTGATTGGCATTCATAGTCTTCACCAAAATGGACTTGATTTCTCTATTGGACACTTCAACTTGTCCACTAGTCTATAAATAATAAGGTGTTGCCACCTTGTGATTCACTCCATATTTTGCAAGTAGACTCTTGAGTAGATGATTGCAAAAATGTGACCCTCTATCACTAATAATAGCATATGGCATACCAAATCGAGAAAAGATATTCTTTCTCAAAAATATTGTGACACTTCTTGCTTCATTGTTAGGAAGCGTAATTGCTTCCACCCACTTTGAAACATAATTAACGGCTACCAGTATGTGCTTCATGCCATACGAATTCAGGAAAGGTCCCATGAAATCTACGCCCCATATATCAAACACTTCCAATTCTAAGATGAGGGTCATAGGTAATTCATGTCTTCTAGAAATCGTACCTTGTCATTGATGTTGATCATAGACAACAACATAGTCATGAGCATGTGTGTATATGGTCAGCCAATAGTAGCTGCATTTCAGGATTTTGTGAGCGGTGCAGGATCCTCCATGATGATCCCCAACTAGAGATGAATGACAAGCTTTAAGTATGCTTATCATCTCCACTTTAGGTATACATCTGCACAAATCTTAAATAAGTAAGGTTCTTCCTAGAAAAATTTTCTTACCTCGTACATGAACTTCCTTCTTTGCTGATATGAGAGATCTTCTGGGACTAGATAACTTGCTAAGTAATTTGCATAATTTGTAAACCATTGAATTAAATATTGGGAAGATGGTATTATCTGTTCATCTAGAAAACGGTCATCAATCTCAAAACCTTAGCAACCTTCTGCATAGCTTCCTTCTCTAGTCTAGATAAGTTATCTGCAACTTGATTTTCTGTGCCTTTGTTGTCCTTCACCTTGAAATCAAATTCTTGCAACAGCATCACCCAATGGATAAACCTCTAATTTTCATCTTTCTTAGACATTAGGTACCGCAATGCTACATGGTCTGTGTTCACAATCTCCTTTGTCCTAATCACGTAAGATCTAAACTTTTCAAAGTCAAAAACCACTACCAATAACTATTTCTTCATCATGGTATAGTTCTTTTAAGCAGGATTTAGTTCCTTACTAGCATAGTAGATGGGATGAAAGATCTTTTCTTTTTGTTGTCCTAGTACAGCCCCTAAGGCCAAACTCCTTGCATCATATATAATCTCAAAAGGTATGGACCAATTAGGAGACACAATGATTGGAGCAGTTACAAACTTTTCTTTTAAGATTTCAAAAGTCTTCTTATATGTATCCTCAAAATCAAATTTTACCTCCTTCTCAAGAAGCTTGAAAAAAGGATTAGAAATCTTTGAGAAGTCCTTGGTAAATTACCTATAAAACCAGCATGACCTATAAAACTCTGAATTGCCTTCACAAAAATTGGGTAAGGTAAATTTTCAATAACCTTAACCTTTGCTCGATCAACCTCTACGCCTCTCTTTGAAATTTTTTCCCAAGCACAATTCCTTCTTTGACCATGAAATGGGACTTTTCCTAATTAAGTACCAAGTTGCATTGTTTACACCTTTATAGAGATTTTACCAAGTGATTTAGACAATCATCAAGAGAGTCACCCACAATCGAAAAATTATCCATAAAAACTTCAATCGTGTCTTCCACTATATTAGAGAAAATTGACATTATACATCTCTGATCCATAAACTACATCAGAAAATGGTCCTTCTGAGTCTAAGCATTCAACTTTCTATAATCCATGCATACTCTTCATCGAGTGACTGGCCTCATAGGCACTAGCTTATTCTTCTCATTAGGCACCATAATTATTCTTCCATTCTTCGGTACACCTTGAATCAGACTAACCCACTTACTATCAGCAATGGAAAATACTGCACTAATATCCAACTAATTAGATGATCTCTTTCTTCACCATATCCTACATAGATGGATTAAGTTGACACTGATGTTTAATAAATGGAACATAATTTGGATTAAGCTAAATTTCATAAGTACACAAACCAAGTGAAATACCTATAATATCTGTAATGGACCATCCAATGGCCATTTTAAAATTCTGTAATACTAATAATAATGATTCTTCCTCTGGCTGGCTCAGATCAACTGCAATAATAACCATCATAGTATTGTTGGCCCCCAAAAATACATATTGCAAGTTAGATGTGAGGGCCTTCAATTCTAACACGGTGGTTCCTTAATAGATGGACGAGCAGGTAGAGTTATTCTGTTCTCTAAATCTAGATCAAGATTCTTTGGTGCATAATTATAATCATCACCATGCAATGAACTCAAAAACTCCTCATACTCCTCAATACCTTTAAAGTCAAAATTCATAATCACAGCCATAAGAGCTTTGATACCTAGGCTATCTTCCATAGGAACAATCATATCAGAACCATCATCCCACAGAGTAACTCCATTGACATCATGGAATGAATCTATCTTCTTATCATCTACATCAATCATAGACATCACTCTTAATTCATCAGGTTGCTTCATAGATTTGTATACGTTGATTGTCACTTATTTATCATTAAGTTGCAATATCAGATGTCCTTTCTCCAGATCAATCAGTTTCCTACCTGTAGCCAAAAATGGTTTTCCTAAGTTAATGGGGACTTGAAAGTCAACTTTACATTCTAAATAACAAAATCAACCAGAAATATGAAAGAAGATACTTTTTACCAAAATATCATAAAGGATACCACTAGGTTTCTTTACTATCCTATCTGCCATTACTAATCTCATGGTGGTTGGTTTAGGAGCTCCCAACCCCAAATAATTTAATACAAAAAAGGGAATAAGGTTGATGCTAGTCCTCAAATCATATAATGTCTGAGTGAACTTAAAAGACCCAATAGTGCAAGGTAGTGTGAAAGCACCAGGGTCTTCCTTCTTCTTTATCAAATATCTAGTGACTACGACACTACAATGATAAATATTATCTACTGGCTCATAGCTAAATAAACTCTTCTTAGTGATCAAATCCTTCATGAATTTTGTGTAGCCTGGCATCTACTCTAATACCTCTACAAGCGGTATATTGATAGTTAATTCTTTTAACATTAATAAAAAATTTTGATACTTACCCTTTTTTTGTTTTTTTAGCTTTTGTGGATAGGGAGGACGTGGTCTTGGAATGGGTTTAAGCACAGGCTCTGTAGCATTTTCTTTTTCTTTATTTCGCTTGCTGCTGCTCCCAAAATCCATCGGTTCATCCTCACTCTTCTGCTCATCATCTGTGGGTGTAGGTGGATCTATAGTAACCTTACCACTCTGAGTGGTAATGTCATGGTATTCACTATCTTTTCTAGGATTTACCATTGTATTACTTAGAAGAGTGCTAGGTTGTCTTTAATTTACTGTGGTTGACATCTGACCAAATTTTTTCTCTAAATACTTGCTTGATTATCGTAGCATGTGACTCAACTTTCTGGTTCAACCCTGACAAATCAGATTTTATATCCTTCAAGCAATTTTCTTGATTTTCTTTCCCTTTGACCGGCTTGGCCAAAAGTGCCTCCATTCTGGACTCTTTATCTTGACTCTCTAGTGGAATATATTTTTCACTCTTCTCCTTATAGTCATCCTTACTCTTCCAATCACCATCTCTATCTCTGCTCCTTTCTATGTAACTATGATTATAATAGTTGCGATCGTGATTCCCTTGACCTTGATCTTTGAAATCCATCCATCTATGATCAAGATACTTTGCCTCTTCTTCAGATTCAATCTTGACTTGTTTGAAGTCAGACCCCTGTGCCACTATTGCAACCTCTTGTGCTACCATACCATTCGCTGCTCTATATGTATTTACTACTCCAATAACATGTGTACCACCATAACGTTCTGAATCTTGAGTATGCCATCCTCTGTTAGTAACTGCAATATCATCTAGTATTTCCTATGTTGCTTCCCAATAGAGATGTATAAATTCTTCTCTTAAAATAGTATCTATCATAGCTCTTGACCTATCATTCAATGATTGATAGAAGATCTCAGATAAGTTAGATCCTCTAATTCTATGATTTAAAACCATGCTCAGCTTTTTCTTTGATCGTAATAATGCCTCATATATAAAATCTATAGGTAACTATCTGAAATTGTAAATTTCATCCTTCAACTATAACATTCGTGCAAGAGGAAAGAATCTGCTCAAAAAGTATATCTTCAACTAATGCCAAGTAGTGATAGATCCTCTTGGAAATTACCCTAATCATAAATATGCTTCTTTAGTCAAATAAAATAGGAACAACCTCAATCTTAATTCTTCTTGATTAACCCCTAGAATAGTATAATTTATGCATATCCCAAGAAAATTTGTAAGGCACATGTTTGCGTCATCCTTTGCAGCTCCCAAAAAACACACCCTTCAGATTTAGCAATTAGATCATAGCACTAGTATATCAAACTTCACATTCAGGGATAAAAAAGAAGGAACAATGGCTCCAGACTTCCTAGGCTCAACATAACCCAGATTTCACATCTTTCTTATATGGATCAAAGTGTTGATATGTTGAAATAAATAAAGCCCTGCCTCTCTGAACTTGATGATCAATAACCTTTCTCAGTCGTACCAATCCTTGCTGAGCTACTACCACCTCTACAGTAAGTCTTGCTTCTTCTGCTTCTCTACGTTCTTGCTCAAACAAATGTTATGTTTGTATATCTACAATATTCTGTGGATCAAATAGATCACGCAGAAGTACCATATTTGGGTCCACAAGTGGGGGATCTTTCACCCAGACACAGACTTGTCCTAACATCCTTCTAGGTGTTTGAAGGATTCTTTCTAGATCTGGATCAAAAGGGAGTAAGGGATTGCCTCTACTCATAGTACTTGGCATAAACTAACGTCTACAAAAACAAAACTAGAAAATTAAAAAAAACCACAAACTTCACCAACTCAATTTATGACTCAACTGTCTTTCCCGACAACGATGCCAAAATTTGATGTTGCCCAAAACTACACCTCTACTAGAAGCATAATACGGTCGATTGCAAATATAGTAACCAACAAGGTTAGGGTTGATTCCATAGGGAAAACCTAAATAGTTGCTTTCCTTGACGTAATCCATGAGCATTATAAGAAATAAATAGGGGGATTTTATTATCAATTACAAATAGTAACAAAGACTTAAGTATTGTTGAGTTGAAATCAATATGAGACGAATACTAGGTTTGTGTTCCCTATGGCTTCTTAACTGTGTAAATTTCTCATGATCAACGTAATTATTTTATTATTCTGTATGCAAAGACTATAAGATAGGTATTATCTACTTCTTAGAAGATAGATTTCACCCTTTTTGACTTGGTTATCATCTTAGGGCGTCGTCTTGTTTTCCCTTGATATGTCCTTAGTTATACTTGGTTATCGTATCGCTGTCTTAATCTTTTTTTCCCAATCATAAGCTTCTTGGTTATCAAATGAGTGCGAATATAGGTAATCTCAAGATACTGCAGCTACTTGAGGCTAAGTATTGTGAAAAAGAACTAAGATACATGCGGAAACCCAAGATCAATTGAGTCTCACGCTTCCTCTATATAGCTGATCCACCAGCGTTCCCACAACCCTAACTAAGGAGATTAGCCACTCATGTTTGTGCAAGAAACCATCTTTATCAATGAATAACACATAAAATCAATTGCACAAGAATAAGATGAATAAACTCCAAAGTATTTAATTGAATAAAACCCTAAGATCTCGAGAACAATTTTAAAAGTATGTATAATATGTAATACGCATAAAAGAATGTGACAACACGTAACCTAATAAAATATAAACCCTAGGGTATTTATAGTATTTCAAAATAACATAAAAATCCTATTAAAATGCGAAAAGTAAAGTTAGGTCAGCAGTCGATATAACTCGATCTTCACTCAGATCCTCGGCTTACGAGTCGTACCCTACCTTTTTATAACCATTCCAGTGTCTATTCTTCCCATGGCTTCAATTCTTTATTCAGCATATGACTTTGGCTTATGAGTCGTAACTATGTATACGACTCGTGTCCTTCATCTGTATCCACCTGGGACTTCATTCATTTCAAATCTTGAACAGTAGGTTGTATACGACATCCCTATACAAGTCGTACTTAGACTTCCAAATCGTATAACTCTTACACTTTAATTACTGTATGGTAGCTTAGATTCTTTTATGCTCATGACTACCTCATACAACTCGTACTCTGGCTTACGAATGGGGAACATAAGTTGTATCTTCCTCATACTTGGCTCCCCAGTTTGCCTTTTGCTTTTATTATTCATATGATTCAGTATATGAGTTGTATCAATTGGTTATGACTTAGGGACTGACTCGTATACTTATCAAAGTTGGTCTTTTTTATATCTACTTCTTTTTTTGTTCAAGTACTATTGTAGACCTATTTTACCTACAATTCATATCAAAGTGTATCATATCCAACAAAATACCCTAAGTTCACACATAAATTTATGGTTTTAAGCATTGAAAGTGTCGTGTTTCCATGCCACATCATCAACTTTTTGCTAGCTTAGTAAGTGTGAATTTTGGTTGGAGTCTATAATATTTTTGGGATATGTGATTTTAGGTGCCAATATTCATGTAGACCCTAAGAAAACTGATGTAGTGAAGCACTAGCCTAGGCTTATTAATTCATCTGCTATTCGGGGATTTTTGAGTTTTGCTAGTTACTATAGGAGGTTTGTCTAGGGGTTTTCCTCAATTACTACACCATTTACTAAGTTGACACAAAAGTAGGTACAGTTTATATGGTCAAATAAATGTGAGAAGAGTTTACAAAAGTTGAAGGATTGATTGACCTCAGCTCTAGTGTTAGCTTTGCCAGAGGGGCTGGATGGATTTTTGGTGTATTTTGATTCTTCCAAAGTTGGGTTAGGTTGTGTTTAGATGAAAAATGTGAAGGTAACATCCTATACCTCAAAACAACTTAAGAACCACAAAAATAATTACCCAAACCATGATTTAGAGTTAGCAACTATTGTGTTTGGTCTGAAGATTTTGAGGCACTACTTATATGGTATGCATGCTGATATTTTCACTAATCATAAGAGTCTCTGGTATGTATTTACACAAAAGGAGTTGAATCTCCATCAGAGAAGGTGATTGGAAGATTATGACATAAATATGCTTTACCATCTGGTTAAGGTGAATGTAGTGTTAGCTGCGCTGAGTAGACTTTCTATAGGCAATGTCGCTTATGTGAAGAATGAAGAGCAGGATTTGGAAAAAGTTGTACGTAGACTGGTGGAAATGAAAGAAAAGTAACGTAGTGTTCCCATACTTTGCCAGATATTAGATATAGTTCAATAACAGAAGGTTGAGGTCTTCTTCTAAGGGGGAGATGACGTCTTATGCTACCAAGGTCGGCTTTGTGTTTCCAATGTTGATCTGTTAATAGATAAAATATTATTAGAGGCTTACAGTTTGAAGTATTCAATTCACCCTAGTGCTACTAAGATGTATCATGACCTGCAGGAAATTTACTGGTGGCATGGTATAAAGAGGCACATAGTAGAGTTTTTGGCCATGTGTCCTAATTGCCGGTAGGTAAATATTAAGCATCAAAGGGTCGGAGCTACACTTCAAGATATTAGCATTTCTACTTAGAAGTGAGAGGTCATTAATATTGATTTTGTTACTAGACTTCTTCGCACCCGACATCAGCAATATTCAATTTGGGTCATCGTAGATAAAATGATTGAATCACCCCATTTCTTACCTATTAAGACTTTAGATACATCAAAATATTATGCTAAAATGTATATTCACTAGTTAGTAAGGCTCTATGGGATTCCTTTGTCCATTATTTTAGATCAAGCTTCACAATTCACTTCCCAATTTTGGAAATCATTTTAGAAAGTCCCTGGTACAAAGGTAAAGCTTAGTATGATTTTTCATCCACAGATAGATGCTTAGGCTAAGCGTATGATTCAAACATTGGAAGATATGTTGAGAGCATATGTGATGGACTTTAAGAAAAATTGGAATGATCATTTACCTTTAATTGAGTTTGCCTATATAATAGTTACCATTCTAGTATTTAGTTGGCTCCATTAGAAGTATTATATTAACGTTGATATAGGTCACCTATAGGTTGGTTTGAACTTGGTGAAGCGGCCTTGGTTGGGATGTATTCTATTCTTGAATCTATGGAGAAAGTTCGGTTGATTCATGAGAGGTTGAGAATTGCTCAAAGTTGCTAGAAATCGTCTACAGATGTAAAGAGAAGAGAACTAAAGTTTGACGCAGGTGATTGGGTATTTTTGAAGGTGTCTCCCATGAAGGGGATAATGAGATTTGGGAAGAAAGGAAAGCTACTCCCTGATTTATTTATCCTTATGAAATAGTATGGTACATTGGAGAAGGTTCTTATGAGTTAGATCTTCTGCCAGAATTAACCATCATCCATCCAATCTTCCATGTTTCGATGTTAAAAAAGTGCATTGGGGACTCATCATTAATAGTTCCCATAGAAAGTATTGATGTAAATGATAGTTTGTCTTATGAGGAAATCCTAGTTGAATTTCTTGAACGACAGGTTCGAAGGAAAACAAATATGGACGTGGTTTCAGAGAAAGTTCGATGGACAAATCAGTCAGTTGAGGGAGCAATATAGGAAATAAAAGCGGACATGATGAGTCAATACCCTCACTAATTTTTCTTAAGCACAGAGTCTGCTTGAGGTAAGAATTCCCATTAATCTATTCTACTCACCAAAATCCTACTCATATCAATTCAACCTATTCTGTTTATATGTAATTGGAAATTTCTATTACATGCTTGTTCTTGGGGTAAGTAGTTTAGTTGTTGAGAAAGATAAGCTGCAAACATTAACATAGCGCACTGTTCAGATATATATTTCTCCATCTCAGTCTTTATTCAAGGACGAATGATCTCAAGAGGGAGATATTATCACATTTCCAAAGTTCATGAATGTTCTTAGTGGGTTACTATAATTTCTAGGTTCGTGAGAAGCCCCTAACATGCAGTTAAATTGAAGGATCCTTTTCTGGAGAAGATTTAGTTTGAGATTCTTTTTAGTCAACTTTAAATGACCATAACTACTCTAATATGAAGTGTTTCTCAGCACAAGACCCATAAAAAAATATCTTTGAGTATTCTTTTCATCACATCTGATTTCACCTTAATCCGATATTGGAGTGGAAAAGTACGCTCATCCTGCCAAGGATTGATTACCTGAGTTGATGATCTGTAATTTCCATTGTCAACTTTAAGTAGCAAAGACCTTAAATCGCCTAGAGATTGATGACTGAGTTGACGAGCTGTCAACTAGTTGACTAGCTGTCAACTCCGTTGTCAACCTTAAGTAGCAAAGACCTTAAATCATCTAGAGATTGATGACCTAAGTTAATGAGCTGTCAACTAGGCAACGTCCTATCAACTCCATTGTCAATTGAGAAATTCCTACAAAATTTTTAAGCTTCCTTAGGGGTATTTTTGTTTTTCCCTCACCCCAAACTCCTCCCCCTGAATTCAATCATTCAATAAGCATTATTTACCCATCATTAGTCAGTTTTTAATTCTCATTCTTCTCTTTACTCTCAAGATAAAATAAGTAAGGTTTCTTTCTGAAGTTCAACTCCCAAGGCTCCTAGTCAAGTTTTCTTCAAGAGATTCACTAAGTTCAAGTATGTAGGGTTTGAGCAAGGATAACCTTTCATCCTTGTTCCCAAAACCTTGATTTTTACTATTGAATTTATAAGATTTCAGTTAGGGTTCTTACCCAATTTTTTCATGTTTTGATACTATGGCATAATCATATGATTTAAAGTTCAATTTGTGTAAGAATTTACCTTTACTCATTTATTACTTACAAGATTTCAATTCTGAGATAAATTTCGTTATTTTGACATGATCTTTTATGAGTTGGTAAAAGATTTTAATTTGAGCCTTAAGTATTTAGTTTTCAAGAATTTTAAGTTTACTAGTTTGGGTTTTAAATACATCACAGTATAATCACAACTTTAGTTTTACATGATATTTTAGAAAAGCTATGAAGTTCACATAAGAAACGAAGAATTTGACATATAAATGGTGGTATATTAGTTTTCAAACTTATCAGCCTATATCCCTATTTTGTTGTGAACTTCATAGATACACTATGAATAAGGGAGCAGTATCTAGCAACAAGAGGGGAATATGGGTTTAGCATATCCTATTTTCCTGAAACTATGTGCTACCAAAGGTTATTTCAGTTATATTATTCAGCTTGTCCAATCGTATATGATAGGGTGATCACCACGATTTACCTTTATACTCTAACAAGGTATACTGTGCTATTGTAATTCTCGATGGGGGCTTGAGTCATGAAAATCCATGTTGCTCACATGGTTTATTTTGGCTACAAAAATCTCCCAAAGAAAAAGAATATTTTAGAAACAAACTGTAATTACTCACATTTGTCATTCAGATATTGTTTTATAAGTTATTCTTTCAGAGATTTCTGCTTTTAGTTTTACTTATGATCAAGGTGAGTACTTTATACACTTAGCATGAATGATTTGAAATTATGTTGAGATTCAATTTTACTTATTGCATTCACCCTGATATACTCAATATATTCCAGAAGTACTAACCACATATATGTTTGTATGGCTACATTGTTTTATAAAGTAGGTTCAAGTATTCATCCCCACAACATAATTAAACGTAGGCACCACTTCCTATATTCAAACACTTGGTGAGTCCTCATAGTTCGAGGGCCAAGATAATGATGGTTTCAGATGTTTGTTATAGTTATTCCAATTATTTAGCTTTCAATTTGAGTCAGTTAGGGTCTATCCCAATTGCTTTTCAATTTCAGTTAGAGGCTAGTCAAGAATAGTCAGACTATATGTTTACTTCTACTTTTCACAGATTTAAAGGTTACTAATTTACAGAGTGTTAGTTGATATTATTCTTTTGTTTGACCTCTACTTTAAGTTTTCTTTAGTTCTTGCTCATGTTTAAGTTTACATTTATGAGAGTTTAGTGATGAGTAGGTATCATGGGTTAGCTTGGGATATTCATAGTCTTAAGCATCGTGTGAGATCCAGGGGTACATTCAGCGCATTATAAACTATGTATAAGACCCTAAGGTTTTAAAGAGTCCTATAGAGTCTGACAAGCCATGTTATGTAGAGTCTTTTTCGTAGGTGTGAAGCGTGCCATGATGTGCTATAGAAATATAGCACTTTCAATGCTTAAATCAAGGAAAATATGTAGGTTTCTAAGGTTATTTTATTAGATTTGATGAATTTTGGGTATGTTTTGTAGGAAATCATGTTTTGGAAGATAAGTTCATAAAAAAGGTGAAAAACGGTGTTTTTGGCTATTTTTGGAGCAATTATGGATGATTGGGACACTTTCTAACTTGATCATGATCAAAGAATGTTCGAGAGTCAAAGAAGAGCTAAAAAGACTCTCGACACCTACTAAGTCAACCTATAGACCACATGTAGGACCTATGGGCTGCAAGTAGGCAAAGCAAGTGCTAGAAGTCCAAAATCCCAAGAGCTGAACTTGAAGGAATTTTTCTTCCGATACTTGTGTCCTGTACCTAAGACCATTGCCTGTTCCTAGTGCCAAATCACAGTTACAAACTACATGTGGCCACCGAAACTATTTTCTCCTATTTTGTTTGGGATTTGGTTTTAGGGTTTCTTCATGGACTATAAATATCGATGAGTTTGAGAGATCGGTTCAACCCCAATTCGCAAAGACAGATGTGCTAGATCTAACCTAGATGGGGGAGGAGTTGCTATATTATGAGTAGAGGTACACTTCCTCACAGAGAGCCATGTTTCTTCCACTCCCTCAGTTATACCCTAGGTGGTCTAGATATTACCTCCGTATATACTTAGACAGTTTGATTTCTTTGCGAAAGGTGAGGAGAAGGTCCCAACAGTTGGGGCCAAGAGATGTCACATAGATGACTTGCAGGACCCTGATTTACTATATGCCAAGGACATTAAAAAGGCCAGACATGATTTAATATAGTCTGTATTCATCAATAGGAAGAGGTATGCATCAATAGCAGCGAGTGCATCATCTAGTAGTGCACTGCCACCAACACCGTCTCTGCCAGCTGTTATGCCCCCATTTGGGGATGCTCTTAGTTCGGGTGACTTGTGCATCCCAGGTATGTTATCACTTCCCTCTGTTTTACTTTGTTTTAGCTCATTAAGGATAGTGATCAGTTTTTTATTGGGGATAGGTATAACATGTCACTGTGAGTTTTTATCGCCATTCTTATTTTCATGTCGGCCACAGTATGGTTGTAGAATTGGCATATATAGGATAATTTTATATTGTATTGTGTTTTAGTTCATATTGTGTTTTGTTTTTGTGTCATTAGGAGATTATTAAGTATTTAGGGTTGTAGTCATATTTTGATTATTTTTATACCCCTCCAATTTTTTTTAAAACTATGTAAATGGATAAATGTGTGAACATTTTGGATCTTGTTCTGGCATTAGGATTAGGCACATGATAATCACTTGCGAACAACAAATGAACCAGATAGGCAGTAGTTAGTAATAATTTCTCTATGCTATGTGTGTGTTAGATGCAACCTAGTTCCTTTTGTGTGATGAATTCTGAACTTTCCTAGTTAGTCTTTCCTAGGTTAAAGGATAGTTGGTTAGGAAAGGATCATAGGCCATTTTTATTTTAGTCTACTTTTAGCTTAAATGACCTTCCATGTGTGAACTACATCCTTGATCCTATTTCGAGCCTTGTAGCCTATTTTCTTGTTTCACTATTCACCTTCCCATTTGTGTTGTAATGAACCTATTTTGGCCCTAGTTCTCCGTGGACTTATGCATCTCAAATTAGGTAAAATGCCTAAATTGAGGGTGGCTATAATAGGGGTGCATTATGTAAAATGGGTATGAAGAAGGGTAAAATGAGAGAAAAAAAAGTTTGTAAGGCTGAGCGTGGTAGAAATAGAAATGAAAAAGAAAAAAAGAAAAATTATAAAAAAGAGAAGAAGAAAGAATAAAAGATCACACGCGACCAGAATGTGTAATAAAGAATTAAAAGGGAGAAATAAGGGTGGCATAAAAAGAAAATTGGCTAGTAAGAGAGACCCCAAGGTTAGGGTAGTGCCAAGGAGACTTAGTCACTTGATATGTCCATGTGTACCATACTATCCTCCAAGCCTACATTACAAACCAAGAAAAATCCTATAGTACTCCTAACTTAACTATCTAAATGCTAAGGAAAATAAAATAAGGTCAGGCCTATGGTATTTGACATTCATTGATTGGAACCTCTCTTCTGAGTGTGAGTGTCGCTTGACTGTCCATGCATTGACATGCATTATTTCATATGAGTGATTGAGGCTTCCTTGTTGTGAGGGCACTTGAGTCATATTACTAGTTATTTCCTTATTTTAGGTAGTGTAACTTGTATATATGAGTGGTTGTGTATTGTTAATGTAATTATCGTATCTTAATCCCATTATGTCACATTATTGTGCATCATGATCATACACAGTTGTTTTTGAATAATAATATTGGAGGGCGATGTTGTAATTTCAGTATAAGTATTGACTGACTACCTTGAATAGCTTCAATTCTCCTAGTTAAGCGTCATTTTATTTATTTTGTATTTTGTTGCCTGAGGACATGCAAATGTTCTAAGTTGAGGGTGTTGATGTGATATAGAAATAAAACACTTTTGATGCTTAAAACAAGGAAAATATGTAGGTTTCTAAGGTTATTTTGTTAGATATGATGCATTTTGGATATATTTTGCAGAAAATCATATTTTGGATATAAGTTCATGAAAAAAGGTATTTTTCACTATTTTTGGAACAATTATGGATGATCATGACACTTTTTGGCATGATCGTGATTAAAAAATATTTGAGAATCAAAGAAGAGTAGAAAAGATGACTTCCGCCACCTACTATATCAACCTACGGACTGCATGTAGAACCCACAGACTGAAGTTAGGCAAAGAAAGTGCCAGAAATCCAAAATCTTGAGAGCTGGACTTGCAGGAATTTTTTATCTAGTACCTACGCCCTATACCTATGCCTAGGTCTAGGACCACAGGTACTTCCTACGCCCAGTGCCAGACTGCGGGTATGGACCACATGTGGCCACCGACCTTGTTTTCTCCTTTTTCATTCGGGCTTTGGTTTTAGGGTTTCTTCATGTTCTATAAATATGCTTTATGTGATTTTTAGTAAGAGTTATGCACTTTTGATATTCACAAACATATTTTGATTCCAAGATCCAATTTTGATCTTGGGATTCTTTTGTATTGACTTTGGTTCATTAATTCAGTTATGATTGTGGGTTTTACACTTCTTATCATTATGATTTCATCTATGCTTTCGAATATGAATGTTATTTATATCTTCACAAGTATGAGTGGATAAAACCCATAGGTAGGGTTGTGGAAACCTTGTCAGATTGATGAAGTAAGGGAAGTGCTTTTGTTGTTCTAAACCGATACCGATGCATGTATTGATTTATCTTCATTCTAATAGTTTTATTAATTGGTGCACACATTAGGATCCTACCTAGATATTTCTGCTTACTCCAAAAGAGTAGTAGAGATCGGGAAAAGATAAAAACAACAGTAATTTGGAGTTTAACTGTCATTCCACACTTCTAGGTTCTATCTTAGTAAGATGGTTAGGTTTTATCTAATAACTAGAGACTCAAAAGGTAATAGTTGAGTGGGATCAAGATAAAGGTTTGTAAGGTGACATCATGAGACTCAAAAGGTAAAAGGTAAAATCCTTCTGCTCATCCAAAAAACTGCAAAAGGTACACAACTTATTGATCCTGCATGAAATGTATCAGGTTGGTTCAATTGAGCACAAAAAGCATTTGGAGTTGAGAAGATAGGGGGAACACAACACTATTTTTCACCTATGACTGTTATAATTAAAGTTAGTATAGTTACTTGATTGAGATTAATACAAGAAAAACCTCATTTACTTTTCTTATTCTGCCTGCAAACTATAACTATTGCAATCCACACTTCCATGTGTTCCCTTCGGATTTGACCCCAACTAATATTGGATTACTATATCCTAACATTAACCATGTCATCATCTGAAGAGGTGTTGCTTGGACATCATGACACCATACATATAAGTAAAAGGCTATGGGACATATTAGGAACCATACCTTCTTTCAGGATCTTTATCTTTCTTTGAGGTTATCTCTATCAGCTCTTACTCATTCTTTCATGTGATAGAGAATGCCATCTCATAGAGCTTACACACATAAAAATAGGGATCAACCAGCCCCATCACCACCTGTAGACCCTCTAAACAAAAATGTCTCTTATGCTAAGTTTTAGGTTGCTTTCCAAGTGTTAGCTAAGGATGGGAATAAAAATGTTCAGGTCCATCAACCAACAATGGTCCCACTTTAGTAGAATGGTATCTTAACTGCAGCCAGAGTTTTAGATTTTATAAGGATGAACCCACCCGAGTTCTTAAGTCAAAGGTGAATGAGGATCCTAAGTTCTTCATTGATGGGGTGAAAATGATTACCCAAGTCATGCATGTCACTAAAGAGGAAAATGTCGAATTAGTTTTTTATCAATTGGAGGATGTTTCTTATGAATGGGTTACTATATGGAAGGAAGTTAGGGGTTACAATGCAACTCCTGTGAGTTGGAATTTATTTCAAATAGATTTACTAGATAGGTTCTTTCCTAGGGAGATGACAGAGGCTAATATAAAGAAGTTTATGAAAATGAGGTAGGGATTTATGTCAGTGAAGGAGTGTTACTTCAAGTTCACTCAGCTAGCTAAGTTTGAACGATCATTATTTCCAGATTCCAGAGGTTACATGAGTAAGTTTGTCATTGGTATGTCAAATTTTTTAGTTAAAGAGTATAAGCTGACCATGTTGATTGCGGATATGGATGTTACCCATTTGATGAATCATGCTTAGCAAATTGAGGCTGGGAAACTAAATGAGAGAAAGAAAGGAATAAAAGGGCTAGGACCGATTAGTTTGAGTATAGCCTGCAAAGATCAAGAGAGGGAAATAATTTATAGTTATAGGGTCATTTATCAGAACCTGCACCGTCTTCAGTCACTGCCAAAACTAAGTAAGAGTAGTGCAGTAGAGCATCGACTTCTAAATTCCAAGGTAGGTTACTATGGGATTTAATTATCCACCTAGAAAGAAATATGGCAGAAATCATCAAGGTGTGTGTTTTTCTAGAAAATCAAGGTGCTATGGATGTGGAAAGATGGACCACAAGTTTAGGGATTTCCCCTTGGCGAAGATGGGCAATAGAGATGTTCTCCCTCAGGTTCATTCTACTAATTCTGCAGCTCAGTCAGGCAAACTATCTTTGCAGTAGGGTGCATTCTCCAGTACCAGTGGCGGTCAACATCAGAATTGATTTTATGTAATGCCATTCCCGAAGGATTAGGAGAGCTCCCCAGATATAGTAGCAGATATGCTTTGCATCTTTCACCTTGATGATTATATATGTTATTAGATCTGGGGTCAATTATCTTTTTGTGACCCTACTTATTGCTATAAAATTTGGTGTAAGTCTTGAATGTCTTTCTGAACCCTTCTCAATTTCTAGTCTAATAGGTAAGTCAGTTATCACTTTATGAGTGTACAAAAAATGCCCTATTACAGTCCTTCATAGGGTTAATTTAGCAGATTTAATAGAGATAGAGATGATAGATTTCAATGTTATTTTAAGTATGGATTGGCTCCATTCATGCTATGCATCAATTGATTGTATTACTAGAGTAGTTAAGTTTTAGTTTCCAAATGAGCCAGTCCTTTCTTAGAGGGTAGTTCAGTATCTCCCAAAGGTCATTTCATCGCTAATCATAAAGCTAGAAATATAATATCAAAAGGGTGTAACTACCAACTAACTTGATTTAAAGATACTAAGTCTGAAGCCCCAACCATTTAGTTAGTCCGTGTAGTCAATGAGTTTCCAGAGGTCTTTCTAAAGGATCTACCTAGGGTATCTCTCAACGGAAAAAATAGAGTTTGGGACTGATATCCTTCCTGATAGCCTGCTGATAATGCTCAACTTACATGTCAAATTAAGTACAGGGCAGATATTTATAATATATACCCCCAAGAGTCTGGGTTGAATCAAAGAGAAGTGTAAACTAACATTTGAAGCTTACATGTGTTGAGATTTAACTATGTGTTAACTCGTAGTGCGACATTTAAATAAAAACTAAAAGTAAATTGGGGGGAGTTTGATTCAAAAATTTGTTGAACACAATTGCAAAAATAACACTAACTATAGATTTCACAGTTAAAAGAAATACCAAATTGAGGGGAACACTGGGGTTATGTTATCCTAGGTGGTGTACATGTATGGGTAATCAAGAGTTATCCAAGTTTTATCTTAGGGTTTTGGGTAGGCTAGATTTATGGTCCTAGTGTTAATCTTTCGATAAAAAACTATATTTCACTTATGGATTCTTTCGAACACCTCATGAGCATGATAAGATAACCAATCCATCACCTCAAGCTATCATCCTTATTTCTAAGATGATGCTTATGAACTTAACTAATTAACCTAACACCCTTATTTCTAAGATGATGCTAAAAATTAAGCTACTTCAAATTGTTGTTCACAAATATCCCTCACCCATATCTGTCTTTTAAAGTGATATGGGATACTTAGGCAAATGGGATTTTCATTCCCAATTATCAATTAAAACATAGGACAAAAGTGAAATCCAAAAAAATTAACTAAATATTTGGACTAACAATAAACACTCACACATTAACCACTACCTATTTAAACATAACCCCAAGATATAAATTTAGCTACTCAGGAAATTAAAGAGAAGAGATATACCCAAATTGGCATTCAAATCATCCATTAAAGAGCGAAATAAGTAAAATCTCCAACTTTAGGTTCAATCAATAAAGCTAAATTATCTCTTAGTAACACTCCTCAATTTTCTTCTCACTCACAAACTTGTTCTTAGCTCTAAAAATTGAAAAATTAGCTAAAAAGTACTCAAAATTATTGATGTTTTTGCTTTTTCCATTTTGGGACTCAACTCTACAAAATTCAAAATCTACCTCTCAAGCTTCCTAGCCAGTCGCGATCGCCATTTCCCAGTTGCGATCATAATTCTGTGATCACGTGGAATCTTCATATGATTGTCATATGCTAGCATTTTTTAAGTGATTGCGATCGCAACCCTCAGGTTGTAGTCGCAGCACCTAATGGTCTTCTGATATTTAACTTCTGATCCTCTCTCCCACTTTCTTTTTCTTCTAGCTTTATCTTAACTCATTTTCATCATATTTCCTGCAAGATCACAAATACTAAAAATTAATGCTTTTCAACAAAGAATTAGTGTTATGTAAACAATTAATTCATCATAGTGTATGATAATTTGAGTATAAATTAGTGACAAATTTGCCACCCATTACCATCCTATCTCTATTTCTCCTTGCCGTATGGCTCTAGTCAAGCTTAAAAATTAAAAGAGCAACTTAAGGACATCTTATGTCAGGGATTCATCAGGCCTAGTGTTTTCCTGTAGCCTGTTCCATTTCTATTCATGTGCAAGAAGAATGGCACTCTCAAAATGTGTATATACTATAGATAGTTAAATAAGGTCTGCATCAAGAATAAGTACCTCATTCCCAGAATTGATGACTTGTTCAATCAACTTTAGGGAGCTCGTTAGTTTTCAAAGATTGATCTCAGATCTAGGTATCACCAGTTGAAGGTCAGGGAGTGTGACATCTCAAATATTTCCATTAGAATTTGGTATGGTTACTTTGAGTTTGTGGTTATGTCTTTTGGACTAACAAATACTCTTCAAGTAGTACTTGGACATATTTTTCATTATATTTGTAGATGACATACTTCTACATTCTCAGAGTGAGGAAGCATGTAGACCACTTGAGAATAGTGTTGCAGACCTTTAAAGATCGTCAGCTTTATGCGAAGTTTAGTAAGTGTAAATTTTGGCTGGTGTCTGTTACTTTTTTTAGGCATGTGATTTTAGGTGCCGGTATTTTTGTAGACCCTTAGAAGAATGATATAGTGAAGCACTATCCTAGTCCCATTACTTCATCTAATATTCAAAACTTTTTGTATTTAGCTAGTTACAATACGAGTTTTGTTGTGGGTCTTTCCTCAATCGATGCACCATTGACTAAGTAGAGACAAAATAATGTAAATTTTATATGATCAGATAAATGTGAGAAGAGTTTCCAAGAGTTGAAGGATAGATTGATTTAATCTCCAGCATTAGCCTTGCCAGAAGGGTTGGATGGATTTATGGTGTATTATGATGCTTCCAAACATGGGTTAGGTTGTTTTTTGATAAGAAATGGGAAGGTATTAGCCTATAACTTAATAAAGCTTAAGGACAACGAAAATAATTATCCAACACACTATTAGAGTTAGCAGTTGCTTTATTTGCTCTAAATATTTTGAGGCATTACTTGTATGTAACGACCTGAAATTTTTTATGCATTATGTGAAATTGTGTTGTTATGTGATTTGACTATTCTACCACTCCCTATAGTTGTGGTATTTTTAGAGTGTATGGGTTATTGGCATGGTTCTCGATGCATTTTTATACTATTTATGTGATTTGTATTTTTTGGTAGCTTTGAGAGCCTAATAATTAATATCAGTTGATATTATTTTATCTGTGTGATAGATGATAAAATAGACTATGCTATCAAATTCAGAACATAGATTTTAGGGTGGTAACTTGGTTGGTATGGTTTTATGGCTGTTAAATCTCATGTCGACCCTTGGTTTAAAAAGTTGTGATTTATGATTTTTGGGGTCAACTTTGTGAAAATGAAGCATTTTTTCAAAAATATGATATCCCTATTGAGTCTGGAGTATCAAATTTGATAGGGAAGCATTGTTTGTTTTCATTCATAGGATTCTAAATGAATCTCGAGGGGCTCACGGAGACTTGGGAAATTATCGAGTCTCAAGGTGGTGCACTAATTATTTGGTGCACCCACGATCATGATGCTCCTATCGCAATTTTGATTTGGCATACAGTGGAGGTGTTGTGATCACCATACACTTTCCGCAATCATGATACCCTTGATAGGTGAGGTACCGCAATTGCGACCCTAGACCGAGATCGCGAAGCTTGGGTATATAAATACCTGGTTTTCACTCTCTTTCATCATTTTTAGGACTTGGATCTTAAGGTTTCATGGTTTTGAGCAACCTTTCTATTTCTAAGCTTGGATAAACTCCATTATACTGATTTCAACTAATTTCTTCCATATTTAACATCAAATTCCTATTTTAAACTTGGATTAAAGTATTAAATTTGGGGATTTTAGCTCATAAAGCCTAAAAATATATTTCTCCAATTTAAACCCCAAGTTCTTTCCTTTTTTACTTGAATGAGCTTCTAATCCCATCATAATTAGTTTGCCCACAATTTCATCTTCAAAACAACTTCGATTCTTGATTTTTAAATGGACTTTAAAGATTTTACCCAATAAATTTTAAAAATGATTTTTTTTTCAATTTGGGACTCGTTTTAAACATTTTTTCTCTTGGGTTTTTAGCTGTAGACTCCTAAAATATGGGCAACATTTTTTAGGAACGAAGTTATAATTTCTCCCTTCTTTTTCAAAAACCCATTTTGGGGGTCCATTTTGATCCCAACTTGAAACAAAGAAATATAGGTATCATTGGCTTTCTTTTGATACATAGATTCTATATTTTGATATTTTAATTGATTCTAGGACTATTTGTACGGTGTTAGGCTTTGGCATTGGAGGTTTTGTTTTTATTTTTGACGTTCAAAGGTTATTATGGATTAAGTATTTCAAACTGGGTTAGTAGTTAATTTATATACAAAATCATGTTAAGGGTGTGGGAACTAATCATGATAAATATCTATCTTATTGTGTTGTGCCTATGTAGGGGCCTATATGTGATGTAATTGATGAATTTTGTATATTATGTGCTATGTGTGACCATATGGGGTCCTATGTAATATTGAAAGACTATATACATGAGAATAGTTATGTTTATTTAATGAAAAACATATTGTCGTACCAATTATGCATTGTGATGTATTCATGCTTTATTGGATTTTGAATCATATTGGATTTCATGAATGGTTGGAAATATTGAGTGGATATTGGATCACGTTAAGGTATATTGGTTGGTTATGGAAATATTCACTATGGTTTGTTGTGAAAATACTCATTATGGTTACTTATGAGAACTGCATCCTCATACTCATTCATAAAACAATGGCACCATCATGGAAATACTGAGAAATATTTGCAACACCTTTTTGTGATGAAAAATATGGCATATTATAAAAATCTCTTTGAGAGATGTGCTAGGGTGGAGATATTATATATGGATTGTATATAGGTTGATGAATCCCCATGGGTCCTATGTTAGGAAGCTTTATCTCCGTAGATGTATATGGGGACTATGCAATAGTCATAAAGACTGTGTCACAACCTTGTGCATTACATCATCATCATCATTCTATTGTGTTTACCTTACTATACTTGTGATGTGATTGTACATCACGTTTGACTTATTACCTATCAATTGTTCAATCTTCTCTTACTTGTACTAGATGTTCTCATATATATTGTTCCCCTTTTTTTGCTGTTATATGGAATAAATGTATACTTGTATTCTTTTTTGTGCTTTGCTGTATTATATATGGATATTATAGAATTGTTAGTGCAAGCGGTGTTGGATATCATTGTGGGACTTTTTTTTTATTATAGGTGATGGGTCCTTAGTATGTATTTTGTATACTTTATTTTCTACTTTTTTTGGTCATCGTATGATATATGCTGAGTACAAGTGGACTGTACTCATCCCTACTATGCCCTTTTTGTGTAGATTCTGGTGCAAGTGTATCTCACCTGAATTGATTTTGGGTGCCTTCAGAGTTGTTCAAGGTAGCGATTGGATTTTTATGCGTCTGAGGTCGACTTTTATCATTTCTATATTAGTTTATGTCTTTACTAGTATTCATAGAAAGATATTATTACTATCGTATATTCAGATGTATTTGACTCATGGATTGTATTATAAGTTCTTACAATATTGACACCAGGTTTTGGCATTTTGATATAATATCTTTGGTTGTATGTTTCTCTTATATATTATATTTGTATCGTTCATCTTTGTCCTAGAAGTCTTTCCATGGGGTTATTTTTGTCTTTTTTACCTTTTTGTATAGGTTTATGTGATAAGCTTACTTGTCAAAGTTCGCCACGACAAGAGCCATTATGAACCTTATATTTGGGTTATGACAAATTAGTATTAGAACTAGATTAATTGGTCTTAATGGTGTAAGTACGAGATGTCTAATAGAGTTTCTCGGATCGGTACGTAGACGTCTGTATCTATCTTCGAGAGGCTTTAGGATGTCTTTAGGAAATTCCCCTTATTTTGCTTCTTATCGTGCAAATTTATTTCATACCTGATGTTCTAAGTCATATTTCACTCATTTATGCACAAATAGTGTTAACTAGGTCTTGCGAGGTTAGAATATGGAGCATATTTCTACAAAAAAATATATTCAAGAGGACGAGCCTTGATTAGTGAATGGGCTCCAAGGAGTTGACAGGCCCGTAGATCAGCCCCATCTAGGAGGAGTGTTGGGGAACTCTCTCCTGAACCTTATGTTGAGCATATTAGAGGTGTAAGTTCAGTTCTAGTTCCTCAGAGTTTATTTGCCTTTGTATTAGATAGGTTGTTGGTGCATTTACTGACCTATTTAGAGTGTTCTCCTTTGGTTATGATGGGTATTCCTCCAATTCGGAGTATAGATCCTCTAATTACACCTATTTTAGTTTTGGGTACTTCTTAGACCCTGAGTACTATTCCTCCATTTGCATCAATGTTTGAGTAAGGTGTTTTAACCTTAGAGGTTTAGCCTTTATCTATGTTACCTCTCCAGATGGTATCCTAGCTAACCAGATTCACTATGCCTCCTCTTGTTGCAAGTATAGTAATGTATTTTAAGGATTAGAAGAGGTTTGAGAGATTTATTCATTTTGGTCCTCCTATATTAAATGTTGTCGTGGACAAGTAGCATGGTGTTGATCATAGTACTTATCAGTTGAGAGATGCTGCTAGAGATTGGTGGAGGTCACTTGTTGCTTGTACACCTCTTGGTTCTCCTGAGGTGGCATGAGATCAGTTTGCCAATGCCATTTTGGAGAGATTTGTGCCTTATATCTGAGGGATCAAATGAGAGATTAGTTTGATTGCTTAGAGAAGGGATTCATTACTTTTGCAGAGTTTGAGGCACACTTCCATGCCTTGTCCAGATATTTTTATGCTTGTGTTTCCACAAAGTCTGAGAAGATTCAAAAGTTCATGAAGGGTTGGATGTCTTTGTTCAATTGGCTATGTCTCAAATGGTTGTATTTGAAGTATCTTTTTGGAGTATAGTAGATCATGCTAAGATGACAGAGGGCGTTCTATGATCATCTCAGGAAGGCGCCATAAAGGTGCACCATTTTGGTGAGTACAAAGGTAAGACTTCTTGAGACAGAGATTTTAGAGGTTTTTGTGGGTATCATGGTAGACCAGTGCAGGAAGCCTTGCAGAGTTCTGGTAGTTGGTCTCCTAGTCCAACTGTTCAAGGTATCTATTCGGGCTAAGTGGTAGATTATCCTATTGAGTTGGGATGTAGAGGTTGCTTTATGTGTGATAAGATTGGCCATTTGGCCAAGGACTATCCCCGATATGTAATTAGAGCTACTTATATTTAATATGAGAGTTAGGGGGTTCTAATAGAGGTGTGAGGGGAAGAAAAAGTGGAACCAATGTTTGTGGACATGGGGACACTAAGCCAGTAGGTAGTCGTGGACAATGCTATGCTATACCAGCAAGACTAGAGGCAGAGGCTTCAGATGCTATGATCATAGGTATTGTCCCCATTTGTTTCAGATCTATATATGTGTAATTTGATCCTTGATCCACTTTTTTCTATGGGTATGCATATTTTGCTTCAGGTTTTGATTCTGTTAGTGAACCGTTTGCCATACCTATTGGTGTATCTACCCTAATATGAGTTTTTTAATTAATGGATTGAGTGTATCAATCCTGTATTATGAATTTTTCTAGGTTTGATACTTAGGTATATTTTCTTGTGTTAGATATGGTTAATTTCAATCTTATTTTGGGTATGTATTGTTTGGTTTTTGATTATGTTGTCTTAGATTATTTTACTAAGACCATGACCTTAGATTCATAGGGTGTGTCGATGATATCTTATAAGGGCCCACTTCATTCAGTTCTTAAGAGGATGATATCTTATGTTAAGGCTCATAAATTGGTTGAGACGGGATGGTTGTCTTACTTGGATCATATTCGCAAAACTAGTTTTATTTCACCTCTTTTTTGGATTCTATTTGTATTGTCTGTGAGTTCATGGATATATTCCTTACAAAATTTCCTAGTATGCCTCTGGATTGTGATATTAATTTTGCTAATGTTGAGTCGGGAACCAAGCCCATTTCTATTCCTACTTATAGAATGGCACCATCCAAGTTAAAGAATTTAAAGGATCAGTTGTAGGAGTTTCTGGATCAAACCTAGTGTATCACCTTAGGGTGCGTCTATCTTTTTTGTGAAGAAGAAGGATGAATCTATGTGGATGTGTATTGATTATTGATATTTGAACAATATGATGGTTAAGAATAAGTATTTTTTACTCATATTGATGATCTGTTTGACCATGTTAAGGTGCCACAATATTTTTAAAGATTGATTTAAGGTTAAGGTATCACCAGTTAAGGATTAGACCTTTGGATATATCGAGGATAGATTTTTGAACATGATATGGTCATTATGAGTTCTTAGTCACTTCTTTTTGCTTACTAATTCCCAATCGTGTTCATGGAGTTGATGAACCATATATTTTGACTATATCTTAACTCTTTTATTATAGTATTTAAAGATGATATCTTAGTTTATTCCAAGAGTGAGGCTGAGTATAAGGTTATTAATGGATTGTGCTTGAGAGATTAAGGATGAGAAATTGTATGCCAAGTTCTCTAAATGGAAGTTTTGGTTGGAGTTTATTTCTTTCTCGTGTCATGTGGTGACTAAAAAGGCTATTATGGTTGATCCAGCCAAGAATGCAGTGGTTTGTGATTGGGCTAGGCGTACATCGCCCATCGAGATTTGGAGTTTTGTTGGCTTTGTAGGTTATTTTTTGTATTTTATTAAGGATTTTTCATCCATTGCAGCTTCATTGACCAAGTTGCCTCAGAAGAAGATTTCCTTTCAATGGTTTGATGCTTGTGAGTTGAACTTTCAAAAGCTTAAGGATTTGTTAACTTTAGCTCCTATGTTGACTTTGCCTAAGGATGGCATGGGTATTACCATTTTTGTGATGCTTTAGATGTTGGGTTAGGTGTTGCATTGATGTAGGAGGGTAAGGTGATTGCTTATGTATCTCATCAGTTGAAGCCCTATGAGAGGAATTATCCTACCCATGATTTGGTGTTATACGCAGTTGGTTTTTCTTTGTAATCTTTTAGGCACTACTTGTATGGAGTTCGTTGTGAGATTTTCTCAGATGATCATAACCTTTAGTACTTCTTCACCCAATGGGATCTTAATATGAGGCAACGTCGTTGGCTTGAGTTGCCTAAGGATTTTTTCTTGACTATTCTCTATCATTTGAGCAAGGGTAATATGGTTGTAGATGCCTTGAGTTGAAAGACGACTAATATGGGTAGCTTGGAGAAAATTTTGACCCAAGAGAGGTCTTTGAACTTTGAGGTTAAGTCTTTAGCTAACTAGATGGTTAGGCTTGATATTTCAAAACCTGGGTGTGTTTTGGCATTTATGGAGGCTAGGTCTTCTTTGATGGAGCAGATACGAGCTCATAAGTTTGATAATGTTGGGTTGAGTTTGATTTGAGATAAAGTGTTGAATAGTGAGGCTAAGGAAGCCTCACTTTATTCCAATGGTATTTTGAGGATTGGGGGTCGAGTTTGTTTTCCGAGAGTGGGTGATTGTCTTAGATTGATTTTGGAGGAGACTCATTGTTCTAGGTATTCTATCAATCCAGGAGTGACTAAGATATATCGTAACTTGTGGCAGCATTACAGGTGAGGTGGTATGAGGAAGGATATAACATATTTTGTCGTTTGTTGCCAGTGTTTCCAGCAAGTGAAGGACGAGTATTTAAGAGCTGGTGGACTGCTCCAGTGGTTACCTATTCTCAAATAGAAGTGGGAATAGATCCCTATAGACTTTTTGATCGGCTTTCCTCTCACTTTCAATATATTTGATAGTGTTTGGGTCATCATGGATCGATTGACCATGTTTGCATATTTTATTCCTGTGTAGGTCTTTTCAGCCGAGAGGATAGCTCGTTTCTATATTTGTGAGATTATGTGACTACATGGTGTGTCGGTGTCTATCATTTCAGATCAAGGTTATGTGTTCACTTCTGAGTTTTGGAAGAATTTTCAAGATGATTTGGTTACTCGGGTTGACCTTAGCACAATATTTCACCCCCAGACTAATGATCGGTTAGAGCAGACTATTTTGGTTTTAAAGAATGTGCTTCGTGCGTGTGTGATAGATTTTTGTTGCTAGTTAGAGCAATATTTGGCTTAAGAAGAGTTTACTTACAATAATAGCATCCATTCCAGTATCGATATGGATTCTTTTAAGTCTTAGTATGGTAGGTGTTGTCACTCTCCAGTAGGTTGGTTTGATATTTCTAAAGTTAGACCTCGACGTACAGAATTAGTTTGTGAGTCCTTGGGTTGAGTCTGGATCATTCAGGATAGGATTCATGTAATCCAGAGTAGGCAGAAGTGCTATAAAGATCGTAGAGATCATGTCTTAAGATTTTGTGTTAGTAATCATGTTTTTCCTTGCCCTGAAAGGTGTGATAAGGTTCGGGAAGAGGGGAAAGCTTAGCCCTAGGTTTATTGGTCCATTTGAGATTCTTCAGAGTGTTGGAGATATGGCATATGTGTTAGCTTTGCCCTTAGATTTATAAGCTGTTCATCTAGTTTTTCATGTTTTCATGCTTGCTGTTATATTTCGAATGAGTCTTATGTCATTTATTGGGAGTCGGTTCATTTAGATGAGAGGTTATCATTTGTTGAGGATCCGATCACCATTTTGGCTATGGATGTTAGACGGTTGCATTCTAGAGTTATCCATGTGGTTATGGTTCAGTGGCGACATAGACCTGTAAATGAGCCTACTTGGGAGGTTGAGTCTGATATGTTTAGTTCTTATCCCCATTTTTTTTATGATTTAGGTATATTTATTCCCTTTAGTTCAAGGACGAACTAAATTTGTAGTAGTGGATGCTGTAATGACCTGAATTTTTTTGAATTATGTGAAAAATATGTTTTTATTTGATTTGACTATTTTACCCCTCCCCATAGTTGTATTGTGGTATTTCTAGGGTATAGAGGTTATTGGCATGGTTCCTAATGCAATTTGGTGCAGTTTATGTGATCTTGGGGGTTTTTGGCAATTTTAAGAGACTAATAATTGATTTCAACTAGTATCATTTGATCAGTGTGACGGATGGCACAACAGACTGCGTCTACATATCTTGAATGTTGATTTAGGGTGGTAATATAGTTTGTGTGGTTTTATGGCTTTTAAATCTCATTTCCACCTCAATTTGGAAAGTTATGATTTTGGGGGTCAACTTTGTGAAAATGAAGTTTTTTTCAAAAATCTGATATCTCTATTGAGTCCAGAGAGTCAAAAATTTGATAGGGTAGCATAGTCCCTTTTCATTCATGATATTTCGGATGAATCTCAAGGGGCGCATAGAGACTTGGAAAATTACCAAGTCCCCAGCTGGTGCACCAATTATCTGGTGCACCTGCAATCACTATTCTCTTGTTGTGATCGCAATACCCTTTTAGCGATCGCGATACCCTTGGCAAGTGAGGTACTGTGATCACGACCCTGGACCGCAATCATGAAGCCTGGGTATAGAAATACGTGGTTTTCGGCATCTTTTATAATTTTTGAGACTTGGAGTTTAAGGTTTCGTGGTTTTGAGCAGCTTTATTCATTTTTAAGCTTTGGTAAGCTTCATTACACTTATTTCAACCAATTTCTTCCATATTTAACATTAAATTCTTGTTTTAAACATAGATCAATGTATGAAATTTGGGGATTTTAGCCCGTAAGGCCTAAAAATGGTATTTCTCCAATTTAAACCCCAAGATTACTCCTTTTTCACTTAAATGAGTTTCAAATCCCATATTATCAGTTTTTCATTAATTTTATCTTCAAAATAAGTTTGATTCTTGTTTTTTAAATGGATTTCAAAGATTTTATCTGGTAAAGTTTTAAAATGGTTTTTCTTTGATTTGGACCTCATTTTTTTGATTGATTTTTCAACTGTAGACTCCTAGAAATATGGGACACATATTTTTGGAATAAAGTTACGATTTTGCCCTTGTTTTTCAAAAACCTGTTTTGGGGGTCCATTTTGACCCTGACCTAAAACTAGGCAATATAGATATTATTGGATTTCTTTTTATGCGTAGATTCTATATTTTGATGTTTTGGCTAATTGCAAGATCATTTGTAAGTCATAAGGCTTTGGGATTTGAGGTTTTGTTTTGATTTTTAGCCTTCGAGGTAGATTATGGCTTAACTCTTTTAGATTGAGCTGGGTAGTTAATTTGTATACAAATTCATGTTAGGAGTGTGGGAACTAATCATGAAAAATGTCTATCTTATTATGTCCTGCTCGTGTAGGGGCTATATATGATGTAATTGGAAGATTTGGTAATTATGTGCTCTATATGACCGTGTGGGGTCCTATGTGATGTTGATTGCCTGTATACATGAGAATAATTGTTTTTTGTTTTATAGAAAGCTTATTGTTGTACCAATTGTGTATTATGATGTATTCATAATCTATTGGCACATAAATCATGTTAGATTTCATGAATAGTTCAAAAGAATGAGTCGATATTGGCTCACGTGATGTACATTGGTTGGTTGTGGAAATACTCATTGTGGTTGGTTGTGGAAATACTCATTGTGGTTGGTTGTGAGAACTGCATCCTCATGCATATTCATGAAACAATGATACCACCATGGAAATACTAAGAAATACTGGTAACACCTTTTTATGAAAGAAAATGTGGCATCTTATAAAACCTTCCCCGAAGGATATACAGAGAGGAGATATGATTTATGAATTGTATAGGCTGAAGAACCCTCCTTGGGTCCTACGTTGGGAAGATTTATCTTTGTAGGTGTATACGAAGACTGTGTTATTGCCTCAAAGTTGTGTAAAAACCTCATACATTACATCATCATCATCATCAACATTATCATCATTCTATTGTGTTTACCTTATTATGCTTGTGAAGTGATTGTATATCATGTTTGACTTGTTACCTTTCCATTTTTCTATCTTCTCTTACTTGTACTTGATGTTCCCGTATAGGTTATTCCCCTTTTCTTTGCTTTTATATGGTATAAATGTATACTTGTATTCTTTTCTGGTGCTTTGCTGTATTACATATGGATATTATAGAACTGTTAGTGCAAGCGCTGTGGACATTTTTTGATTGCAGGTGATGTGCCCTTACTATTGGATATTTTGCATGCTTTATTTTCTACTTTGCTCGGTCAGCCTATGATACCTACTAAGTACACGTGGACCATACTCATCCCTACTGTGCCCTTATTCTTTTACAGGTGCGTCTCACATAGCTTGACTTCGGACGTCTTCAGATTTATTCAAGGTAGCAGTTGGACTTTCATACGTCTGGGGCCCAATACTATCAGTTCTATATTTGTTTATTCCTTTACTAGTATTCGGAGATAGACATTGTTCTTGTTGGGTATTCAGATATTTTTGAATTATGGATTGTATAAGTAGTTCTTAAATTATTGACACCACGTTTTGGGAGTTTGTATAATATCTTTGGTTGTATGTTCCCTTTCATTTTATATTTGTTTGGTTCATCTTTGTTCTAGAAGCCTTGCCTTGTGGTTATTTCTATTTTTTTTCTTTTTTGTATAAATTTGTGTGATAGTCTTACTTGACACGGTTCGCCGTAACAAGTGCCATCACGACCCTTAATCTTGGGTCATGACATTTTATAAAGTACATATTGATAGTGTCATTGATCATAATAGTCTCCAATATGCTTTTACACAAAAGGAGTTGAATCTTTGTTAGAGAAGGTGGTTGGAGTTATTTCAAGATTATGACATGAATGTGCTTTACCCTCTGAGTAAGGCAAATATGATGGCATATGGCTGAGTATATTGTCTATGGGTAGTGTGGCTTATGTAAGGAAGAAAGATTAGGAGTTTGCCAAGGAAATACATAGACTAGTTCATTTGAGTGTATGTTTACTTGATATGGATGATGGGGGAATAGTATTTTAGAGTGGTTTGAAATCAACCTTAGTGGTGGAAGTGAAAGAGAAGCAGCGTAGTGATCCCATACTTAGACAAACATTAGATGCAGTTAAGTAGTAGATGGATGATGTTTTCTCCTAAGGGAGAGATGGTGTCCTTCGCTATCAAGTTTGGCATTATGTTACTAATGTTGATAGGTTGTGAGAAAGAATATTAGCAGAGGCTCACAGTTTGAAGTATTCAATTCACCCTGGTACTACTAAATGTACCGCAACCTATGGGAAATTTACTGGTGGAATGGTTTAAATAATGACATAGCAAAATTTGTGGCCAAGTGTCCAATTTTCAGAAGGCAAAAGATTGAACATCAAAGGCTCGGAGGTACACTTCAGGATATTAGAATTCCTACTTAGATGTGGGAGGTCATTAATATGGATTTTGTTACTGGACATCCTCGTACCAGATGTCATCATAATTCGATTTGGGTCATTATGGATCGAATAACCAAATAAACCCATTTCTTACCTACCAAGACTTTAGATACAATAAAAGATTATGCTAAAATGTATATTCATGAGTTAGTAAGGCTCCGTAGGATTCCCTTGTCCATTATTTCAAATCGAGGTACATAATTCACTTCCCAGTTTTGGCAATCATTTAGAAAGTCCATTGACAAAGGTAAATCTTAGTATGACTTTTCATCCATAGATAAATGGTTAGGCTGAGTGTCCAATTCACACTTTAGAAGGTATGTTGAGATCATGTGTTATGGACTATAAGGGAAATTGGCATAATGATTTACCCTTGATTAAGATAGCCTATAATAATAGTTAGTATGCTAATATTTAGATGGATCCTTTTAAAGCATTATATGGGCGTAGATGCAAGTCACCAATAAATTGGTTTGAAGTTGGTGAAGCGGCCTTTGTTAGGATGAATTCTATTCTTAAAGCTATTGAGAAATTTCAGTTGATTTGTGAGAGGCTAAGAACCGCTCAAAGTTACCAAAAATCAAAAGCAAATGTGAGGAGGAGAGAACTATAGTTTGAAGTAGGTGATAAGGTATTTTTTAAGGTGTCGCCTATGATGGGGATAGTGAGATTTAGGAAGAAAGGGAAGCTTATTCCATGATTTATTTGTCCTTATGAAATAGTATGGTGTGTTGGAGAAGTTGCTTATGAGTTATATCTTCTGATAGAATTAGCCGTCGTCCATCCTGTCTTCCATATGTCGATGTTAAAGAAATGCATTGGGGACCATCCTTAGTAGTCCCCATTGAAAGTATTGTAGTGAAAGATAGTTTGTCCTATGAGGAAATCCCAGTTAAAATTTTTGATCAGCAAGTTAAAAGGCTAAGGAATAAGTAGGTGGTTTTAGTAAAAGTTCTTTGGAAAAATCAGTCAGTTGAGGGAGCAACATAGGAAGAAAACACAAACATTATGAGTCAATACCCAGCAGAAGCAGACATGATGAGTCAATACCCTCACCTATTTACTCCTAGGACAAAGTTAGCTTGAGGTAAGAATTCTCATTTAATCTATTCTATTGACCGACATCGTTACTCATATAAGCTTAGCTTATTTGGTTCATGCATAGTTGTTCATATCTATTATATCCTCATTTTTGGGGTGAGTAGTTTAGTTATACAGAAATATTAGCTTCAAACATAAACCTAGTGCATCCTTATGATAGATCTTTCCCCATCTCGGCCTTCATTCGAGGACGAATAATCGCAAGGGGCTTATATTGTAATACTTCCAAAGTTCATACATGTTCCTAGCAGGTTACTATGTCTTTCAGGGTCATAAGAAGCCCCTAACATGTGGTTAAATTGAAAGATTTTTTTTTCGGCTAAGCTTTAGCGTTGGATTATTTTGAGTCAACTTTAAAACAACATAACTTCTTAAATATAAAGTGTTTCTTAGTACAAAAACCACAAAATGAAAGATCTTCAAATATTATTTTCATCGCATCAGATTTTACCTTAATTTGATATTGGAGTGGAAAGTTACGCTCATCCTGCAAAAGATGTACAATCAGAATTGATGAACTGTCAACTAGTTGATGGGCTGTCAACTCTATCGTCAACCTTAAGCAACAAAAACCTTAGATCATTTAGAGATTGATGACTTGATTTGACGAGTTGTCAAATAGTTGATGGGCTGTCAACTCTGTCATAAGCCTTAAGTAGTGCTGACCTTAAATAATATAGAGATTAACGACCTGAGTTAACGAGCTGTCGAAGCTATCAATTCGTCGAGCTGTCGAAGCTATCAATTCGTCGTCAACTAAGAAATTCTAGCAAATTTTTTTTGTAGTTTGATATTTTCCTCACCTTAAACTCCTCCCCTATGACTTAACCTATTCAATAAGTTTATTTAACCATCATTAGACATATTTCAACGCTCATTCTTCTCTTTACTATCAAGAAAAAAAAGTAGGGTTTCTTTCCAAAGTTCAACTCCAATTCAAGTTTCCTTCAAGAGATTCACTAAGTTCAGGTATGTGGGGTTTGAGAAAGGATAACCTTTCATCCTTGTGCCCCAAAACCTTTACTTTTACAATTGAATTTATGACATTTCAGTTAGGGTTCATAACCAATTTTTTCATGTTTTGATATTATGGCATTATCATGTTATTTAGAGTTTAGTTTTCATAAGAATTTACCTTAACTCATGTGTTACTAACTTGATTGCTATTATGAGATGATTAATTATTCTGACATGAAATTTTATGAGTTGATAAAGGATTACAATTTGAGCCTTGATTATTCAGTTTACAAGAAGTTCAAGTTTTCTAGTTTGAGTTTCAACAACATCACAACTTCAATTTTACATGATATTTTAGACAAGCTATGAAGTTCACTTAAAAAACCAAGAAATCGAGATAAAAATAGTGGAATATTATGCTTTCAAACTTATCATCTTAGATGACTATTTTGAGGTGAACTTCAAAGATACACTATGAGAAAAGGAGTAGTATCTGGAACCCAGAGGGGAATATGGATTTACACATCCTATTTCTCAGAAACTATGTGCCACCGTTCTTCAAAGTACTGAATAGTCAAATACTATCTCTCTTAAAAATAAAAGACTATATATAGATAAATAGAAGGAAAAAGGGGAACTCTAAATCCAAAAGCTCACCCATTTTCCAAAATCAACCCTGCATGAGCGTCAAGTCATCGGTGACAACTTGTACTTAGATCTGTACCAAAAAGGTATCAAAGTGTAGTATGAGTAACAAATCATGAGTACTCAGTAGGAATCATCGACTAACTAAGCTAAATCACGGTATAAATCCGATAAGATATAATTTAAAGTAAACTAAGTCAAGGTGATCGAGCAAACCTGAAAATAAGCTCCAACATTGTTGTACATGAATAAATAAATAAATCTGAAATACTAACATAAAGATCACATGATTATAACTACAAAATTGACCACCAATAATCCAAGAAGTGCAAAGAAAGTAAATAATCCAAACCAGGCTCCCATAAGCCTGGAGGGTACAATCAAGGAAAATAAATAACTCCATAACTCTACTGAACGTCAACTATAACCATCAACCCATCCGTACAAATCATATCATGCCTAACTCCCAATGCCAAACTCGAACTAGAAATCATATACTTATCATCTTAACATCCACAATTGTATCATCATCATAACATCATTTTTCGAACTTGAACCGAAACTCATATGCCGAACTAGAATCGGAACTCTTATTATCAACATCATAATCAAATGCCGAACTTGAACTGAAACACATATACCAATAGACCATATCAAAAGACCATATAAATAAACTATAATCATAATCCATATCACTAAATCATAATACTTAACCACTGGACCTTACCCAATATTAACAATAACTCTTAACTACCAAACTAGCACATTTAATAAGCATTAAATCTCCTCAAAGACCCAAAATAAGAAATGATAAGGTATAGCATATGCAAATAATACTAAAAAAACTAACATAAGTCTTGGCCTAAGATAGGCCAGAGAGGCCCACTTCTAATCCCTGAAATCCATTTTAGGAAAAATCTACCCCAGACTAGGCTAAGGTATCTAAATTGATTTATAGATGTGAAATAAGCCATAATTATCCCTAAGATAACATTTCTTCCTAAAACATGGCTAGCTAAGTCAATTATACCTAAATTACGATTTCAAGGTAGTGTAAATAGTCAAGATAACCCAAATATTTTCAATCATACCTCCAATGCCTAAATCTCATACCATATCTAGAATAATATCATAAGCATACTATGAAATAGATTAATCTAAGAAGAGGGTAAACCTAGCCTACCTAGATGCCAAAGAAAGGCCTGAAGAATTTGTGAAACCACTGATATCCCATATGAGAAGCTTCTACAAGGTGCCACGCTGTTATAATCACAATCTACCCATAAAAATGAGAACAATGATACCCATATTGCACTATTATTATTTGATCCAAAATAACGTAAAAATCCCTTATGGAGCCTATTTACAGAATCGCACTTTAAGCACCAACATATCGTCCCTATATGCTCAAGGAATATTTACCCTCTAAAATGAGAGAATTGTGCCCTTTATTGGTTCTACAATCGAGCCACCAAGCTTCTAGTCATTTTAGAAAAAGATGCAGGATTCTATCACAAAATTAATGGAAGATTACTATAATCTCAAAGAATAAACACACAAATTAACTTTACCCAAGCTCTAAAATTAACCACTAATGATCCTCCCAAATTTCTCCACTTTTTAGGATTCAATATTATAGGGAATGGATGAAAAATTATGAAAGTTGGGCTAAGTGGGTATTTATACCCTTCCCAAGTCCATAGGTGTAGCTTTAGCAACATCTGGCATAAGCCCAAATACCGCTTATGCGACCTTTCGCAGCTTAAGAGGCCATCACTTAAGAGCCAAAGATATCGCTTAAGCGATACCTGCTGAGCGATGCCAGGATACTTTAGCGATGGCCAAGATGCTTTAGCAGCATTTGCTTAAGTGACTTTATGGGTGATTAAGCGATGTGTTAGCACCAGCTGAGACTTGAAATATTTCCAAGTCTCCGCCAACACCTCGGGATTCATCCGAGATCCCGTATATGAAAACAAACTATGATACCCTATCAAATTCAATACTTAGAAGTTAATGGAGAAGTAAAAAATTTTATTCAAGGTCATTCGACAAATAGTGGGTCCCACAACCATGTGTTATTTTTTTAACTTTCGACCAATAGCTCAAAATGAGTTTGAAAGCCTCGGGAAACAAACCATAGGTCAAAATAGCTTAAAATCAATGTTCTGGAGTTGTTCGGACTATCCAAATTAGTATACAAGGTTATTTGACTAAACCTTTTGCTCGACAGCCAATCTGAATCAGTGAAGGCTTCAAAACAAGGAATTGGCTCTAAAAATCAAACAAACTGCTTGATAACCAAACTGTCAGTTTTAGAAAGTCATAAATGATTTGAGGAAGCTATAGGAAATCTCTAAATGTTTAAAATGTGCAAAGTATAGAATATAACCGCAGGGTTACTATAATATCCACTATAAAAAGAACTTTCCCATGTAAAAGTAAAGGATTAGGATGTAATTGAAGCCTCAAACAAGTAAGGATACTAGGCCGACATCTCACTCTCGATCTTTTAAGTAGCCTCCTTTACTGGGCTATGCCTCCATTGAACCTTAACTACTAGAGTATATTAAGTGTGCATCCACCTGACATTACTAGACTAAATGAGCACAAGATCCTCCACGAAGGTCAACCGCTCATCCAACTGAATTGAGTCCCATTAAGTACATGAGAAGGGTCAATAATTCATTACCCCAACATAGAAATATGGAAAACCAAAAGGATAGTAGTAAAATCTAGTTGTAAGGCTAACTCATAAGCCTCCTCACCAACTGTGCGAAGAATTTGAAAAGGTCTAATATATCTAGGACTGAGCTTTTCTTTCCTCCCGAACCTCATCACACCCTTCATATATGATCTACGAACGAATATCTAGTCACCAACTTCAAATATCAAAGTAAAAAGTCTACAATCTACATAATCCTTCTACCTACTCTGAGCTGCTCTTAACCTATCCTGAATTATCCTGACTCTATCCAACGACTTCTGAAGCTAACTGTGCCGTGCCAAAGCTAAGTGTTGCTAATACTAAACCTTAAAATCCATCACACAAGCTTAGAGAATATCCCCAAAAACTCGAATAGCCTATTCCGGCTGTCCGTTAATCTAAGGATGGAAAGTTGTACTAAGATCCACCTTACTAGTATAGAAGTATGAGGCAAAATATAAACCAAGTCCATGGTAATCCATTCCCATACCCACTTAGGAATGGATAATCTTTGAATCAAGCCACCAGTTCTCTGATGCTCAGTTTTCACCTCCTGACAACCAAGGGAATGAGCTAAAAAGTCCTCCATATCTCTCCTCATACCACTCTACCAATGATGTTGCCTCAAATCTCTATACATATTAGGTACCTAGTTGAACAGTATATTTGAAGCTATAAGCCCTGTGCAAAATTGACTCAATCAAGTCATCAACCCTTGAAACACAAATACAGATAACAAATCTCGAGCTACCCTTAAAATCTATGCTATCCATCTTAGACTCACCATTCAACACCTGTTCATGCATGTTACAAA
The DNA here is from genome assembly GCF_002878395.1 of Capsicum annuum. Classification (NCBI taxonomy): domain Eukaryota; kingdom Viridiplantae; phylum Streptophyta; class Magnoliopsida; order Solanales; family Solanaceae; genus Capsicum; species Capsicum annuum. The sequence goes on from NC_061114.1 coordinate 52,940,841, forward strand.
GACTTTTATCCTCAAACTAACAGCATTAAATATGCTTAAATAGAAATACCTCACATCAGCACAAGCAAAAATCCTCCTCATTTATGAAATATCAAGTCTCACAATCAATTTAGCTAAGGACTAAATCTCACATTCCAATGACCTCTGAGAAACTAAAATGTGAGCCAAGTTACCCATACTCACCATATCCTGGCTTAAGGAACATGCTACTATATTCACCTTGCCTGTATGATATAAGATAGAGATGTCATAATGCTTAAGAAACTCCATCCGTATCGCTGCTTAGAATTAAGCTCTCTCTAGGTCATAAGATGCTGAATACTATGATAATTTTTGAATATCTCAAAATCCAGATCATAAAGAAAATATCTCCAAATCTTAATCACAAAAACTACCATTTTTAACTCCAGATTATGAGAGAGGTAGTTGCACTCATGCACCTTTAGCTGTGTCAATGTATACACAATAACACAACCCTGCTGCATCATTATACAACCCAAACTAACACCAAAGTATCAAAATACATGGTAAATACCTCAGTCTCAATAGAAAGATCCAAGATAGGAGCTGAAGTGAAAAATCTATTGAGCTTTATAAAGCTTAACTCATACTCCTTCAACAATCAAAATGGAACCTCCTTCTGTGTTAATTTGGTAATCAATAGTGTAATGGTAGCAGACTCTCAACGAACTAACTATAGTAATTAGCCAAACAAATAAAGCTACAAACCTCAGATGGATATATAGGTTTGGGTAATGCCCTGAGACTACACCCTAGGCATCACAAGATGCTTATATTCTAGAAGGACAACAGGCTAACCTATGACTGATACCTACTGTGAGCCCTAAGTAATGATCATGAAAAAACATATCCGGAAGTAAAACTAAAAATACCAAAAGATTTATAAAACTGGAATTAATACTGAGTTCAACTTTGGAATAACTGCTAACTGAAAGTGTCTGAAAGCCTCTAATATCTAAATTTAAAAAATTGATGGGACAAGCCTTATCTAACTCACAAATAATAATGTAATAAATATCATGCCCTTGATGGATGAGGACTCACTACTATAGTTGAGGCTGATTAACTAAATCTGAATAAGTACGGTCAGGAACCCAAGCTCTGAACCTATGATATGAGACATCATAGCACAAAGAAAGTATGCGTCAGTACTTTGAATATACTAGTATATTAGGTGAGGTTAGGCTAATATGCATAGCTTACACGGAAGATTATAATTTCTAAATATCATGGAATAACTGGATGAATGTATATGCAAAATTGGGTCTACTATAAGTACTGTACATGCCCTACCGAGCCTGTATCGTCTGTCTAAATTAGTTTGAAGCTGAAGTACTGAATTTTTGATAACTGATTTTTGATTACTTAAAGTCATAATCATGTATAGATGAACAGGGTGTTGTACTGAATACAGAATACTGAAATTGCAACTGTGTGAGTTATTCTCTAACCAATAAGGACCGCTCTGAAGTGATTTAGGTCAAACCTATAACCCCAGTTTGAAGGGTGTCAGTACCATGCGACAAGTACTAACATCTGACTGTGTGGATCCACTAATGTAAAGTCCTGAAGGACTAAAGAGTTACCCTCTACTGGCAGGTGCTCTAGTGAGATATGTGTCAACCCTCAACTGGAAGGTTAACATCTCAAACCTATGCTGGCTATGTAGTTCTGGAGCATAGAGATTTTTACTAATGGTCACAGCCTCAACCGAAAGGTGAGCCTCTCATCCCTGGGTTCACTCGATACTAAATCCTACTCCCAACTGAATCGACACTGAACTGATTACTAAACTGTACTAGGCTTGATTTCTTCGACACTTGACTATGTTAACTGACTCTCACTCATGGCATAACAAAATTTGTTCTGTAGACTCTTAAAAACTAGACAACAGCTAATTTTTAGGTATTTGATACCCCCAGGACTCGATAGCATCGATAATAGAACCATATCTCAACCTTAAAACCTCACATATAAGTTATTATGCACAATTCCTTTACATAAACATTTGTCAAACATTTAGGATGCATAACTCTTATACACGAGAATACGGAATGTATGAATTATTATGACTACCACAATCAAAACCAAAATTCAATATTTAAGCATGAGGGTTACATAAATCAACATACGTTCATATTAATTCACATGAAACTCAAAACATATTTGGCTTGAAATACACACAAGCTCACATACTTGAACACGATTCCATTTAAGAATATAAATCATAATCTAAATTTAAAGAAGGATTCTTGAACTCCAAGAGTGGAAGGAACCCAAGGATGAACATCTAAAGATACCTTGATAGACGAATTCTTAGAAGTTATTGAGGAATTTCATGTAATTTGAACTTGAATGCTAGAAGCGCTAGGGTTTGTTCTTGAAAAGGAATGCTTTTGATTTTGAGAGAATTGTGATAAATGAGGCAAAAATGCTATTTTGGGACCTAAATATCATGTTAAAGTGAAGGGAAAAGACTGAAATGCCCCTATATACTCGAGATTAAATGGGATGAAAAAATCCCAATGACACTATAGGCAATGATGCATCACATTAGTGGTATCGACACGATTACCGATGCATCACAATGATAGTGACAAAATGAACTCTTTTGGCATGCTATAAAGGACTGAAATGACTAGGACTTTGTGGGGTCTTACAATATCTCCCCCTTGGGAATATTTGTCCTTGAATGAGACTGATTGAGCTGAGAAGCACTGAGGTACTGCGACTATACTAACATGCATAGCTGAAACATGACTAAACAAATCCATCAATGCATGAATGATATGATAATGATGTGTAGCTGAAACTAAGCATGGGAAAGAGTAAATTTTAGAAAGACTCTTACCTTAGGCTAATTCTAAGTTTGCGAAAATGAGATAAGGGTACTTGGTTGGCGTTTCTACTTTTGCTTCCCAAGTGGTTCCCTCAACATACTGGTTACGCCAAAGAACTTTGACCAAGGAAACTTCATTGTTCCTTAGTCTGCGAGTCTGACGATCAACGATTTCGATTGGAACTTCTTCGTAAGAGAGACCATTTTGAAAATCTAAACTCTTTACGGGGACTACAACTGTTGGGTCACTTCTACACTTCTTTATCAAGGAGTCATGAAACATTGGGTTCACTGATGCTAAGTCTGCAGGAAACTCAAGTTCATAGGGTACCTTTCAAAAATGACTCAAAATCCTATAAAGACCAACATACCGGGGAATAAGTTTCCCCTTCTTCCCAAATCTCTTCATTCCCTTCATGGGAGAGATTTTCAAATACATAAAGTCACCAATCTCAAATTCGAGATCTTTTCTCCTCACATCCGCATAAGATTTCTATCGACTGTGGGTTGTCTTAAGCCTCTCCCTAATAAACTTTACTTTCTTTAAGGCATTATACACTAAGTTAGGACCCACCACTGTGGCCTTACCTACTTCAAAACAACCAATGGGAGATCTACATCTCCTCTTACAAAGAGCTTCAAAGAGAGCCATCTGAATACTGGAATGATAACTATTATTATATGCAAACTCAATCAAAGGTAAGTCATCATCCCAACCATCCTTAAATTCAATGACACATGCTCTCGACATATCCTCTAGAGTCTGAATGGTTTTTTCTGCCTGACCATCTGTCTAGGGGTGGAAGGCTGTGCTAAGATAGGCTTGGGTAGCAAGACCTTTTTGGAAAACTTTTAAAAAGTGAAAGGTGAATTGCATACCTCTATCTGAAATGATGGATAGCAGGACATCGTGCAACCTAATCAACTCTCTCATATAGAGCTTGGAATAGTCCTCGGCTAAATAGGAAGTATGGACTAGTAAGAAATGCATGGATTTTGTCATCCTGTCTACAATGACCCAGATCAAATTGTACTAACGACGAGTATGAGGGAAACCCATCACAAAGTCTATGTTCACTTCTTCCTACATTATATGGGAATACTGAACTCCTGTATGGAACTACTAGGCTTTTGGTGCTCAATCTTCACTTGCTGATATGTAGAGCACTTAGCCACAAACTCTATAATTTCTCTCTTCATCCCACTCCACCAATATACTTCCCTCAAGTCTTGGTACATCTTAGTGGCCCCTAGATGAATAAAGTAACATGCACTATGCACTTCATCAAGAATTCAATGTCTCACACCATCCACACATGGCACACATAACCTACCCTGGCAATACAACACGCTATCTCCCCCTTGAGAGAAAGCCTCAACCTTTTGGTCTCTGACCGACTCTTTGAGCTTAACTAAATTAGGATTTGTGTTCTGCTTTTCTTTTACCTTGGAAACTAAAGATGATTCTGAACTATTTTGCACCCAAACACTAACATTGTCCGAATCAACTAAATGGACACCTAGTCTGGCAAGCTGATGAACTTTCTAAACTAACTTCGTCTTACCATTTTCAACATGAGCAACACTACTCATGGACAACCTACTGAGTGTATCTGCCACTACAATGGCTTTGCTCGGATGATACAAAACACTTATTTCATAGTCTTCAACAACTCTAACCACCTTATCTGACGTAAGTTCAGGTCTTTCTGTGAAAACACATACTGCAAGGTTTTGTGGTCTGTGAATACATCAACATACACCCCATACAAATATTGCCTCTAAATGTTTAAGGAAAATACAATAGCTACAACTTTAAGATCATAGGTGGGATAATTCTTTTCATGGGGCTTAAATTGTCTAGAGACATAGGACACATCCTTAATCTTTTGCATCAAAACACACCTCAAGACAACTCTGGAAGCATCATAATATACAACAAATCCATCTAATCTGTGGGCAAATTCAAAACTGGGGATGTAGTAAGTCAAGTTTTAAAGTCTTGAAAACTCTTCTCAAAAGAATCTGACCACTGGAACTTGACTTTCTTTTAAGTCAAGCTGTACATGGGAGATGCAATAGACGGAAATCCTACAATAACACATCGATAATAGCCAGCCAAACCAAAGAAACTCTTAATATTTGATGGAGAGATGGGTCTGGTCCAGTTTTTCACTGCTTCGGTCTTTTTAGGATCAACACTAATGCCATCATCGAAAACTATGTGACCAACGAAAGCTACTAACCTTAGCCAAAATTTGTATTTACTGAATTTAGCGAACAACTGATGGGCTCTAAGAGTCTGTAATACTATTTTAAGAGTAGATAAGGATATCATCTATGAAGACTATGATGAATATGTCCAAGTACTGCTTGAACACGTGGTTCATTAAGTACATGAAAGATGTTGGGGCATTGGTAAGACCAAATGATATGACTAAAAATTCAAAGTGACCATACCATGTTCTGAAAGTTGTTTTTAGAATGTCATATTCTCTGACTCTGATCTAATGATAAGGGAACAAACCACTAAAAATGAAATTAATCCTAAAGAACCAAAAATCCGCAACTAAAAAAAGGAGATGAAGTAGAAAAAGACACGGATTCAGCACATAAAAAGAGAAAAGTGCATAAACGTAAAGGATAGATAGTGAGACATACACCTACACAAATGAATAGCACCAAGGTATGTATTAAACATCAATACACACAACATTAATGGAGGATAACACCACACTCTTAGGTGGATCAAAAGGGATCTAGTCCATAATCACCAACTTCTTTGCCAAAGTGCTAATACAAGATTGACCTTGATTCTAATGTCTTTTCCAGGACCTATCGCTAATCTAAAAGAAACTACACAAAGAGTAATACTTAATTTCAATTCATCAAAGTCTAATGAAAAGAGAAGCTAATTTGTCTATTTATACTATTACATAGTAAATGTCAAAAATACCCTTAATGAATAAGGGAAATGGGGCGCCTCTTGAGTATGAATTTAGTGTATAAAATATATTCTATACCCTTCACTTGAGGTGCGTCTTAAGTTTAAATTTTCTCCTCCTAGCCTTTCTTGAACAAGGCTTCATAAATGCTCCGAAAGGACTTCAATCACTTGTCAATTCTGAAGCTTGAACCTTTGATAATGCCTTGTACTCTTTTGTGCTCTTTATGCTTTATCATCTTCTCCATCTTGAAAGGAATTTGTCCTAAAATTTAGATCTTGCAAACCAAAGAGTGAGCAAAACAAGCACACAATCCTCTTGGTAGGAAGGTTAGTATTAGTACCACACTCATATCATCAATGCATGGTTGTTCACACTTGACATACACCTACATATCCTTTATATTCAACATGAAAAGCTCAGCAGCAAGGATACCAAAGAAGCGAATATCATCAACATTAAAAGATAATGAGCACGAATCGAAACTTCACCTCCCACAACACATAAGTTCACTGGGATCTAATGGAAATAGTAGACTAGGGTCTAAACCGAGAGGAGCCATTCCCTTCACTAGTCTATCAAGCCAAGGGGGTACATATTTGAAATACAACCAATAATCCTTTGTTATGATCATGAAAGACTCACTAAAAGAACCATAAAGGATATGGTTAAGAGAGACATCAAGGAAAAAGGAATGCAATCTAAAACATAACCTTCCCACCCCAATAGTATACCGGGATCAAATGGAAGAAATAGACAAGGATCTAAGCTGAGGTTAGCCATTCCTTTTACTAGAGAATCAAACCCACAATCACCCAAGGCATTTCTCACAACTTTGACATGCATATGTTCACTATGAACAAAACTAATATCATGGCTTCCATCATACAATTTCAAAGGACCATACTCATTAACTAGATCAATATTATCAACACCTACTTGGGAGATTTCAAGCATATCATTCACATGTTCAAGTAGTGAGTTATTCTTAGGAGCACATTGACCATTATAGATAACAAGAGAACCACCAAGAAAATAAACACGTACTTCTACACTATGTAAACCCGAATTCATATCACCTTGGCTACTAATAGCGACATCATAATATTTTTAACTTAAGGGAGTGTAGAGTGTACCAATTTTACCTTGATTTGTTCTATGGCATCCCACTTGTTTTTCATAGTGGCCAACTAGTGTATGAATACTCTTGTTACTTGGTAATGAAACCTTATTCAAGTTATAAGTGCTAGCACAAGATGGACACAAATTGTTCTTACAAAAAGAATTGATTTTGTCATATAAAGGATCTACTAGTGCTTGCGTACTCACAACAAGGGCTTGGTCCTTATTCAACCTAATAACACCAAGAGCATCACAAAAGGAAGATTCATACACTTCTACACTAAAAAAATCCAAACTACTCCACTTTGTCCACTACTAGACACATCACCACAATTTAAGTTTCTAGGAGTATAGAGAATAATTTTGTTACCTTGTAGATCATGGGAAGTGTATTATTCACTTGGTTTTGCATTAGGGAAGCCTTTACACTCCACATTACAAGGGAATATGTGAAGGTTTTCCTTTGGACTCACTTCTTCATCACTTATCCCAAAGTTGGGACTTTCGGCCAAGGGTTTGGAGGGAACTTTCTTAGGCTTCTCCTTGGGACTTCTAGGATATGAACCTGCACACAAGAAGAGAAAATACTAGGAAAAATTCTAGTATTTGGGTGAGTGAGTAATAAGGGTCCTTTGTGGGCAAGACCCATAATAAATGGTGACTTTTCCCTTCCAACTTCATCTATTCTAGCCTCGGGTTCCCCTTTTCTTTTGCTCTTTTCTTTATATTCTTATTGTATCCCACCACTAAGTTTCTCTCCATCTTGAGTCTTGGCCTCATTGACCTTGGAATTTAACTTTCTATTATATTCTACTTATATGGAGGGGTCTCGGTTTAGTATAGTTTGGAAAAGAGGTATCAATTTTGGTCGAGGATAGATTTGGGTTGGTGGGTTTGGATTTGGGGAAGTGTAGAATCTTTGGTTTTAAGGGATTTGAATTTGTAGAGGTTTTGGTGGACATAGTCTATCAACCTCCACTTTTATTTTAATCACGTCAGCACTCATTGATCTCACATAACCCTTTATATCTCCTATATGTCCCTTTATTTTTCCCAAATTCAAACCCATTCTTGCCATCTCTAGGTTCATGGCCTCAAGTTGAGCCATGATGAGCCCACCAATATCATTACCAATGGATTGTGCACTTGAACTCCTGGGTTCCATGAGTTAGTACCTAACAAATAATAAAAAACCTACAAAATGAACAAACACATTAGTGCAATAATCCTCACCCTCTCACACTTGGCCTTACCTATACTTGGTCTTTTTAGTATTGATACCTTGGCACGTACTTGGCAAGTGAATGAGATATGATGCTAATTTGGTCCAGAATTAATTTTTGTTTGATATAAATCAAATACAAATAATGTACGTACTTGAACCAAGAATTTACTATGACTTAAAAATGAGAAAAAGTACACAAGAAATGAAGACACGAACAAAAAGGGACTCAAGACTAATTACCAACCTAGTAGGTAGTTACTAGTTTGCTAATTAGTAATAGAATTCATCAAAAGTAACTAAGAATAAGAAATTAGAAACTAAGAAATCCAAGTTTGAGCAAAAATATGGTTGTCCACAAATTGATGACCTGGCACCTTATGCTTGGACATCTACTTTTAAAAAAATTTCAATCTTCACTTTGTTGGTTTCAGCCAAACACTCACTTAGGAAAAGGTATGCACGAAATTGGGGGGAAATGGCTAGGATTGGAGCCTTTTTTTAAGTTCAAATGGATTTGAAATCAATTGGTCCCCCTTGTACTTCAATTGTACTTTCCTTTATACTTGATTATTCTTTCCTTTTTGTTGTTTTCTTTCTTTTGGATGTCAAGGAAGGTGCTTGGAAATTTTCTTAAACAAGTACTACACTCTCTTTTCTTCATTTTTAAAATCAAGAAACCTCCTTGAATATTCTTTTTCAACAATCTATGAAGATGAAGAAGAACAACATGAATATTCATAAGTTGACCAAAGTTTGACCACAAGGCAAATAAACCCTAACTTTAAATTTTGTTTTAGATCTAGGATTCCTTTTCCAAGCCAAACACAACCAACAAAAAATAAGCAACAAAATACCACAAAAAAAAATAGGCAGCATGAGATCCCACCTCAAAAAGCTTCAAATACGGCACAACAATGGTGGATCTAGCTCAAATTCAACCAAACCTTGCTCTAAACTTAGATCTAGACCATTTAAGTGTTAGAGAACAAGAATCTAACACTTGAAACCAAAAAAACAAAATAAAAATTAGTAGATCTAAGTTGTGAAATTTGGATCTACTATCAAACACACAAGACTCAACACTCTTTTTGTATTTTTTTTTACTCTAGACTTTTTTTTGTGAGATTTTCTTAGATCCAAGGCTTAGAGTTGTGGGAAAAAATCTAATACATGGATCTAATACCAAATAATAAGGGAAAAAACCACTAATTTCATTTTTAGTGACGGTAATCTATACATTCTAAGAGAACCATCTTTCTTACGCACAAACAGAACTGGTGCACCCCAAAGAGATATGTTGGGCCTAATGGCTTCCTTATCTAGGAGATCTTTAATTATTCCTTGAAGTCTTTTAGTTTGGAAAGGGACATTTTGTATGGAAGAATAAAAATAGGCTGAGTATCAGGAAGGAGATCTATCCAAAGTTAATTTCCCTTTTGGGAGGAACTCTGAGGATATCTTCGGGACACACATTTAGAAATTCACTTGCTACTGGAACAAACTCGATATTAGGAGTCTTGAAACTAGAGTCTTGAACTTGAACAAGATGATAAACACACCCCTTAGATATTACTTTTATCACTTTAAAGTATGAAACAATTTGACCCCTAAATATTGAAGTACTACCTTTCCATTCTATGATAGGTTCATTCAAGAACTAAAAATAGACAACTCTATTTCTACAATCAACTGAAGTATAGCATGAATGGATCCAATCCATGCCGAGAATAATGTCAAAATCCATCAACTCTAACTCTACAAGGTCTACTGAAGTAACCTTCTGAGATATCATAATCGGACAATTCCTTTATACCTGCTAGGATATGATAGACTCGGGTGGAGATTGAGAAAGGCTATGCTAAATTTTTGGTGCTGACTCTGAAGCTGACGTCTATGTAAGGAGTTATAAAAGACAGAAAAGCTCTAGGATCTAGCAAATCATAAACATGTAATATCAGGAGAACTCTCTTGATCCTCTCAGGACTGAAGTGCATAGAGACTATTTGGACGCTGCCCACTAGTAGCACTGGAAGCGGCACCCTGCTGAGATGGGTGGCTAAACTAAACTGGGGAACAATTATACTGACACTGTGAACCTGTCTGGGGACAATCTCAAACTTTGTGACCTGGCTTGCCACTCCCGAAACATACATCCCTGCCCGCTATACAGATACCCTGATGGTTTCTGCCATATTTCTAGGGAAGAGGATTTTTTCTAGCACTCTACACTGCCTTGATATTTAGAACCTGGCACCGTATCCTTACTATTATTTTTGAATTTGGGAATCAACGCACTAGACGAAGAAGAAGCTGGGATTGAAGGTTTTGAGCAAAACTGAAGATGGTTTCTATTTTCTGACTTAGCTGAGTGAAATTAAAGTTACCTGCTCTAGCCCTTTTGTTCTCTCTTTCTCCTCATTCTTTTGTTCCTCAATCTATTGAACATGGACCACAAACCTAGCTAAGTCCATCTCATTAATCAGAATTGCGGTCCTACACTCCTTAACCACACTGTCAGACACACTAAACATGAACTTTCTCATCTTTGACCTGCTTTTAGTACCACATAAGGAGCATACCTGTCCAAATGAGTAAACTTAAGGAAATACTCTTTCACACTCATGTTTTCCTGCTTTAGGTTGATAAACTCTAGCACCTTAGCCTTCCTTAACTACAATAGAAAGAACCTACCTAGAAAGGCAGTAGAAAACTCCTCTTATTCTATAGGCCCTACATCTATACCTCTGTCTACCTTCCAATGTTTAAACCACTAATGAGCTACATCTTGCAACTGATAGGTAGCTAATTCAACACTCTCACTATTAGTTACCCCTATAATGGAAATTACCTTCTGCACCATGTCAAAGAATTCTTGGGGGTCCTCTAAAGAATTAGACACTAAAAATGAAGTAGGGTTCATTCGGGTGATGTCTCAAATTCTAGTTGTAGCAGTATTAGATGGGTTGGCCTGAACAGCAGCTAGTTGAATATTCTGAGCTACCACAGAATTGGCAAGAGTGATAAAAACTGCTCCGAATTTTGCGTGAGAGACATGCTCATTTAGGGGATCTTCCTGAACGGGTGGAGGTGTTGGCTGGTTCCCAGTTCTCTTTTTATTGGTCTTTTTGGGAGGAATATTTTGTAAATAGAAAGGAAAAAATTGTATTAGATAGAGAATTTAACTTTAGCTCATGCTCACTCGCACGATATGAACACTGAAAGAAGAGAACTCTTCCTAAAAAAATATCTTGTAGCCTACTATCCATAAGTGTGGCGTGCTACACACCCATGCATAACACACTACTTGAAACGACTTTTAGACTCCTAAGGACACTTTAGAACCTTTGGCTCTGATACTAAATTTGTACAACTCCGATATTACACCCTGAGCATCACACGATGCTTATAATCTAAAAGGACGAAAAGCTAACCCATGACAAGTACCTACTGTGAGCACTTAGTAATAATCATGAAAAAAACATGTGCAGAAGTAAAACTAAAAAGGCCATAAGGTTCATAAAACTAAAATCAATACTGAGTACAACTGTGGAATAACTGCTAATTGAAAGTGATTGAAAGCCTCTAATATCTAAATTTAACGAGTTGATAGGACAAGCCCCAATTAACTCACAACTACTATCTGAAAGTAACTGAAAAGATGAAATACTGTAAATAACAAAATGACAAAATAAATGTCATGCCTTCAATGGATGAGGACTAACTGCTGTAGCTGTGGCTGATCAACTGAATCTGATTAAGTATGGTAAGGAACCCGAGTATTTGAACCTATGATATGAGACATCATAGCACAAAGAAAGAATGCGTCAGTACTTTGAATGTACTGGTATGCTAGGTAAGGTTGGCTGATATGCATAGATTACATCTAAGATTATAATCATTAAATATCATGGAATAAATGGATGAAAGTATATGCAAAACTGGGTCTACTTTAAGTACTGTACACGCCCTACCAAGCATGTATCATCTATCTAAATTAGTCTGAAGCTAAAGTACTGGATTTATGATAACTAATTTCTGATGACTTGAAGTCATGAATATGTATAGTTGAACTGAGTTGTGTACTGAATACTGAATACTGAGACTATAACTGTGGGAGTTATCATCTAACCAACATTCCCCGCTTTGAACTAATTAGGGTCCAACCTGTAACCCCACTGGGAAGGGTGCCAGTACTATGCCATGGGTACTAATATCTAACTATGTGGATCCACTAAAGTAAAGTCCCAAAAGAAACTAGAGTCACCCTCTACTGGAAAGTGCTCTGGTGATATATGCATCAACCCTCAACTGGCAGGTTAACATCTCAAACCTATGTTGGCTACGTAGTTCTGGAATGCAGAGATTGCTACTAAGGGTAACACCCTTAGCTGGTACGTGATCCCCTCCCTCCTCTCCCCCCATCCCCAGTTTCACTCGATGCTGAATCCTACTCCCAACTAAATTGACACTGAACTGATTACTAGAATATACTAGGCTTGAGTTCTTTGACACTTAACTACGTTAATTGACTGAGTGAATCTCGCTCATGGTATAACTAAATTTGTTCTGTAGACTCTAGAAAACTAGACAACAACTAAATTTTGGGTATTTGATACCCCCAGGACTCGATAACATAGATAATGGAACCATATATCAACCTTAAAACATCACACATAAGTTATCATGCACAATTCCTTCATATAAACATTTTGCCAAGTACTTAGGATGCATAACTCTTATACACGAGAATGGGCAATGTATGAATTATCATGACTACCACAATTAACACCAAAATTCAAAATTTAAGCATGAGGATTACTTAAATCAACATACGTTTTTGTTAATTCACATGAAACTCAAAACATTCTAGGCTTGAAATACACACAACATCACATACATGAACATGATTCCATTCAAGAATACAAAATCATAATCTATGTTTAAAGAGGAATTCTTGAACTCCAAGGGTGGAAGGAACCCAAGGATGAACACCTAAACATACCTTGATTGATGAATTCTTTAAAGTTATTGAGGGATTTCTTGTAATTTAAAGTTGAATGCTTGAGGGGATAGGGTTTGTTCTTGAAAGGGAATGCTTTTGATTTTGAGATAATTGTGATAAATGAGGCAAAAATACTATTTTGGGACATAAATCTTGTGTTAAAGTGAGGGGAGAAGACTAAAATACCCCTATGGACTCAGGATTAAATAAGCTAAAAATACCTAGCAATGTGATAGGCGATGCACCATGTTGATGGTATTGACACAATTACTGATGCGTTATATTAATGGTGATGATGCGATATCTAATGCAACAAATCCTGATCGCGTTGGCTAGCTATTTTGGTCATCCAAACATGACTCAAACGACGTTCAAAAATTTCGATACTCACCCGAGATGACCTATAGATAACCCTAATCATGAATTAATTTAATAATTGACAATCTAATTACGAAATGATCGAAACTAAAACCATTGAAATGTCTAGACAAAAAATGAGACTAAGTGTCAACACTTCGCTGAAATTTTTCTAAGTCAGGGACCTCTTTTGGCATGCTATAAAGGACTGAAATGACTAGGACTTTGCGGGGTCTTACAGTCTGGCACAATAACAAATAGCCTCAATATTTGTTGGGTCTACCATAATCCCATCCATAGACACCGCATGCCAAAGGAATGTCATCGACTCAAGATAAAACTCACACTTAGAGAATTTGGCAAAAAGTATATTATCTCTCAAAGTGTGGAGCACAATCCTGAAATATTTCACATGCTCCTTTCTACTCCTCAAATATACAAGGATGTTGTCTATGAACACTATCACAAAAGAATCCAAATAAGGCCTGAACACATAGTTCATCAAATCTATAAGCACGAGTGGGGTGTTAGTCATCCCAAAAGACATCATCTGGAACTCATAATGATCATAACGAGTCCTAAAGGGTTTCTTTGGGATACCCTCAACCTGAATCCTTAACTAATGGTAACCAAACCTTAAATAAATCTTAGAGAACATTGTTTCTCCCTAAAGTTGGTCAAAAAAATCATCAATGAAAGGCATAGGATATCAGTTCTTTATTGTCTCCTTATTAAGTTGTCTATAATCACTACACATATGCATAGAATCATCATTCTTCTTAACAAACAACACAGGAGCTCCCCAAGGAGACACACTTGGTCTAATAAGACCCTTACTAAAAGGATCTTAAAGATTAGAATGTAGCTCCTTAAGCTCGGTAGGAGCCATATGTTAAGGGGTTGTAGAAATAGGCTAGGTGCCTGGCTCAAGATAAATAACAAACTCAATATCATGCTCAAGAGGAAGTCAGGTAGATCAATAGGGAAAACATATAAACTCATGAACTATAGAAACAAAGTCAAGCAAAGAACTCCCCACACTAACATCATGAATATAAGTGAGGTAAGACTTCCAATCACTTGACACATCTTCTATCATGAAAATAAGAAATAATCCCTGCCAGCTCATGACTAATCACTTCATGCCATATGACTAAGAGTATGTCAGGCATGGATAAGGTGATGGTCTTAGAAAAAAAATCTAGGACCACAAGATAGTGGGATGACCAGTCGATGCCCAGAATCACATCAAATCTACCATGTCTAGTATAATAAGATCAGCATGATTATCAACCTCTCAAATACTCTAAACACTTAATCCACTACTAAAGAATCACTCATAAGAGTAGATACACATAATGGCATAGATAATAAATCCCAAGAATACTCAAACTGCAGAGTATAATAAGAAGACACATAAGAACAACTGATCTACTAGACTAGTATCTATCAATAATCTAAAATATGGCCTAAACTGATCTACTAGACTAACTCTAATGTTGAAATGGCTAGCGCTGCGGGTACCTACCCTAAGAACCATTGCCTTGAACCGTGAGTCACTATCGCTCCCACTGAAACTATCCTCATATCATGGCCCCTTATCACTTATACCTTGGAGCTCATGATATATCTCCTTCATAACCTGAGAATGATCAAACTTCTCAGTAAAAGGCCGACCGACAAAAACCAAACTCTATGTAGACATACAAAGAGGAAGTCTTAAGCCTTGAACAAATCAATGAACCCACAGATACTCAATAGTCAGAATAGAAGTAGCATGCCTAGAAACATAAGAAATTAAGCCTCATACTCAACAACAATCATGGAGCCCTTGTCCAACCTCAAGAACTAATCGTTAGATTATCCCTAAGACTGTGAGGCATATACTTCTTCAAGAACATCTAATAGATTTGAGTTCATGTCAACAGGGAAGATCTAGCTGGCTCAGAATAAAGATGACATTTCCACCAATCCCAAGCTTCCAAGTCTAACTAAAAAGTAGTGCAATCCACACTTTAAGTCTCAACTAGGACCAACTAATAGAGCCTATCCTCACAAACAATCAAGAACCCATATACATCCTAGCCCAGTGCACTAGAAAACCTAGGTGGAGCTAATCTAAAAAACCTAAGAAATATTCTCAAATTCTCAAATAACATAGCTTTCTAGGAAACTATCGACTAAGAAACTACCAGCTGGGCAACCACTAGCGCAGGAGGGACCTCAACTCTGGGATCCACAATGATATGTTGCTCCCTTGCCTCAGTACCACTCTAATCTATAGACTGTGCACCACTAGAAAGTGCACCACCGACCAATCCCAAAAGTTAAACCAAATTATCCCTAAGTACTAAAACAAATAAACCCTAGTGGAGCCTAGGATAGTCCCTAGCCCATCGCTAGTTGGGGCATAAGAATCTCTAGCTCAAGTGTAAGGACAGGGTCTGGTGATTGCTACCTATCCTGGACCTTAGCTGATGAGACATCCCTAGGCTACCTATGACCTCTAGGTTATCCACGAACAATGAAAATATCTCTAGGATCAATCTTGAGACCCTCATCTAGTGTAGCAAGTTTTCTAGCCATCAGTACAATAGTGAAACCAAAAGAATGATTTAGAAACCAACACAAACTCTTAGTACGAAAAGAGTGAAGGAAGTGAAGAACTTATAAGAATGTCCTAAAGCCTTCCGAAGATAAGAAATGGATGTCATCATTTTGATCTATGGTACTCTACTAGACACTTACACTTGTACCACCAATATCAATAAAATCTAGGCTCTGATACCAATTTGTCACGACCCAATTTACAAGCCATGATGGCACCAACTTTATCCCGCCAGTAGGTAAGAAAAATCATAGCCTAGAAATACACGCAATAGGCTGCCTTAGTGGTAAATGGCCTAAAAATCAAAAATCAACATTTAAAGAGTTAAAAAAGCAATAAAGCAATTGTGACAGTCTAATAGATAGATAAAAGAGCAATAGCCATCCCAAGACTCAATAATGTTGGTACAAGAGCTACTGCAAATGAACTATACATACTAAATAGTCAAATATAATCTATCTTGAAAATAAAAGATTAGACATAGATAAATCTAGGCTCTGATACCAATTTGTCACGACCCAATTTACAAGCCATGATGGCACCAACTTTATCCCGCCAGTAGGTAAGAAAAATCATAGCCTAGAAATACACGCAATAGGCTGCCTTAGTGGTAAATGGCCTAAAAATCAAAAATCAACATTTAAAGAGTTAAAAAAGCAATAAAGCAATTGTGACAGTCTAATAGATAGATAAAAGAGCAATAGCCATCCCAAGACTCAATAATGTTGGTACAAGAGCTACTGCAAATGAACTATACATACTAAATAGTCAAATATAATCTATCTTGAAAATAAAAGATTAGACATAGATAAATAAAAGGAAAAAGAGGAACTCCAAATTCAAGAAATCACTCTACCTCCAAAATCAACCCTACACGAGCATCATGTCAATGACAATAACTAGTAATCGGATCTATGCTAAAAAGGTATAGAAGTGTAGTATGAGTACCATATCCATGGTTACTCAGTAGGTATTATCAACCGGCTGATATAAATCATGGTATAAATATGATAAGATACAATATAAAGTAAACTAAGTAAGGAATTATGTAAAACCTCGAAATAAGATCTGACACTATTGTACATTAATAAGTAAATAAATTCAGCAGAGTAATATAAAGATCGCATAGCTATAACTACAAAATTGGCCCCCATATGGAAATAAGTTCAAAAAAATAAATAACCTAACACAGTCCTTCATAATCCTAGAGAGTACAATCATGGGAAATAAATAAATGAAGATCCATAACTCCACCGAATATCAACTATAACTATCAATCCATCCATATCGAATCATATCATGCCTAATTCTCAATGTTGAAAATGAACCAGAACTCATATCATTGTCATCATAACATCCACAATTGTATCATCATAACATTATTTGTTATACTTGAACTAAAACTCAAATTATAAATATCATCATCAATTATCGAACTTGAACCGCAACTCATATTATCAATATCATTATCAAATGTCATACTTGAACCAAAACTCATATATCAATAGACCATATAAGTATAACAAATAAATAAACCATAATCATAATCCATATGACTAAATCACAGTGCTCAACCACTGGACCTTACAAAAAATTTGCACTAACTCACAACTACCAAACTAGCGCATTCAATAAGTATTCAATTTTCTCAAAGACCCAAAATAAGTATTGATAAGGGTATATCATGCATAAATAAGTCTACAAAAGCTAACACAAGTTTTGACCTAAGGTGGATCGGAGGGTCCCAGTTCTAATCCCTAAAATCTATTTTAGGTAACATCTACCCCGAACTTGGCTAAGGTATCTAAATTTATTTATAGATAGGAAATAAGACATATAGTCCTAATATAGAACTTCTCCCTAAAGCATGAGCAACTAAGTCAACTACTCCTATATTATAATTTCAAGATAGCCTAAAGAGTCCAACTAACCCAAATATTTCCAATAATACCCCAACATATAAATCCCATATCATATCTAGCATAATATCATAAAAATACTATTAAATAGATCAATCATTACAGAGCGTAAACCTAGCGAACCTAGACATCAAAGAAAAGCCTAAAGAATTTGCTAAATCATTAATTTCCCTTTCTGAGAAGCTTCTTGTGATAGCGTGAGTTCTTGAGCACTAGACCTTCCATAATATAAGTAGTTGGACTAGCTTTCTAATACCACTAGTATCACCTTAATCCAAGATAGGGGTAAGAAGTTATGGACTAATTACGGTGATGATATCAAACTGCTAGTGATAGTGACTCAGACCATGACTTGTTGCCTAACGTAATGAGTAGTGGGGTTGACTCATTTCCACATTAGTGAGAAAGTCCAAACTTTGTCCCTTGACAATGAGTCCTGGGTAAGACTCATTGTGAGACGCAATGAGTCGTTATAAGGGACCCATTATTATAATAGTGAAGGGCTAGATATTTGGTCCTTGGATAATGACTCTAAGCCATGACTCATGGTCAAACCTCATAAGTCGCTGCCGAGTGATGACTATTTCCAAACTTTTCCTACACATTTTAATTAGGATCATTTTAGTTTTTCCCTCCCTTCAAACTCTTTTTCCATGACTAAAACCACCCTAATGACCCCTCTGCCATTAGTTATCAAAATCAAAACCTTACTTATCCTTTTTAACCCCCAAGGTAAGACATATTAGGGTTTTATAGAGAATTCATAATTCAAGCTCCAAGCTTTGATTTCTCTTCAAAATCTGTGGTATTTCAGGCATATTTCTCATTCTTAACATGAGTTTTACATTATGGCATTTGTTTATTCATTATTCACCTGATTTAATTGATGGGTTAGAATATGGTTGGGGGCTTTTAATTAATTATGCTTGAATTTATTTTACCCGTGTTAAATGTGTATTTCATGCGTTTAATTGATGATTTTAGGACTGAATTGGTGCATTATTTAATTATTGGAATAGGGTACATTGGTTTTCTCAAATTAGATTAGCTTTGGCTTGATAAGGTATTAACCTTAACCCACTTTGTAAACTTGATCATAAATTTGGTTATTTCTAGCATTTAACTTACCTTTTGAAAACATAGCATTGCATAAAATGTTGAATTAATAAAAATAGTTTTGGATGGCCTTGGTGGTCATGGTTTTGGATTTTAAATAGAACTTGGGAGTCTAATAGTTAAACAGACTTGTTTGGCATAATTGAGTTAGATTGCAAGCATATTGGTATGACGATACCATATTGAAAAATAATGTAATAAATACTCCTTAGTTAATGGTTGGGTTTATGTGTTAACTGCTTTAGTTTAGGCTTAAAAAGAATTATGCAGCTTATCATGAAGGTGTGGTACCATTAGGATCAACACTCGAAATCATGTTTGCCGAAGTAGGGGTCTTTATGACTATGTGGTTGGTTCACACTTTATATTTTAGATGGCTATCACCTTGGTATTTATAGCCTTTCCTAGGTTTCCTTAATACATGCAACTAACATGCACTAGGACCCTTTTTATAGGAAATGTCAGACCCATATAGCTCATGGGTGCCTTTAGGATAGAAAGAGCTACACAATTTAGTCTGATAGTTTAAAATCTCATATTCATGTTCCTTTTTCCTATCCCAGCATCCTATATATGTATATATAAATGTTGTACATATGGTTTTGACTGGTTTTTGGCAATGGCATTATTTTATCCCTTTGTCCTAAGTTATATACCAATTCTCATCTAACTGACCATCCCTAGACATTGAATTATTTCTTGATGTAGAGTTTGAGGGATTTTTATTTTCTCATATGCAAAGTTAGGTAGTGTGGTATGGTTGTTGAGTTGCTAAGAAGTGGTGATCCTCCATCTTTTGGAAAGCCCTGCCATTTTATAAAGTTAATTTTCGTATTTTAGAAATTGTGAATTCTCTTTTGTCATGGTCGGGGGTATATTCCACCCTAGTTTGGTATTTCTGATTTTAGAGGCTTTTATGGATAATATTGAGATAATTGTTTATGTTGTTTATACTCTTATATTTCATTTGATTTATCTATTTTATCTACTATTTTGGTTGGCTTTAGTTTCTTATTATATTATGCTCTAGAGGTTAGGATAAGGGTATGGTCTCTAGCCCACAGTAGGCTTGAGATAACCATCACGACTAGGCCCTAGTTTGTGTCATCAGAAGCTTGGTATTAGAGTAGAGTTTAGGGTCTTTAGGTGTCCACAAAGTCATGTCGAGTAGAGTCCCTTTTATAAATGTGTAGTATGTCATACTTATAAGAGGGAGGTTACGAGGCATTTAGGAATGTTTCCCTTTCTCGTGTTCTATTTTGAGCTATAAAGTCTAGGTACCTGGAATCTTCTCTAACTCCTGGCTTACTCATATTCTAGATTATGCCTCCCTTAATATTTGACGACTGTTTAAACTCTGTTAAAACCTTCGTCCCACATGGGGAATATGTGAAGGGAACTAGCCATGTTTATGATATAAAAACCCAATCTAGGGTCCGTGCTCTTTATTTTACCCCTTTATATGGGGTTTCACTAGTCCCTAATAGTACACCTCAAGCTTTCAAGACTAGTGATCTTATGCGCAGTCGCCTCAATGATATATTTCTAATGCAGATTTCCATTAGCCTATTCACACACCTACTTAACTGGTGGCATTATAGTCTTATTGGTCTGATCATGTTTGTTCTACTTCTAGTTCATCTGAGGTCACTATGGTTGGCCAGTTTATAAGATTAAATCCCCCAACCTTTACAGGCTCTAAGACTGAGAAGGATACTTAGAGGTTTGTTGATGAGATACAAAAAATTTAAGGTTATGCATGCTATTGATTTAGAGGGTGTGGAGTTTGTTATCTATCAATTGAAGGATATGGCTTACCAGTGGCATACGGAGCGGGAAGTAAAGATGCATGATAATGATAAGTTAGCAGTGTGTGATGAGTTTTCCGGTGCTTTTCTTGATCACTTCTTTCATTAGTAGTTGAGAAAGCTAATGCCAAAGAGTTTGGGAACTTGAAGTAGGGTAAGATGTGTGTGAAAGATTATGCCATGAAGTTTCAATAATCATCCTATTATGCTCAAGAATTGGTGTCCAATATAAGGTATAGAGTAAGAAAAATACTTCTAGATTGTCCAGTGACATGGTGTTGGAGTGTAAGGCTTCAATGTTAAATAATGACATGGACATCTCCAGGTTGGTGGTTTATATGAAGTAGGTGGAGGATTAGACAAAGAAGTAGGTAGAGATGGTAGAAAAGTGAAATAAAAAGTTTAG
The DNA here is from genome assembly GCF_002878395.1 of Capsicum annuum. Lineage (NCBI taxonomy): Eukaryota > Viridiplantae > Streptophyta > Magnoliopsida > Solanales > Solanaceae > Capsicum > Capsicum annuum. Next base: position 52,962,209 of record NC_061114.1, read on the forward strand.
ATATTTAGAGCAGGGTGCACGACAGTAAAATAATGGGAGAGATGGTAGACAATGGACAAAAAAGAAGATTTAGGGAAGTTCTTAGTCAACGTCTAGTGCTCCTCATCCTAATCCTTTAGGTGATCATCATTTTTAAGATACTGGTGGTCCTAAGGATTAGGGTGCCCAGTGTTAGGCTAGTGGAGCCCAGTCAGCCCTGCTTACCCTCCTTATTATTTTCGTAGGTAGCTTCACTGTGAATATTATAAGCAGAGAAGGAACTTATGATTTAATTATGGTCATGTTGGTCACCTATAGCAGAATTTTCCTATAGCTAGAGTTGCCACTGGATCTAATAAGGATCCAGTAACCACTTCATTGGATCTTGCACATAAGGGAGACACTTCAAGTACCATCAATGGATAAAATGACCTCTATGTATTTGTTACTGATCAAGAATATGAGGCATCGCCAGATGTTGTCACTAGTATGTTACAAATATTTTCTCATGACATTTATTATTTGCTTAATCTTAGTTTTACGTTATCTTATGTGACCTCTTATATGCGTTTACACTATGGTTTTGGTCCTAAAAATATATTCAACCCCTTTTCTGTGTTTACTTTGAAGGGTGATTCTATTGTTTCTAGAAAAATCAATAGGGGTTGTGTGGAGTCTATCTTTCATAGGGAGACATTGGTGGATCTAATAGACAGGACATGGTAGATTCTGATGTTATCTATAGAATAGATTAGCTTCATTCGTGTTATGCTTCTCTGAGTTGTAGGACCCGAAAGGTTAATTTCTATTTTCTTAATAAACCAGTGATTATATGGGAGGGAATTTCCTTAGTACCCAAAGAGAAGTTTATTTCTTATCTTAAAGCTCAAGAAATAATTTCCTAGGGGTGCCTGTACGATCTAGTTTGTGTTAAGGATTCTAATTCCAAGGGTCCTCTTTGTAATTTATCCCTGTGATTAGTGAGTTTCCTAAAGTTTTACCTAATGATCTTCCTAGAATTCCTCTCAATTAGGAGATAAATTTTGGGATTTATCTTCTACTGAATACCCACCTCATATTCATTCATCGTTATTGGATGTCCTCGATTAAGCTAAAAGAACTAAAAGAGGTTTCATCTGACCTAGTGTTTCTCTAAGGATGCTCCTATACTTTTTGTACGAGAGAAAAATGGGTTTCTTCGGATGTGTATAGACTATCGATAGTTGAATAAGGTTACAATTAAGAATAAGTACCCCCTTCCCTAGGATTGATGATCTTTTTTTTCATCTTCAATATTCTAGCTGTTTTTCTGAGACTGATCTCCATTTGGGCTATCACCAGTTGAAAATTAGGGAAGTTGATATTCCCAAGACTGCTTTCCAGTCCTGATATGGCCATTATGAGATCTTGGTTGTATCATTTGGGTTAACTAAGGCTCTGGTTGCTTTTATGGGTTTTATGAATCAGGTGTTCAGACAGTTTCTGAATTTGTTTGTTATAGTCTTCATTGACGACATCTTGGTGTACTCTAAAAGTGAGGAGGATCATGCTAATTACCTATGATTGTTTTGACGACTCTCAGGGATAAACAAAGATATGCAAAGTTTTTTAAGTGTAAATTTAGGCTAAGTGTTGTGACCTATCTTGGGCATGTTATTTCTAGTGAGGGAATAAAGGTTGATCCACAGAAAGTTGAGGTAGTTAAGAAGAGGCCTATACTCATGACTCCAACCGACTTTAGGAGCTTCTTGCGCTTGGCTAAGTATTATAGTATGTTTATGGCTAGTTTCTCATTAATTACTGCTCCACAAAAAGGTTAAGTCTTTGTCATGCACTGCTTGTGATGGTAGTTTTGAGAAGGGAAAGGATAAGTTGACTTCTGCGCTAGTTTTGACCCTACCCAAGGGCAGCGATGGGTTTGTTATGTATTGTGATGCATCCCGTATGTGACTATATTGGGTTTTAATACAGCATAGTAAGGTTGTGTCATATGTTTCTAGAAATCTTAAGGTTCATGAGAGGAATTACCCGACTCACGATCTAGAGTTGGTTGTTGTAGTTTTTTCCTTACAGATTTAGCAGCATTACTTATATGTGCTGCATGTGGATATTTATTGGGACCATAAAAGCCTACAGTATGTATTTATAAAAAAGGTATTTACTATCAAGCAGAGGAGGTGGCTCAAATTTCTTAAGGATTATGACATGAGTTTGGACTACTATCCAGGTAAAGCTAATTTTGGTGATGATGCTCTCAGTAGGTTGTCCATAGGGATCCCATCTCATTTTATTGAGGAGAAAAGAAGGTTGGTGAGGGATACTTACAGGCTGGATAACTTAGGAGCTTGTCTCTTAGACTCTGAATATGGAGGAGTGATTATTTAGGATGCAGCTAAATTATCTTTTGGTGGTAGGTGAAAGAGAAGTAGTGTTTGCATCCCATACTTATGCAGATTAAGAATGAAGTGGGTTAGCAAAAGGTTATAGATTTTGAGATTAGGGAAGATAGAATATTAAGGTATCAAGTAAGGTTGTGTGTTCCTTATGTTGCAGGGCTTCGGGAAAGGATCTTGAGCGAAGCTCATGAGTCCAAATATACTTTCATCCAGGTTATGCTAAAATGTACCATGACTTGAAGCAAATCTACTGGTGGAATAATATGAAGATGGATGTGGCAAATTTTGTTACTAAGTGTACGGTTTGTCAGCAAGTCAAGGTTGAGAATTTGAGGCCTAGTGGCATGCCTCAAGAGATATAGTTTCCTATGTAAAAGTGGGAGATGATCAATATGGATTTCGTTACAGGCCTTCTACAGTCTCTTAATTAGTATGATTCCATTTGGGTCATTATGGATATGATGACTGAGTTTGCTCACTTCTTTCCTGTGAGTACGAATTACTCAGAAGAGGACTATGCCAAGTTGTTCATTTAAGAGATAGTAAAGTAACATGGCTAAATGGTGTCCATCATTCCAGATTGAGGTATGCAGTTTTCTTCTCACTTCTGGTATTTATTTGAAAAAGGTTTGGGTACTCAGGTGAACCTTAGCACCATTTTCGATAGTCAAATGGATAGACAAGCGGAACAGACTATTCAAACTTTGGATTACATTTTAAGGGCCTATGTGATTGACTTTATGGGCAGTTGGGATGACCATTAGCCTCTTATTAAGTTTGCTTACAATAACAGTTATCATTTTTGCATTTAGATGACTCATTTTTAGTCTCTTTAAGGTAGAAGGTGTAGGTCTCCTATTGGTAAACTAGTTTATTTAGCTTTGACTTGGTTTACCAGGCCATGGATAAGGTGAAATTGATTAGAGAAAGACTTAATACTGCTTAAAGTCACCTAAAGTGTTATACGAATGTGAGAAAAAGGGAGTTGAAGTTTGAGGTGAGCGATTGGGTGTTCCTGAAGGTTTTTCCAATGAAGGGAGTCTTGATGTTTAGGAAAAAGGGGAAGATCAGTCCCTCATTACATTGGACCATATCAAATTATAAGGAAAATTGGTAATGTTGCATATAAATTAGATTTACCAGCGATTTTGGCATCGATTTATCTCATTTTCCATGTGTCTATGCTGAAAAGTATGTAGGTGACCCTTCTTTAATAGTTCCTATTGATGATGTGGGTGTTAAGGATTCTCTATCTTATAAGGAATTCCTGGTTGAGATATTAGATAGGCAAGTTCATAGATTGAGTATGAAGGACATAGCTTCGGTGAAGGTTCTTAGGAGAAATAAAAAGATGGAGGAAGCTATATGGGAATCTAAAGAAGAAATGAAAGCCCAGCACCCATTCATGTTTCCAGCGATGGATGAAAGTACCTAAGGTATGAGTTTGGTTTCCCTTTTATCTCCTTTTTAATTTTCCCTTCGATTTTATTTGTATTCTTTCTTTTATCATGGTAAGGGTGCCCTAACTTCTCATTCATGGATGAATGAACCAAAGAGGGGGGGTTAATGTGATACCCTAAGTTCTTGAGTACTAGACCCTCCATGAGATAAATAGTTGAACTAGCTATCCAACGCCACTAGTCTCGCCTTAATCCAAGATCAAGTTAAGAAGTTATGGAAAAATTATGGTGGAAATGTTAAACTTCCAGTGAAAACTACGTAGACCACGACTCATTGCCTAACGTAATGAGTTTTCGGAAGAACTCATTTCCATTGTATCTAGGAAGCCCAAACTTTGGTCCGGTGACAACGAGTAGAGGGTATGGATCATTGTGAGACACAATGAGCTGTTATGAGGGGTTTCTTTTCATAATAGTGAAGGGCTAGATATTTTATCCTCGAGTAACAACTCAAGGCCATGACTCATGGTTAGACCTCATGAGTCGTTACCCAAGCCATGACGATTGTTCTTAGACATTTCCTACATACTTTAATTAGGGCCTTTTTGGTCTTTTCCTCTATTCAAACTCTTGTTCCACGACTAAAAACACCCAAATGGCCCCTCTCCCATCAATCATCAAAATCAAAACCTTAATTTTCCTCTTAACTTCAAAGGCCAAACATATTCAGGTTTCACAGAGAATTCACCATTCCAGTCCCAATCTTTGATTGCTCTTCAAATTCTTTGGTATTTCAGGCATGATTCTCATCCTTAACATTAATTTACATTGTGGAATTTATTTAGTAATTATTCATGTGATTTAATTGATGGCTTTGAAATGGGGTTAAGATATTTCAGTTGATTGTACTTAAATTGTTTTCCCCATGTTTAAATGTGTATTTCATGCTTTTAATTATTGGTTTTGGGACTAAATTGGTGCATTGTTTTGATGGTTTTAAAGGGTGACATGGGTTTCCCGAAATTGGATGAATTTTTGCTTTATAATGACATTAACCTCTACCCACTTTATAAACTTGATCTAGATTTGGATTTTTTCATGATTTCACTTACCTTTTGAAAACATTGCATTGTATAAAATGTTGAACAAATAAGAGTGGTTTTGGAAGACCTTGGTGGCCATGGTTTTGCATTTTAAATGAACTCGAGAGTCTAACGATTAAACAAAATGGCTTGACATAACTGAATTAGCTTGCAAGCATATTGCTATGAAGATACTATGTTGGAAAATGCCTTTATAAAGGGAATTGTGTAAATTTTGTTAATTTGGCTTAATGGAAATTGTGTAGCTCACCTTGAAGATGTAGTTCTTGTGGGACCAATATTGGAAATTGATATTTCTCAAATTACACTCTTGAATGGGTGTAAGCAATCATTTTCAATATAAAACCCAACTAGGTTGGGGTCGAATCCTATAGGGAATATGGTGTGAACTCAAGTTGTTTGTGATTTAATCCACTGATAGTTTAATGTTTCCTGAAATGGGGGGTTTAGTCTTAACAAGTTGTTGTTTGTCACTTTACTTTCAGTGTTTGTAAATCAAGAGTTTATGAAATAATCAGAATTATGTTCACTAGGGCTTTCGGTACATGACAGATGCTAAAAGTAGTTCAAGATTCTCACGATGGGTAGGATAACAAGCTATCTATATCGATATTATGCTTAAATGTCTCTCGACCTACTTAAGCGTTTAACTCCCTAATCCTATCGGACTTAGGGAATTTCTATTTACTGCCCAGATTTTACCTCAGGTTAACCAACCTTGTTACAGTGCTCTTATTATTAAATAAAGTATTTCCAAGTCGCTGTTGATAATTCACTTCCTATTATATTTGATTTTTTTCTCAAGAAAATCAAAGCAGGTGTGTCTACTATTTGCGACCAACAAACGTTAATTAAAACTTTGGAATTATCAAGAAATCCTACCACCTTTTGAATCTTGAATACTTAGCACCTCATTAAGACTTAACCCTAGATCCCGTAACTCAGGTTAATAAAGTTTAGCCACTCATGATGTAATGAACGAAACACATAATTGAATTCATGATTTGAAAGATAAACTTACAGACATGAATAATAACCAGTGAATCTTAGATTAGATCACAAAGGAAAATCCCAAAAATACTAATAATAATCTCTCGAAATAGTTGTGTTGTTAAAGTCTAGGAGTAGAAGGAGAAAATATCAGAGTATGTTGTCAAAACTCGAAGTGTTGAATAATGTCTGGAATCCCTCTAGAAAACCCTAAAACAAAGCTTAAAATAGTTTACCCTAATTATGGAAACAAAATCAAGGTTACAGCTTTTCCTCGGAATAGAGAACGACATCCGTGATAGCTTATCAGGACTTTGACGACTTATCACGGATGTCGTTAGCTCCTCTTCACTTTTTGATCTTAGTGTCTAAGACTGACGAGGACGATGATGGCTTATCAGTATGTTGATGGTTTATCAAGAATATCATCACATTCCTACTCTAACTCTCATGTCCTGTCTACGTCTGACGGTATCCTTGACGCCTTTTCACCATCCTAACGGCCTATCACAAAATGCCATCAACTTTTGCAGCTGAAACTCATCTCCTATTTAAGGCTGACATTGTCTTTGATAACTTATCACTGGGCTGACGACTTATCATGAATGTCGTCAGCCACACTTGTCTTTTATTTGCTTCACATTTCATCCTTTTTGTTTCCATTATTTTTGGTTCCCCTTCATCTCAATATTTACTGCAAAATGAAGGTAAAGTAATCAGAAATAGCTAAATTTGCTCAAGATCTTGCAATTATTTAGAGTTAAAATCCTCAAATGTGTTAGCATAGGCTCACACATCAACACCCTCAACTTAAACAATTGTTTGTCCTCAAGAAATCATGACATAACTAAGAGAATACAAAGTACACTTTGGCAGTTAACTACTCATATTAGTTCAAAATACATTCACCATCTCCAAGGTCAGTAAATTTAAAACTCACTGTTGATGTTTTAAAGAACACCCATGCTACTCATAAGAATCAAGATGCAGCAAAAATTCAGCAATAACAACCATGCCGTACCAAGATCACACTATCTGAACAAGTCAGTGACTAACAACATACCTAGTGTTCCCTCACAATAAAGAAATCCCTTTTTCACTCATATCAGAATTCATATACATAAACATAGAGACAATCACAAGACTCACTCTCAAAATGAAGTTCCAAACACTGCATGTCAAATGCCATAGGCTTGCCCTTTTAGTTAGTACCCAAGTCTTCAGACAGGTCAGTTAGGGTCACTATAGGAGTTTTCTTAAGTTTGTAACGCAGGTCAGGGATGGTATGATATTCAAGGATATTTTAGAGTAACTATGCCTCCATGACACTATACTAAACTCTTAGGTTTTCACTTATCAACCTTTTTTTCTTCGTCTCTTTTATTGATCACACATGCTCAAGATAGATACGGTCTTTTCAATCATCATATCATCTTTTTATCATCTTTAACACAACTTTCTTTTTTCTTATTCCTTTTTCACCGCACCCAAATTTTTATTCTTTTCTTTTATTCTACCTTTTTTCATGCTCATTTTGCATCACACACCCCTATGATAGCGACCCTCAACTTAGGCTATTTGCCTAAGTTAAGGTGCACAGTGTCCAAGGAGGACCAGGTCCAAAACAGGTTCATTATGAGGTAAATGCAAAGGTAAGAGGTTTCACAGAAAGAAACAAGCATATAGGCTCAAATCAGGGATCAAGGGATATTATTCACATTGGGAAGGTTATTTAGGCTGAAAGTGGGTTACAATAAAAAATGGCCTATGATTCTTTCCTAACCCCTATCCTACAACCTAGGCATGACAAACAGCGCAAGTTCTAGATTCGGCATACAGCAGGAGCTGAGTAAGACCTCACACACACATAGGCACACAAGTACATCGTATATCACTACTTATCCGATTCATCTAATTTATTCAGCAATAATCGTCAAGTTGCCAGACTAATGCCATAAAAAGATGCACCGTATTCATAGATGAATGCAATTCACACAGTTATAAACTCAGATTAATGGAGAGGTTCTCAAAAGTCACAAAAAAAGCTAACTGCCTCAAGTACCTATATTACTCCTAATTATTTACCAAAAATTATTACGACAACATCCTACCCTATACCCTCAACTTAAAATTGAAAATAAAGCTAAACTAAGGGTTAGAGTATACCTGGAGTGGATCAATCCTAGGGTTCATGGGTTGCCTCCCATGTAGAAGCTGATTTAACATCGCGGCATGACTCAAGTATCTTAATTACCTTAGACTTCATTAAGACAGATAATGGTGACACTTTTCATTGATTCTTTCAGACCAATGTAAAGCTTGACACATTGCCCATTTACCTTGAAGTTACTACCATCATCGTTTTTAAGTTCCAACACTCCAGATGAGTAGACTTAGCTAAATTTAAAAGGGCTCGTCCACTTAGATTTAAGCTTACCTGGGAACAATTTGAGTCTGGAATTAAACACAAGCACCATATCACCCTTTTGGAAGTCTAGTTTCTCTATCCTCCAATTGTGGTATTTTTTATCATTTCTTTATACATATTTGCTCATTCATATGCCCTGAGATAAAATTCATCCATCTCATTCAGTTTCCCTAGTCTTAGCTCTGTTGCCTTCTACCAATTCAAATTCAACCTTTTGAGTGCCCATAAGGCTTTGTGCTCCAGCTCTATTGGTAGGTGGCAAGCTTTTCCATAGACCAGTTAAAATAGTGACATGCCAATGGATGTCTTGAAAGTAGTCAGATATGCCCACAGGGCATCATTGAGATTTTGAGACCAATCTTTTCGGCTAGCGTACAACATTTTACCTAGGATGGCTTTAATCTCTTGATTTGACACCTTCACTTGTCCACTGGTTTGTGGGTGGTATGGAGTAGCTACTCAATTCTATTTTATCCCATATTTTGCTAAAGATACTCAAAATAGTTTGTTGCAAAAATGAAATCCTCCATCACTTATAATAGTACGTGGTACTCTAATGCGAGAAAAGATGTTCTTCTTGAGAAAAGCAACAATCCTCTTCCCTTTAATATCAAACAATGCTATAGCTTTGACCCATTTCTAGATGAAGTCGACAGCAACTAAGATATACCTTATCCCATACTATCTTACAAAGGGACCCATGAAATCAATGCCCTAAACATTAAACAATTCCACTTCAAGCATCTTAGTCAAGGGCATCTCATGTTCTTTGGAGATTGAACCCTGCCTCTGAAATTGGTCATATTTCAGCAGAAATTCATGGGCATCCTTGAACAATGTTGGCCAGTAATAGCCACTCTGAAACACTTTCCTAGCCGTTCTTTCACCTACATGGTAACCCCAAACTGGGCAAGCATGGCATGCTTCCAATATGTGCAATAGATCCATTTATGGTACGCATCTCCTTATAATATTGTCCGTACATCACCAAAAAAATACGGTTCATCCCAGAAGTAATAAGTGACATCATACGGTTCACCAAAGGTTTTCTGGTATGACCTTACTCACAATATAATTTACAAAATCCACATACCAAGGCAATTTTTCAACAATGGTAGCCAGGATATCCTCATCAGGGAATTCACCATTGATCTTCGTTTCATCACTAATTTCTTATTCACCTTCCATTCTAGATAAATGATCTGCTACCTAGTTTTCATAACTTTTCCTATTTGTGCCCTCAAAGTCAAATTCTTCCAGCAGCAATACCCATCTAATCATCCTTGGTTTTGCGTCTTTCTTATCCATCAGATACTTCAAGAAAGCATGGTCGATGTGGACCACCACTTTGGTCTCAAGCAGATAAGCTCTGAACTTATAAAAAGCATACACTACGGTCAAAAGTTCCTCTTCAGTGATGGGGTAATTCTTTTGCGCTCCATTCAGTGCTTTGCTAGCGTAATATATTGGATGAAAAAGTTTGTCCGTTTTTTGTCCCAATATAGCTCCATGGGCAATACCACTGGATTCACACATGATCTCAAATGGTCTTGACCAGTCAGGTGCAACAATAATAGGGGCCTCAACTAACTTCTTTTTAAGGCATTCAAATGCCTTCAAGCACTCATCATCGAAGAAAAACTTAACTTCTTTCTCCAAAAGTTTGCAAAGTAGATTTGCAACTTTTGAGAAGTCTTTTAGAAATCTTTGATAAAAGCCAACATGTCCAAGAAAACTATGCACTCCCTTCACTGAAATAGGAGATGGTAGTTTCTTAATAACTTCTACTTTTGCTCAATCAATTTTATCCCTTTTTTAGAAATTTTATGGCCAAGAACGATGCCCTATTTTACCATGAAATGGCATTTTTCCCAGTTAAGCACCAAATTAAATTTAACACATCTCTACAAGGCTAGATTTAGATTTTCCAAAACATCTCGAACGAATCACCTACCATAGAGAAATCATCCATGAATACCTCTATGGTGTCCTCTACCATGTCAGAAAAGATGGACATCATACACCATTGAAAAGTGGCAGACACATTGCATATCCCAAATGTCATCCTCTTAAATGCAAAGGTTCCATATGGGCATGTGAGTGTCATCTTCTCCTGATCTTCAAGAGCAATGCAGATTTGGTTATATCTGGAATAGCCATCAAAGAAGCAATACCACCCCCTTCCAGCCAATCGATCAAGCATTTGGTCTATAAAGGGAAATGGGAAGTAGTCTTTTAGAGTCCAAGAATTCAGCTTACGGTAGTCCATACAAACTCTCCACCCAGTTTCAAGCCTGAGTGGAATCAACTCATTCCTTTCATTAGCAACCACCGTCATGCCCCCCTTTTTTGGGCACGCATTGAACTGGGCTCACCCACTTGCTGTAAGAAATAGGGTAAACCACTCTTGAATCCAACCACTTAATAATGTCCTTCTTAACTATCTCTTGCATTGGTGGGTTAAGACGGCGCTGATCCTCTATGGTTGGAATACAATCTTCCTCAAGTTAAATTTTATGCGTGAAAATTCCCGAAGAATGCTAATAATATCTGCGATGGTCCAGCCTATAGCTCTCTTATGCCTCTGAAGTAATAAAATAAGTGTGTTTGCCTGTTGCTCATCCAAATCAGCCGCAATAATAACAGGTAGCATGTTCCCATTGCCTAAAAACACATACCATAAGTGTCCAGGCAGTTTTTTCAATTCCAACACCGGAGGTTCCTGAATAGATAGCTTGGCTTGTGGTGTTGGTCGATTAGCAAGGTCAAGGTCTAGTTTTTACGATCATAAGGATATGAACCCATTCCTATCAAATAACAAACAGTCTCTTCATACTTCCCGATGCCTTCACTATCATAATTCATTATAATTGCAGCCAAAGGTTCGATAAAAAGTTGCTCAGCCATGGACACTTTCGGTTCGTCCTCATAATACACATCAACTACCAAGAACATACTCATTTCTTCATGTTGCCCCATTGACTTACCCACAACAAACCAGACCACTTCATCATTTATCTTGAATAAGAGCTCATTCGCTCTCAAATCATTCAACACACTTTCGGTTACGACAAAAGGTCAACCTAAAATTATGGGCACCTCAAAGTCCACCTCGCAATCTAGAATGACGAAGTCTACAGGGAATATAAAGTTGGATACCTTTACCAACACATCAAACAAAATGCCAGCAGGTAGCTTTACTGACCTATCCACCAGCACGAGTCACATGTTGGTGGGTGTGGGATTTCCCAGAACCAACTTTCTATAAACAGTCAGTGGCATCAAATTAATGCTTGCTCCCAGATCACAAAATGCCTTGGCGAATTCCATAGTCCCAATTGTTCAAGGAATAGTAAATGTACCCTGGTCTGGCTTCTTCTACACCAAGGTCGTTGTAGAAATAACGCTACAATGGTGGAGATTTTCATCCAATTCATAGCTGATAGCTCTTTTCTTAGTCATAAGGTACTTTATCAATTTCGTGTATCCTGGCATTTGCTCAAGTGCCTCAACCAAAGGCACATTTATTGTCAATTGCTTGAGCATTACCATGAATTTGCTGTATTTTTCATCCTCAGCCTTTTTCTTCAATCATTGTGAAAAGGGAGGTGATGGTCTTGGGATAGTTTTCAACACCACTACCTCTTCCTTCTTTCTTTCCTTCTATGAAGCATTAACAGAACTATCCAGCTTCTTAGATTCCACTGTATTGCTTTCTTTGGATTCATCAATAACTACCTCACCATCTAAAGATTTGCCCACTGAAGGGCCAGGTAATATCTTACCACTCCTAATGGTAATCTCCATACATGATCCATCATTCCATGGATTCTGAACTGTATTGCTTGGTAACATTCCATTGTTTCTCTGGTTAAATACAGTAGAAAGTTGGCTCATCTGTTGCTCCAATGATTTGATAACAATGGACAGTGGAGTGCAAGCGTACCAACTGATTGTTAGATGTCAGATCTACCTTCATGGTGGTTACACCTAAGTTGGTGGCCTCAACTACCTTCAACAATTTCTCTATCATGTCCTCTATGGACATCTTTCTAGAGCTAGTTGAAGCAATTTTCCAATTTTCAGGAGGAACATATAAACCACTCCTTTCATTATTGCTTCTCCAGTTTCCTTGCTTCCTGTCTTTATAACCAGGCTTGTCATAAATGTTCTAACCTTGATTACCTTGGCTATTGCCTCAGAAACCCCCTGATTATTAACATAATTTGCCTTTTCTTCAGGCTCTAAATCCACTTGGTCTTGAAATATTATAGCTTACACTTTCTCAGTCTTTCCTAACAATAAGTACTTGGTAAGTAATTCCATCTGAGTCTTTAGATAGGCCATGTCTTGATCCCGCTCCTCATCTCTCCTATATTGTTCAGCAGACATACCAACAAAAATAGTGGGGCTTTCTACCACAGACTCCCTGGTATGCCAAGCCCGACTCTATTTAGTCATTCTATTTAGCATATCTGAGGCATCTTAAAAAGACAGATCAACAAATGAACCACCACCAGCATTATCTATAATTGGATTTGTTACAGAGTTGAGGGCCCTATATAAAGTCTCCATCAAATGTAGGTTCATCATATTATGGTTTGGACACTCTGTTAGCTTCTTCTTGAATCTCTCCCAAGTCTCATGCAAAGCTTTAGTAGGAAGCTATCTAAAATTGCTGATTTTGTCCCTTAACTATACCCTCCTGGAGGGTGGAAAAAACCATTCTAGGAATGTTTCTTTTAATTCCCTCTAGTGGGTAATGGAATCAAGCGTAAGCTCATTCAACCATAATGTTGCCTCCCCATACATATACAATGGGAATAACCTCAACCGAATAGCGTTCTGGCCCACTCTAGGGTTATCAAAAGATTTGCAAATGGTGACAAAATTCACCAGATACAGGTTGGGGTCATCCCTAGAAAGGCCTCTAAACAACCCTTTCAGATTAAGGAGTTGGATCATAGTGCTCGTAATGTTAAATTTTGCTTCAGGTACCAAGGATAGAGGAATTATTATGCCCGTGGCACCTGCCCCATCCATGCCATCATCATCATCATTCAAATTATACTGGATCGGCTGGTACTCTTGTCTTTTTTGGAATGGACGGTTCCGATTAATATTACGTAGCACTTGTGAATCTATCTGCTCTGCACACCTTGGGTTACCAGGGTTCAATAACTCCTCGTCCCCTAAATCTTCATCCTCAGGGTTTGGATGTTGTACATATTACCCAACAATTTGCACATTCAATTGAGCTCTAGCTAAGGATGCCAGTCTGTCAGTCTCTTGCTGTTCTGCCATTCTTCCTATTTATTGCGGTTTTGGATTAGGTGATAATAACTGTTATTCGGAACTTTTGGTGCTTGGCATACACTATAAACAATCCTATAAATAAACAAAAATAATAAATAAACATAAATCTAGGAAACTTAACTAACAGTCAATTAGCGCACACAAACTTCAGTTTACAATTGTATTCGCCGGCAACGACGCCATTTTTTATCACGCTCAAATTACACTCTTGAATAGGTATAAGCGATCATTATCAATATAAAACCCAACTAGGTTGGGGTCAAATCCTGCAAGGAATATGGCGTGAACTCAAGTTGTTTGTAATTTAATCCACTGATAGTTTAATGTTTCCTAAAATAGGGGGTTTTGGTTTAACAAGTTATTTTTTGTCACTTTACTTTCAGTGTTTGTAAATCAAGAGTTTATGAAATAATCAGAATTATGTTAACTAGGGCTTTTGGTACATGACAGATGCTAAAAGTAGTTCAAGATTCTCACGATGGGTAAGAGAACAAGCTATCTATATCGATATTATGCTTAAATGTCTCTCGACCTACTTAAGCGTTTAACTCCCTAATCCTATCGGACTTAGGGAATTTCTATTTACTACCCAGATTTTACCTCAAGTTAACCAACCTTGCTATAAGGCTCTGATTATTAAACAAAGTATTCCCGAGTCCCTATTGATAATTCACTTTCTACTATATTTGATTTCTTTCTCAAGCAAATCAAAGTAGGTGTGTCTACTGCTTGCAACCAACAGACGTTAATTAAAACTTCAAAATTATCAAGAAATCATACTACCTTTTGAATCTTGAATACTTAGCACCTTATTAAGACCTAACCCTAGATCCCATAACTCAGGTTAATGGAGTTTATCCACTCATGATGCAATGAACGAAAAACATAATTGAATTCATGATTTGAACGATTAACTTACAGAGATGAATAATAAATAGTGAATCGTACATTAGATCACAAAGGAAAATCCCAACAATACTGATAATAATCTCTCAAAATAGTTGTGTTGTTAAAGTCTAAGAGTAGAGAGAAAAAATATCAGAGTATGTTGTCAAAACTCAAAGTGTCGAATAATGTCTAGAATCCTCTTAGAAAACCCTAAAACAAAGCTTTAAATAGTTTACCCTAATTATGGAAATAAAATAAAGGTTACAATTTTTCCTCGAAATAGATGCTAACATCCGTGATAGCTTATTAGGAGTCTGACGACTTATCACGGATGTCGTCATCTCCTCTTTACTTTTGGCTCTTACTGTCTAAGACTGGCGATGATGACGATGGCTTATCAGGATTTTGACGTATTATCAAGAACATCATCACATTCCTGCTCCAATTCTCATGTCATGTCTACGTCTGACTGTATCCTTAATGCCTTATCACCATCCTGATTGCCTCTCACAAAATGTCGTCAACTCTTCTAGCTGAAACTCATCTCATATTTAAGGCTAATGTTGTCTTGTATATCTTATCATTGGGCTGACGACTTATCATGAATGTTGTTAGTCACACTTGTCTTTTATTTGCTTCACATTTCAGCCTTTTTGCTTCCATTATTTTTGGTTCCCCTACATCTGAACATTTACTACAAAATCAAAGTAAACTAATCAAAAACAACTAAAGTTACTCAAGATTTTGCAATTATTTATATTTAAAAGCCTCAAATTTATTAGCATAGAATCATACATCAAAAACCACATCTACTAGCGTGGGGGTCTATGTGACCATGTTCTTGGTGCACTCTTTATATTTTGGATGGTTATCACCTTGGTGTCTTTATCCTTTCCATGATTTCCTTGGTATGTGCAGCTAAAATAAACTAGGGCCCTTTCAAAAGGGGAGAGTCGGACTCATATAGCCCATATGTGCCTTTAGGACTGAGCTAGATACATAGTTCGGGCAAATGGTTTAAGCTCCCAGGTTCATGGCCCTTGTCCCTATCCCGCCATCCTATATATGTATATATAAATATTGTACATGTAGTTTTGACTCGTTTTTGGCAATGGCATTATTTCATCCCTTCCCCTAAGTTACATACCAGTGCTCGCCTTACTGACTGTCCCTGGACACTGCATCGTTTTATGATGTAGGATTCAAGGGCTTTTCTATTACTACTGTGCAACATTAGGTGTTGTGGTATATTGGTTGACTTCTTTTCATAGTTTGGAATAATGAATTCTCTTTTGTGATGTTCGGAGGCATGTCCCATCCTAGTTTGGTATTTCTAGTTTTAGAGGCTTTTGTGGACAGTATTATTAGTTGTCTTTTATAGATTTTTAGATTTCATTTGTTTCATCTATCTTATAAACTATTTTAGTTGGCTTTCGCTACTTGTTATACTGTGCTCTTGAGGTTAGGCTAAGAGGGTGGTCTCTGGCCCATGGTGGGCTTGAGAAACCCATCATGACTAGGCCTTAGTTTGGGTCATGACACTTTCACCAGGTGACACGCTATCAAAATCATAATCTACCCATAAACATAAGAGTAATGATATCCATATTACACTATTATACTTCGGGTTCAAAATTTCATAAAATCCTATGTGGGGCCCATTTATGAAATTGCACTTTCAAAACCAACACCACGCCTCTTTATGAAACATTTATCCTAAAAAGTGGGCGAATTTCGAACTCTAATGGTGCTACAATAAAGACAGTGAGCTTTTAGGAATTTCTCTTTTGGAATAGTGAATAGTTTGGAATAGTGAATTCTCTTTTGTGATGCTCGGAGGCATGTCCCGTCTTAGTTTGGTATTTCTAGTTTTAGAGGCTTTTGTGGACAGTATTATTTGTTGTCTTTTATAGACTTTTAGATTTCATTTGTTTCATCTATCTTATAAACTATTTTAGTTAGTTTTCGCTATTTGTTATACTGTGCTCTTGAGGTTAGGCTAAGAGGGTGGTCTCTGGCCCATGGTGGGCTTAAGAAACACGTCATGACTAGGCCTTAGTTTGGGTCATGACACTTTCACCAGGTGACACGCTATCAAAATCATAATCTACCCATAAACATAAGAGTAATGATATCCATATTACACTATTATACTTCGGGTTCAAAATTTCATAAAATCCTATGTGGGACCCATTTATGAAATTGCACTTTCAAAACCAACACCACGCCTCTTTATGAAATATTTATCCTAAAAAGTGGGCGAATTTTGAACTCTAATGGTGCTATAATAAAGACAGTGAGCTTTTAGGAATTTCAAAAAAAAATGAAGGATTCTATCAAGAAATTAATGAAAGTTTACCATAAATTAAAATAAGAAATACATAAATTAACTTCACCTAAGTTCTAACATCAACCACAAACGATCCTCCCAAGTTTTTCTACTTTTTAGGATTCAATATTCTGGGGAATGATGAAAATCGGGCTAAGTGGGGTATTTATACCCTTCCCCGGTCCACCGGTGTCACTTAAGAGGATATTGATCCACTTAAGAGGTCACCACTTAAGCAACACAGTGTAGCTTTAGAGATATTTGGTGCCAACCCCGATACTGCTTAAACAAACGTTAATCTCTTAAGCAGTCATCACTAAAGAACCAAAGGTACCGCTTAAGCTATACCTGCTGGGCAATGCCTGGCCTCTTTAGAGATGGATAGACCACTTTAGTGTCTTTCACTTAAGAGACCTCATGGGCGCTTAGATAATGCTCCAGCACCAGCTGAGACTTGAAATTTTGCCAACACCTAGAGATTTATCTGGGATCTCGCATACGTAAATAAACTATGCTACCCTATCAAATTTGATGCTTGACTCTGGTACAGTCAAAATTTTCATTTTTGGTCCACCCCCATATGCCATTTTTCTTAACTTCCGGCCAATAGATCAAAATGAGTCTGAAAGCCTTGGGACAAAAACAAAGGGTCCACCTAGCCTAAAGGGAACATTCCAGAGCTATTGGGATGGTGAAAATTGATATTCGAGGTTGTTTGACTAAAGTTTTTGCCCAGTAGAAAATTTGAACAAATTAAGGCTTCAAAATAGAAAATTGACCGTAAAAATCAAATAAATTACCCTGTAATGGAACTGCTAGTTCTAGCAAGTCATAAATGACTTGGGAAAATTATAAGAAATCTCTAAAAACCAAAAATGAATGGAAAAATAGAAAAGGACCTGAAGGGTCATTATAATGTTGTATTGATTTTAAAGTCATTCGCAAGGGGAAGGCTCCATATTGAAGCATTTTAGATCGAGATTATGTCATTCGAAATAGGTTATATCTTAACTTTTTTCAAATTGAGCTGAGCGATTAATTAATAAGAATAGTATTCTATCGGTTTGAAAAAATAACTATAAGATTTATATTTTGAGATTATTTATACTGTTGTGTGCCCGTGTGGGGGCTTATATGTTGTTTTCATTGAGTTGTGATAGTTGATAGTATGTGTTATCGGTGTGAAGACTTTATTTAATATTATTGGCCTTATTTGTGCATCTAAATGCCTTTATTCTAGATATGAAGCCCATGCAGGGGCTTATTTTGAAAAATTTAGGTCCTAATTAAGCATTGGTTGATTTTATTTTGATAAAATACATGACTTAGGAGTTGATATGATTTTAATGATGTCTTGCATGCATATTTATTCAGATGGTGCCTAATTGTATTTGATAATTATGAATTTTTGACATATTGAGGTTATTTATGGGCTCACTTGTATTTATACTTTGTGTTGAATGGATCGGATATCCTCATTCTAGTTGATTGTAAGCGTTGCATTCTTATATATATATATATGTATATATAGGTACATGAGATTATAGTTTCACTGGAAAACACTATTTTTGAAATAAAATAACTCACTTTTGAAAAAACCTTAAATTAGATCATTTCCCAACAAGGTTTGTTATCATAATTTGAAAACCCTTGCCCGAGGTCATTTGTCGGTAAGTTATCTTGAAACAGAGATATGAGATACAATATATGGATTGTGAAACCCATGATTCCTACTTGGTAGCTACGAGCTTGACGTGTGTATACGAAAAATCATGTAATGTCTTTCAGTATTTATCCCATCCATATTGCATTGCATTGCATTTATAATCGTATCTTGCCTTATTTTTCTTAGTTTTGTTGCCACGTGTATTGATTTCTTGTGTATTTCTTCTTTATATCTATGTTGTTGTTGCTCTATGTACTTATTTCCTATTTTTCTCAGATGGCCTATGACACTTACTGAGTATAAGTAGACCCGTACTCATCTCTATTGTGCCCTTTTGGTGCAGATTCGGGTCAAAGTACAACACACAACATTTGAGTTCGTGCAAGATTAGGGGGATCTTTGAGGTACCGATGTGCTCCAGAGTCTAGGGATAACTCTCCGCTTATTTCCTTTATGTCTTTACTTGCTTTCGAAGATAGTGATGTATTTTCAGTACTATTCTGGAGTGTATTAGATGCTCTTGACTTATGACACCATTTCTTTGGTTTACTATGACATTTATTTCAATTTTTTGCTATTATTATACTGGTATTGGTGTGACTTTTATCTAGAACTCTAGCCTTATTCCTGTTTTTATTGATATCTATATTATCTTATCAGTTTGAGTGATTGGTTTACTTGTCAAGGTTAAGCCGCGACAAGTGCCATCATGACCTAATTTTTGAATCGTGACATTTGATGAGTGGTCAATTTACCACTCATTTGTACTAAACATTCATGTACACTACCATGATTTGAATGTCTAAGTAAGACATATTTGTGGTTAAATGCACTAATTCCTATATTTTACAGGTATACAAGTATTGAGAAAGAAAGAAGCAACCTTAAGCTAAGAAGGATCACAAAGGGGGATAGAAGTGCAAGATCTGGACAAGATAAAGCAAGAGCAGGATCTGGCCCTCAGTTACCATGATCGCGGGATGAGGACCGAGATCGCAGTCAGTCAAGATAGTCAACCAATGGTGATCGCGATCTATCCTCCGTGACCGCAGTAGGTGTGATCACGATCTAGCCTCCACGGTCGCGTGAGTAAAAAATAACCCAGGGGTAAAAATATCATTTGGCCAGCTGACCCCAAATCATATTGAAGGCTCAAAACCCTTTCATTCAAGGGGATCAATCATTCCACGAACCTACCTCCAATCCTTAGTTTAGGGTTTTTGTAATTTCTTGGAGATTGAAGATAAATTTTACTAATCTTGAGCTAAGAAAACATTTGAGTAACTTTTAAGTGTAGATTTGGCATCACCCATTGAAGATTCATTGGATTCTAAAGTGTGGTTTGCCCTCTCTTTATTTTCTTATGGATAACTTTGATGTAAATATTAGTTTATTTATATTTATTATCATTAAGATTTGCTAGATCTACCTCTTGGGATTGTGCTAGAATAGGATGCAATTGTGTGTGGGTTGTCATATATTTGTGTAGATTCTAGTTAGTTGATGATGGTTTCTACTACTGCTTGGTTGAAATGGCTGGGATTTATGGGTGAAAGCCCCAAATATCCAAATGGTTTTGATGGGTGAAAATTCCAATCTCTTGAAAGCCTAGACCATCCTTGAAAGAGGGGTTTGGATGAACATTTGGAACCCTCAACGTCCTTGAAAGAGATATGAGGGAACCAAAGCAATAGTAGAGAACTTATGGGTATGTATTGCCAATTTTTCACTATCTTAGACATAAGGGTGATTAGGAGGTTGGCTATACCATGGGTATCATCTTAGAAATAGGGATACCCAATTCAGGTATTGGGTGGCTTTAATTGACATACTTGTTAGGTACTCAAAAGAGTTAATTAGTGACATCTTTGAGGTTTTGTTGAAAACCTAGCCTCAAAGACCTTAAACCTAGCCTACCAAGTCATCGACGATTAGAATTTGCATCGAATTATCATATTCTTGTACATAGCTTGCCCTTAGGAAAGCATAATCGCAAATCTATTTTAATCGATTATACTCTAATTATTCTTAGTCTCGAATTAGTCCTTTAGAAGCCCAAGAATCACTTTCATAATTGAAAAGATTGAGAATCCCCCAAACCTTTTTGTACCTTAGGTTTGAACTTAACAAGCAATTTGTATTTCAAATTTACTCAATCGTCACTCACATTGTTCCTCATGGATTCGATCCCGACTCTTAGTTGGGTAAATATATTGACAACTACCACTTTAAACTTAAACTGACTTGTAAGTTGAGCGTTATCAATATTGAAATACTTATCCTTTTTAAAAAGTAAAAAAAGATTTTAATTATCTCAAAAATAGAAAATCCATAATTGAAGAGTTCTAATAGACTTTTACTATTTCAAACTTATCTCTTTTAAAATTTAAATATTATAAAATAGTAGTAATAGCAATAATAATGCTTAGTAGTGACAATATCTACTCAATCCTAAATATGCAATCATATTAAATAATAATGGTAACGACAACATCAATAATAATTATAATAAAAATAATAATAGAAAAATAGTAGTACACAGTAATAGTCTATATACCAAAAAAAGTATGGAGTAACAGCAATATTGTGTCGAATACTTATGATAATAATAATAATAATAATAATAATAATAATAATAATAATAATAATAATATAACAATAGTTGGTGGTATTAGTAATAATAATAATAATGATAAATGAGATATATTTCATTTTGTCATATTTCTCAGCTATTAACAAACAACTTCTTCTCCTCCCTATTTTTTTATTTTTTATTTTATTTTATAGTTCAATCTATTGGCTTTTTTCAATGCCTACAATTTTATCTATGTGTAATTTTGAGGTTCAAATATATCTTAGTGGTTAGTTTAATAAAATAAAATATTTATCTTCTTAATTGTCATTGCGTTGATTAATTTGCTCGCAGATGATAAAAATGACTTGACATGAAATATATTGGAAAAACAATATTTATATGCGACAACAATAGATGAATGACCCTTTTAAATGCTTCACTTTGTTATTATCGGTAAGTAAAGTTCCATTACCTTATATAGAAAAGTAAGAAAAATTGTTAAAATGTGTTCATTTCATTAAGCAACTGCATCAAAATTTGTTACTGTAAGAAATTATCTGAATTTGATTGATGTTGAATTGATCAAATTACAAAAATTGGAGATCTTAAATGGAGGTACGACATTTATTTTAAAAGATTCATGAAAGTAAGATGTTCAGTGGACTGTTGCAATTGAAAAATCGCCTACTAAGATTTGTTCTGTGGAATAGGTTGAAATTTAGTCAATCGAAAAAGTGATAAACACACAATGTGCTTGGTACATATCATGAAAATTTATGTTTAAGGTTTAAATATTTTGTTGTTGCTTTTATGTTGTTATTGTTGTTTACAATTAGCATTACATTTATCTTTTGTTATAGATGTAACTAAGAAATTTTAAGTTTCTATATATGATGTATACAAATATCTCATAAATATGAAATAAATAATCAAACTTTTTCTTTTAAAATAATATAATTGAACATGCTCGGAGTGTTATTAAGAAATAATAAAAGTTGATAGAATCAGGATAGAGTGATGAATATTGTGAGAGATAGGGGGATTGTGAAGGTACATGGTAAGAGTGGGCTAGGTGGTGGTTTGGTAAGCGGGGTAGTGGATGTAGGCGGGCATTTGGAGGTGCGGATGGGAAAAAGATTCTTTTTGAAAAGAAAAACAAAAGGTGTAAAAAAAATTAGGATTGGGGTTAGGGTTAGGGTAGGGTGGGTGGGATGTAAGAAGAAAATTACCCAAAAAAAAAAAGTTTTTCAAAAATTAAAAAAAATACCTTTTTTGGGGGGGGGGGGGGGGGGGGGGGGGGGGGGGGGGGGAGGTGTTAGATAGGGGCCGGGATGGATGGTGGGGATTAGGGGTGGATGGGGTAAAGTAAAAAGTTGGTTGAAAAAATAACATAAAATTTAATTTTTTTTTTTATTGGAGGAGGAGGAGGTTGGAGGTGGAGTAAGAAATTTTTTTTCAACAAAAATTTAAAAAGTTAAAAGATTAAAAAAAAAAAATTGGGGTGGGGGTTGGTGTGGGATTTGGTGGGGTGGCTGATCTTGAAAGTAGTATAAAAATTTTTACTTGACTTAATTTAAAAGATATAATAATAAGTATAAATAAAATACGTAAAGATATTAATGATAAATCAAACAATGAAAAAAATATGAATAATAGAGAAAAGTCTAGAATTTATAAAAATAATAACTTGTATTTGTATGTGCTTGGTTTTTGAATTAAAATTTGTGATATTTAAAATTTGAAATTAAAATTTTTTCCATTGACACAATTTAGTACTTTTTGTATTTGTAATGGAACTGAAAGATCTTTTTTTTTAAAAAAGAAAATCGTAGTTAGTAATTAAAAGTGAATTGATAAACTAAAAAGTCTGAAATTTGAAATGAAAGATAAGAAATGTAATTATATGTCGTAATTGATTAAACATATAAAGGTAAAATTTCAACAAAAAAATTAATAATTATTTGATTTTTTATTATTTTTAAAAATCAGTTAATGGGATATGATTAAAACAAATACTAATATTATTCATTTCATATCAAAACATCTAAAATAATTGTGATTGTGATTAGTTATCAAATACCAATTGTAATTTCATATTAACAAATATTTTTAATATTTCATTGTCTTTTGAAATATGTTTGTGTGATATAACAAAAATTTATTAATTTTATAATTTCTAAGTGAATAAGCTAATAAATTTTATTCGTTTAGTATCAAAACATCTAAAATAATTGCAATTGTGATTAGTTATCAAGTATCAGTTGCAATTTCATATTAATAATTATTTTTAATATTTCATTGTCTTTTGAAATATGTTGATATGATATAACAAAAATTGATTAATTTTATAATTTCTAAGTGAAAAAGCTAATAAAATTTTAAAATTATTTCTAAGAAAATGTTTAATGTATCACGCAGATACCTATACTAGTTATTTTTTACACAAGTTGAACATATATATACAGTGCTTGTTATGGAAAATGGAACTATGTGGTGCTCGTTATGAAAATGGAACCATCTTTTTTATTTAAAGTTGGTGGTAGGGGAAGGAGAAAAGAAGACAGATTACAATGTGGGAAATCGAACCATCACCAATAATGGTTTAATTAATCAACCAACTGAATTACTGAGATAAAAATCGAACCCTCACCAATAATGGTTTAAGTAATCAACCAACTGAGCTACTAAGATTCCCCGAGTATTAATGCAACTAACTCCCTTTCAATTCAACAAAAGATTTAATTGAGTTATATACATAATTACTATAAGTAGTTTTCATATCATAGGTCATCTTTTCTTGTAAGATTGGAGAGCTGAAATTTTATACTTTAAGAACACTTTTTATAAATATATTTGGATGGTCTAATGGTATAAAAAAAACATACACTAAGGTAAATACAAGTTAAACTACACAAAAGAAGAGGGATTAAACCTATGAACTTAATATCTATGTGCTGATAGTAGAGGCGTTCCTGAATCGTGGTTTGATACCATTCATTGCAAAATTACTAAAGATCAGGTATATTCGTAATTTCTTCTTTTCCATTCGATATCAATAAGTTCATAGTTTCAAATCAATATCAATAAGTTCATAGTTTCTATTTGTGCATTTTTGTAAATGTGATTCAAACATGTAAAAGAAATCTTCATACTAAGTCACCTGTTGGGCACACGTGTAGTAATATTAGAAAACGAAGAAACGAGTACATATTTATGCTTGGTTAATAATTATATAATTCAACCAAAAATCAATAATAATTAAATTGATAAATGTATATTATATTTGTTTGATTTTAACTAAAAATTGACTCAAATTAAATCGCAAACACTCCTAACTGACAGTACTATAAAAAAAAAAAATTACACAATGTACTGATAGGTTTCTTAAGGTCTATTTGAAAAGTTATCTGCCATTAAAACTGGTGTAATTGTTACTAGCTAGGATAGAAATTGCAAGCCTAGTAATTACATAGTATAGTAATCAATATGACATGTTTATTTATCACAATGTGATTATATCGTAATTACAAGTATATTATTTAGTTGTACAAGTGTAATTACACACTTTTAACAAAAATTTTATAAAAGTTACATTAAAATTTAATATTTGACAAAGAAGGGACTATATATGTGTGTGTATGGATGTATTTCTCAAAAACACTTCACCGAAGCTACAACCTTGATCCTCAACTACGAACTTGCCTATCCAATATCTCAACTGGAACTTTCTCATAAGACAAGAAATCTGCAACACCAACATCCTCAATAGGCACTATCAAGGAAGGATCACCCACACACTTTTTCAGCGGGGACACATGAAATACGGGGTGAATAGACCCGAAACTCGCAGGCAAATCCAACTCATACGCAAAATTTCCAACTCTTCTTACAATCTGATATGATCCAACATAATGGGAACTGAGCTTCCCCTTCTTCCGAAACCTCATGACTCCTTTTATATGAGATACCTTCAAGAATACTCAATCACTCACTTCAAACTCCAACTCCCTTTGCCTCATATCCGCATAAGATTTTCCCTAACTTTGAGTAGTCTTAAGTCTTTCTGTAATTACCTTTACATTCTCCATGGCTTGGTGAACCAAGTCAGGACCAAACAACCTAGTCTCACCAACCTACCTACACCTCCTACCATAAAGAGACTCAAAAGGGCCATTTGAATGCTCGAATGATAACTGTTGTTGTACGCAAACACAATTAGAGGCAAATGATCAACCCAGCTACCCTTAAACTCAATCATACATAACCTTAGAATATCCTCCAAATTCTGAATAATCAATTCCACTTATCCATTTATTTGAGGATGGAAAGTGGTGCTAAGATTCACCTGAGTACCCAAACCTTTCTGAAACAAACACCAGAAGTGAGAAGAAAACTGCGTACCTCAATCTGAAATGATGGAAACTGGCGCACCATGCAGCTTTACAATCTCTGGAATAAACAACTTAGTAAAATCCTCTCTTGAGTAGTTAGTCCTTATAGGCAAGAAGTGAGCGGTCTTGAGTAGTTAGTCCTTATAGGCAAGAAGTGAGCGGACTTAGTCATCCTATCCACAATGACCCCAATAAAATCATACTGATTGCGAGACCACAAAAGACTAATAATAAAATCCATATAGATCATCTTCCACTTCCACATAGGAAACTCTATCTCTTGGGCCATACCAATAAGCCTAAAATGCTCAATCTTAACTTGTTGACAAGCCGTACACTTAGCAACAAAATTTGCCACATCCCTCTTTATATTGTTCCACCAATAGATCTTCTTCAAGTTATGGTACATCTTAGTTGAAACTAAATAAGCTGTATATCTGAACTCATGAACCTCAGTCAAAATCCTTTCTCACAGACCAAAAACATCACGAACACACAGTCTATCTTGATACCTCGGAATATCATCTCCCCAATTTCAAATGCTTTGACCTTTTACTAACCCACATCATCCTTAATCTGCATAAGTATGGGATCCAAAGCCTGCTTCTCCTTCACCTCTACTCCAAGAGATGATTTAACCACTTCCTAAATAATCACTCCCCTATCCTTAGAGTCTAAAAGACGAACTCCAAAATAAGCCAACCTTTGAATGTTCTTCACTAATCCTCTTTTCTTCTTATAAACATGAGATAAGTTGCCAATAGATAACTTGCTAACAGAATCAACAACTATTTTAGCTTCACCTTCATGGTAGTAAAGACTCATTTAATAATTCTTATGTAATTCGATCCACCGTCACTTCCTGAGGTTCAACTCTTTTTACATAAACACATACTGCAAGCTCATATGATCAAAATAGATATCCATATACACCTTATATAGATAATGGCACCATATTTTTAATATGAAAGCCACAACCATCAACTCTAAATCGTGAGTCAGAGAATTTCTCTCATAAACCTTAAGCTACCTAGAAGCATAGGCAACAACCTTACCATGATGCATTAAAACATAACTCAGTCTCACACGAAACGCGTCACAAAACACAACAAAACCTTCAGTACCCTCGAGCAGGGTTAAAACTGGCACAAAAGCTAACTTATCCTTTAACTTCTCAAAACTAACTTCATAAGCATCAGACCACAAAACTTAACCTTCTTCTGAGTCAACTTTGTCAGTGGAACAACAATAGAAGATAAACTCCCCGCAAATCTCCTATAATACCTAGCCAAGCCCAAAAAGATCCTAATATCTGTTGGAGTCGTGGTCTAGCCAACCTCTTAACCCCCCCCCCCCCCAACTTTCATGGATACACCTTGATCCCCTTACTAGAAACAACATGTCAAAGAAAATCCACAACATTCAATAAAAACTCACACTTAGAAAATTGTACATATAATTTTCAATCCTTAAGAGTCTACAATACAATTCGGACGTAATTGGCATGATACTCCTTACTCTTAGGATACTCTAAGATATTATCAATAAAGACTATAACAAGCAAATCCAGAAACTGACTAAAAACCTAATTAATAAGATCCATGAACACAGTTGGAGAATTAATCAACCCAAATAACATCACCAAAAACTCATAGAGACTATAATGTATTCAAAAAGCAGTCTTGAGAATACCAACCTCCTTAATCTTCAACTGATGATAGCTGAATCTGAGGTTGCTATTAGAGAAATATATAGTGCCCTAAAGCTGATCAAAAAGATCATCAACCCTATGAAGAGAATACTTATTCTTCATTATCACCTTATTCAGTTGATGATAGTCTATACACATTCGAAGAGAACCATCTTTTTTCCGTATGAAAAGTACAGGAGCACCCAATGGAGAAATACTAGGATGAATGAACCCTTTATTAAGATAATATTTTAACCGCTCCTTTAGCTCTTTTAGTTCATCTAGAGCCATTTTATAAGAAGGAATGGAAATAGGACGAAGTATCAGATAGAAGATCAATCCCAAATTTTATTTCCCTATCTGCAGAAATCCTAGGAAGTCATTTAGAAACACTTTAGGAAATTCATTAACTACTGGGACGAATTGCAAAGAAGGACTTTCAAAGTCGGAATCCATAACCTAAACTAGATAATATAAACATTATTT
Organism: Capsicum annuum; assembly: GCF_002878395.1. Classification (NCBI taxonomy): domain Eukaryota; kingdom Viridiplantae; phylum Streptophyta; class Magnoliopsida; order Solanales; family Solanaceae; genus Capsicum; species Capsicum annuum. The sequence goes on from NC_061114.1 coordinate 52,989,846, forward strand.
TGAGATCAATTACTGATCTCTAAGATAGAAAATAAACCTCCCTCTAGGCCCTAAGGAACTCTCCTCCTATTCTAGTATTGGCTTATTAGGAAAGTAAAAACTAACCTTTTGGGTCCTATAATCCAGAAAGGCGTGGCTCGAATGATGAAATGACACCCTTTTATAACTTTCTGGGACTGATAGTTTAGTTACCAGGTAGTTTCTTTGGTTTTAGAACCAATTTCCTGTTTAGAAGTCTCCACTGGTTCCAAATAGCCACCAGTGAAAAAATTAATAAGACAATCTCAAATATAAATTCTGACTATGTTAGCAGATTCAAAATATCGATTTTAGTCTGGGTAGGTCTTTGGTTTGGTTCCCAATGCATCCAAGCTCATTTTGACCTATTAGTCAAAAAGTGAGGAAATGGAAAGATATGGGTGTGGGGACCACAATTGGACTAAACGACCTTGGATGGAAAATTTGACTTCACCAACGTATCTGGAATGCTGAATTTAATGGGATTACAAAGTTCATTTGCAAAAATTAGAGTCCGAATGAGTTTTGAGGGTCAAAAATAAGTTTTTGACTTTGTTGGTACTGCTGCATGTGCGATCACACAGGGACCTATTACGATCACAATAGTGTGATGATAGTGATACCTTCGTACCTGAAAGGGCTATAAATGGACCCCAACATTGCGATTTTGGCCATTTGTTACTCAATCTTTAGCGCCAAAGACCCTAAATGAGTGTGGTAACACAAAATTAAGTTTTATGGGAAACTTGGGAGCTTCCTAAATATCTATTATCATGATTATCATCCAATTTATGGTAAGATTTCATTACATTCTGGGTGAATTTCTGTAGTTTTATCCCAAAACCCCAATATAGCTTAGGGATTAATTTTATCCCAAAGTTTGCTTGCTTTTCACCCATTTTTTGAGGGTTATGATTATTTGTTTATGTATGAATGTTTGATCAACCTCAAAAATGTGAATTTCATAAGTAGGACCCACTTAGGTTTTTTAGGGTCATTTTTGGACCCAAATCACAATGGTACAATATGGGTATCATTATTCTAATATTGATGAGTAGATTACGATGTTGATACTGTGATGGCATTTTGGGATTTTGAAGTGAAGGTAGACATTGGTGAATGAAGGATTTGTAGTTTGATTTTGATGTAGGATTCTAACCACTCTTCTTTGTAAGATGATGTGTGTTATAGATTCCATGTGAATATTAATGTTAAGATTGATCATAGGTAGAATGACTTAGTATTAAATATTAATGTTGAGGGGTTAGATAAGGGTTTTGACCCATAAGTTAAAATACTTAATACCCTTTTTGGATCCTATTTCTTTTTCCCTAGATTGGACTAAATTATAGCATGGTTTAGATATAATGCTAGGTTTGGAATATGGTTTATTTGTTGGAAACATGGTTAGTATGATTAATCTTAGTTGGGCTCGTCTAATGGTCTTGAAACCGTAATTTGGATAGAATTGACATAAAGGCCTATGTTTCTAGACAAAGTTCCTACCTTAGGATTGGTTATAGCTTACTTGACTTTTAGAAGTTGAAATAGATACCTTAGCCTAGTTTGGGGTATAAGTTGCCTAATTATGAAAATTGAGGATTAGGAGTAGGATCGTCTTTCCCACCTTATGCCAATACTTGTGTTAGCCTTTGTTGACTTATTTATTATTTTTAGACATAGTTGAGACTAGTAAACTTTAGTGTAAGGTTACTTGGTGGTCTGACGAATAGTGATGGTAATTTCCCTCGGATAATGACTTATGGATTATGGCCATGATATTCCTTATAGCAATGACATTGGACCTTTAGAGATGCGAATTCTTCTTAGAAGCGATACTGGTCCTTTAGAGACACTAATTCCTCTTAGATATGATACTAGGTCTTTAGAGATGCTATGTCCTTTTAGACATAACATTGAGCCATTAGAGATGCTATTGTATCTTAGATGTGATATTGGGCCTTTAGAGATGTTATCTCTCTTAGATATGATAATTGGCCTATAGAGATGATATTCCTCATGGTCATGATACATGACCTATATATATGAGATTCTTCATGGATATGATATGCCTCATCATTATGAGATACGCTAATTAATGCATTACACCTCTTATAAGTGAGATGCCTCATATATGTGAGATGATTATAGATATGCTTCATATCTTATAGAGATGTTATGACTCATGAATATACTATGACCTATAGTTATGAGATGATTTATATATACAAGATTATTGAAATGAGATTCGGATACATAAGTGGGCCTAAGGTCGTGATTGTGATTTTATAATTATTTTAGACACATTATTAGGCAAAAGGCCAAGTTATATTGGCTGGATATATGGAAAGTTTTTATCCTTGTAAGGTATACGGCTGTAGTTTATGATAATATATACATATTTATATGCATATATCTCTGGTATGCGATGGAGAAAAATGCAGTATGATGCCTATGGTTTCCTGGATTTGGATGCTGAAGATGGCATGCATAGATTTAGTACATTCATGATTATTATATCTGTTAATGATGTGATTCTATTTAAACTATGAGGTATGACTATTCTTCCTAAATAAGTGATTAAAACCTACATTTCATCTTACAAATAGATTTTTTATAATAATAACTACCTAACTGATTGGTTAATTTATGTACCTAAAAGAGGCTAATAGTGATGTTTTAAATAATTGAATGAGACCAATTCCGGTCTATGATTTAACACTATTATTTACTCCGGTCATGAGAAATTCCGACCCGTTCTATACTTTTATATTAATTTAGTCCCGAAGTTCACTTTGGGCCATGGACTTGTGGATTTACACATTTTTAGGCATGGCTTTAGTCCATGCACCTATTATATATATACATTGATGGTTTGGCTGATATGCTTATATATACCCGATAAGGCCAGAAGATATTGTGATGAAGTTTTTTATACCCGGCAAGGCCGAAGGTTGTTGAGATAATGATATTGATACCCAACAAGGATAGAGAACGATTATAATTATGTGCCCATTTGTACATCTACTAGTTCGAGTTCAGCTAGCTCTATGTATGGCATCCATATATAAATATATGCCCAACAAGATGGGACGATGATTATAAAAATGGTAGTTATGATAATGATGGATATGAAAGTAAGGTTATTATGGTGTTATTATAGTGTTGTGGATTTTGTTGAATTTAGTAATATTGTGGATTATGTTGCATTCATACTTGCATGCACATCGCCTATCATTAGTATGCACCTATGTCTATCAGCTTATATGAGAGGGTTGCATAGATATGGGTGAAAACTATGCCTTGTATTGTTGTATGTTGATTGAACCATTTGAGCCTGAGGTGGTGGGTGTATGTATATGCTTGACTAGGTATTTGGTTGTCTGAAAAAGCTAGTTACTAGTGCTATTATTGATATTGTTATTATCATTGTTATGATCATTGTTATGTTTAGCTTATTATGGAATGGATTGATTTGATATCAAGATTTGAGGTATGATCTTGGCCTCTTATATCTTAGATTTCATTATTATGCATGATTGATTCATGCTAAGACATATAGATTAGAACCCTGAGCATGGTAGTACTAAATCCAGATAGGATTATAATGGGGTCTTAAAATGAAGATATGGTGATCTAGGTTGTGCCTCGAGATGACCTTACATATATATATGTATATCTAGCTATATGGAGCTATGGTATTATAGTATATCCGTTCCTTGCTTTGTTTATATTATATATTCATTTGGCCTTATATATTGCTATATAATCTATGTTCCTTCTGTATTCATATATTGGCCAGGGGTATACGGTATATTATTGAGATTTGTGAGTATGGATGGAATAGAATAGTTCATCCTTCATACTTTCTTAGTCTTATTATATCAGTCTCTTAGACATGAATAGGATATGTTATACTTATTATATCATTGGCTATTTTTGTGGTTGCTTAACATTGGGCATGGTCTCTATTTCATCTATATGTTATGTATATCTTCTTTATCTTTAGGAGTTAGTTGGTAGTTTCCTACTAAGAATCATTCACTTGGTAGTCATACTACACTTCTACAACCTAAAGATCATAGTATGAGTTAGTACCATTGATGTGTGCATCGTGCAAAGCAGCCATGGTTCAGATACTTAGAGTAAGCTCCTGACATATGGAGTATTACTTACCTCCTTCTTATGTACTAGATTTATCTCTATGTTTTATTCGACGATAAGTTATATCAGATTATTTTATCCATTCCACTTTTGTACTCTTATTATATTATTAGAAGCTCTTGTACTGATACTACCAGGTTTAGGACTTTATTGTATATTTTATCTATTCAGCATTCTCTTTAATATATATTTTTGTAGTCTATTTCTAGCAGTCTTGGACTACGGTGATTGGCTTTCCTACTGGTAGGTTATAGTAAGTGCCATCATGACCTGAGAAATTGGATTATGCCAAATTGGTATCAGAGACTAGGTTTCACCGATGTATTAGTACGAGAGCTATATATATAGTAGAGTCCTACAGATTTTTTAGGAGAGTCTGTAACCTATCTTTAGGAAGCTACAGATATATTTTACAAAATTTACTTCTTGACTCCTTATCATGTATCCCATTGCTATGAACCTCAAAGACATTCTTTGACTTTATTTTATCCCCAAATAACAATATGATGTTGTCAAGAGATGTGGATGATACTTTGACATGCATTACCATAGTTTTAGAACAACGTCAGACTAGAGTATCAGAGATGGATATCAACGATTTTCAATATTAGCCAAAAGGATTTGGGGACAACTTAGGCTCCGATTGAGGGCCAGCTTAAGCTTGGATTGAGATTGTGATTACTTCATCCCTTTTAGGTTCAACATTGAGTATCTCAAGTCTATTGAAGAACCCTCACTATTATGGGTAACATTTGATTTATCAAGTAGTTCTCAAACTAAAGTTGGGTCTATTGGTGTTCATCGTGGTTCATTGCTAGTTTCTAACTATGAGATTAGGTATCTTGAGTGATCCATACTTATCCCTATGCTATCTCCTTTCGAGTAGCACATTGGTGAATCGATATATAGAGGACTAACATTGTTACTCTATTTAGCATTAGAGCACTTAATACTAGTTGGATATTTTTCTCTCAGGTTGTAGACTATGTGAGGGCCATAGAGAGAGCATGTATTGAGACTGAAGAAGGTATTGGTGAGAGGACGTGCCATCAGGATAATGCTATTGTTATTTTGTTTGAGAGTTTATTTTGGTTATGGAAAGATAAACTTGGGTCCAGAGAGTGCCCTAGATGTGAGTTAGTGATCCGACAGAACTAGCATATATTCCCCGCCAGCCTAGAGTTCCTGAGATAGGCTATGATTGTAGGAAGGATAACTAGTATAGTAGAGACTGATCTTTGTGTTAGTTGGCTTGCTATTTAGGCATTAGTTTGTGTTGCTCTCTAAGATTCAAACTTCGGGAGTATGTACTACTGTAAAGAGATCAGTTATTGGTCTGGAGAGTGTCCCCAGTATGGGATTTCTAGTCATTCAGTCCATTTACATCATCCTCATGATATTGTGATACCTTCAGTTAAAGATAGTGTGATTGGCGCCTTAGTTGACAACTTAGTCTGTTCAAGTATGGACTCATTTAGATTTATTCTCCATATGCCCGTCAGTCATGTGATTGTAGATTTTACTATGATAGATGTGCTTTTGTTTCCTACTTTTGCCTTTTCATATGTGTATTGGATTTTTAATACCCATTAATGATTATATTCCTTAATGAGTTTGTATTGGTTATTGTGTGCCTTATTATTGAATTCGTGATAATGTGACCACTCCATGGTTTATTTCTGTTAGTAATGGATCAAATAGATCTGTATTGATAGTTTCTCCCTATGGGTGTATCATTTGGGTTCGAGTCCCATTTATCTTGGAACATTGGCCTTATTATGTCCCTTGAGTGCTACATAATATTGATAATTAATTTTGGTACCGCCTATTCATTATATTGATGTTGATATTTTTTTTACTATTGTTATCACTTCTTTTGGTTATTGATATTGTATGATATTATTACTTGATGTAATTGATCCTTATTACTATTTAAACTAGTGTTATCTAATTAGAATTTCATTATTCGTGATCTTATTTGATGTCTTGAGTAGATATAGCCCGATTTAATGATTTATTATTATTGTGCAATGAGGTTGATTGATTATCCTCTTGGTTAGCTGCATTTGATTAACTCAAAAATGTATTATAGTATCAAATGTAAGTTGACCTTTCATGTTTTTGTATGTTTTTTAAGTTGGTAATTTAGCTTGTTCCATTGGTTGGGCAGCCACTCAAGCTCGAGTCTTTATGTATTAATCCATAATCATAATTGTACTTGTATCAGACCTAGTCCCCTATTGATGTTTGCAGCAAAAACTTATGGCACATTTTTTCCCGTTATCACTATGCCTTATAATTTTCGTACTTAGCACATCACTACCTTCCGCCTACTAAGATTCTTTCCCTCTTTTATTAATAGTCAGGGCATCACTGGTACAGGTACCTATTCCCTACTACATAAACTTAATAGTCCCCCTTTTGGCATCATTGAGAAGTGAGAACTATAAATTAAGAGTAAATTAGGCACAAATTAGTTAACTTATGGCTACTGGGCAACACTAACATGAAGAATAACTTTGCAATTTAAAGAGAACAAATGTAACACATAAAGCAGTGATTCATTCATAAGTAGGATAAGTATCATTATAGTGTATAAATTAAATATTCTTATGGTAAAAGCCACAGAAATCAAGAATGATTAACAAGTGAAGGACTGGGAAAAGGATTAAAAGGAGTAGGGTTAGGTTATTGTTGAGATGCCTTATCTCTGGATTGAACCTAAGGACCTCATCTGTTAAGATTAACATCCTCCTCTTCAGTTCATCATTCTCAGTTCTAAGCATTTCTTTGTTACATGGGCTTTCTTTGGAGAGATGTTTAATTGTCTTCTGAAGCTTGTTGATTTTTCATCCATGGGAGCTAAATCACCCTTTAGTTCCTCTATTTCCTTGTTGAGATCCCTTTGATAAATGCTACCTGGTTGACACATTGAGTCTTGACCAGTATTTTCATATCAAGCATTTGAACCATAAATTCTTGGGTTCCAGAATCACAAACAATGACATAATGATTAAGTACTTTGTTCAGTCAAAATCCATAAGGTATGCCATGCTTTCCATTTTTCCCAAGAACCACTTTGTGAATGTTTTCTATCATCAATGCAGGTAGATTAATGAACTGAAAGAAACTAAGGCATTCCATCACATATAAGTCAGTGGCTGAGGAAATATTTCTCTTTTGTGACCTAGGATGAATTACCTCGTTCACAAAGTCAAAAGCTGAAACTCACTCTTGAATGAGTTCATATTCACTGTAGCCACATATTTCCCTCTGTCCTTGGATGTAATTGCTAAGAATTCTATTTAAGAGAGTTACTTGGAGACAATTATCACTCCATATACAGGAAATTTAAAAATCTTTCCCAGTGTTTCCTCATTTAGCTTTATTTCTTTTTCTTGGACCTATGCTATCAGAATCATCCCATCTTCTGAGAATTCAAAAATTAAATTGAATTTCCTGACTGTCTCATCAAAAACAATAGGAATAGGTCCTTCAATGAGTTGTATTCAACCTTGATGTTTAACTAGCTCAACAAGTTCCACCATACCAGGTTCTTTTAGCATGTTTGAATAAAAAATCCTTCCAGTTAGCACCGTTTGATTCTTCTAGAAGTTGTTTCTAACTTCCTTAGATACAACCTTACTTTTCTCCCCGTCCTTTCTTCTAGTGTAAGTGATCATAAATTCCCTTTTAACTACTTTTTTCTTTATAGGACCAGGTCTCTCATGTGTCAGCTGCTTTTCAGTAAACTTCCAGACCATTTTCCAAAAAATTTGGTATTTTACTAACATTAGATTTCTTGTGATCAACTATTCTCTTTCTTGGGATTTTTGACAATCAGATGAGATTTTCAGCAACCCAAGATTCATCCACTATAACATCATCAAAATAGTTTTGAGAATTCTGGGATGATTCTTTATGTACAAGATGAGTAATAAAAGAGTTAAGCTTTGGAAGAGTAGGACAAGAAGGATATTTTTCAGGAAGGTTTGGGAAGGAACCTTTAACTATTCTAAGCTCAGAATCCCTTGAAGGACATAAAAATGGGAGAGATGCAACAAACAGAAAGTTCCTTTTCTTAGAAGGGCTATTTGGGATTTGGATTTTCTTTTATGATGAGAGAACAAAAGGTTGCAGTTATATTTAATAGAACAGTAAGTACAAGAGAGGGTTTTCTGGGGGAACAAGATATGATCAACATCATATTTTAGGTGACTCGTCTTCCCTTTTTAGATTAGGAAAACTTTTTATGAGATAAGAACGATGAGGATGCGGCTTTTTCTTGATAGAACAGAAAAAGTTTACACATACATGATACTAACCTGAGATATTAGACCAGGTCTCTCTCAAGTCTGAGTGAATCTTCAACTTTGTGTTTGTCATACTGTCTACCTCCAAAGTTGCTTCCTTGGGTGTATACCTTCATGGGTATGGTACTGATTTAGACCAATATTCACCTAATTTACCAAGGATACCTGTTTTCTAAACATAGAAAATTTTTGGAAGGGAAGATGATTCATCCAGTAAGCCAGGTTGATTTGATAAATCCTAGCTTCATCTTGATATATTCATTACACCACATGATACCATGAATTGTTCTTAAAATAGGTCTGAGGACCAGGTCATAGACTTGCCATTCTTCAAATATCCAGAGTTCCTTCTGCATTGCTTTGAACTTCCATCTTCTTTCATATCTTTGAGCTTATCCTTGGGATAGGAATGCTTATCACATAAGACACATTTACCTTGAAGTGACTTAGGAAAGAGAATACAATCAGACCATCCATTCATAACCTTAAATAGTTACATAATAAAAAGATATATTTGATTAAAAACCCTTTCTCCCTCTTGTACATACAATTATTTGTTAAACTTGGGAATCCATTTGAGTTTGAGTTCCCTATAGGAGGACAAAGGTGCGATTAAATCCTTCTTTGTCCATCTAGGTAGTGTGAGATTATTTATATTTTTCCAAGGTCTTACACTTTTAGGATAGGTGCTCCCCTGGTGGATATGTCTAACATTTGTCATTCTTGCCCTGAGCCAGGTTTGTCAGTCTTCTTTTAGGTGTCCATCTCTTCCACAGTGAGTGTATAGAGGCTTATGGACCTTGTTCTTAGCATCATGAGCAATCTTTCATTGAGACCCATGAACTTTAATTCCTTCTTGATAGTCAAGAACCTTCTTATTATTAGCACCTTGAATAGTTTGGTAAGAAAAGATCTGATAAAATATAGTCCATTGTAGGGATTTTTTAAGTTCTTCCTTTAAGCCGACTAGGTCCCTTTCTAACTTCTCATTTTTATGAAATGCAGTCATGATAAGCTTTTGTGAATCCTGCAATTATTCTTCAAGATCAACCTAAAACTTTGAGGATCCTTTCTTTCCTTTACACTCAGAAGTATCTACTTTCTCCAATTGACTTACCAAAATTAGATTTTTTAAGTTTCATCTTAGAAAGCTATTGCTCAGTTTTTGATATCTGGAGCATCAAAGGTATCAACGCAAGCACCTGGTCGTCTATTTTCTCTTCTAAAGGATTATTCTTTTCTTTGTCACAAGCATCATCTCTTTTCTTTAGTTGACTCATTAAATTTAGAATTTCAGATTTTAACTTATTACCTTCTCTTCAATTTTAGATATTTAGAGAGTTAGAACAATTAACTCAAGCTCTTGACTTTCCACCTTTTCTTCTAGAGAAATTTTTTTCTCAGTCATTTCACTCATAGAGTCAATCAACATATTTGCAAGTTTTTAATCTTTCTAGAAGAATAGTTGTCCAAGTTTTCTTTAAGGTCAAAAGGTGTTACCAGATTTTCTACGTCATCTTCAGTGTTTGCCATAAAAGCAAACAAGGAATCACAAATAGCTGGACTGTCTTCCACTGCTAGCATAGAAACAACTCCAATCTTCTCATCTTCACTTGAATCACTGAAAGAGTGTCCCCATGAAGCCAGAGCTTGCTTAACAGTATACTCAGCTACTGTCTTCATTCTTAAATTTTTAGGGACTTGATCCTTGTTCTTTTCCTTGTCACCTCCAGTCTTAAGGTATCCCTGGTAATCCATTTCGTGCGATGGACAGTCCTTAATAAAATGCTCAGAACTTCCACATTTATGGCACACCTCAGTACTGCTTTTGGAACGGACCACTTATCTTCATCGATCTAACAAACATATTTGAAAAATAGGTAACATCAGTGTCTTCATCGTCAACTGTATGATATTTAGAAGCTTTCAATGTGAAGTATTTTTGTCATTTTGTTTCCTTTTTCTCTAGCCTTTAAAGCTTCTTGAGATCATGGGTTTTTAAATTTCCAATCAGTTTATCCATGGTTAGGGTCTTTAGGTTTTTGGCTTCATTTATGGCATCTACTTTACTTTCCTAGGAATTAGAAATAACACCAAGAATTTTTCTCACTTGCATATACAATGGAATCACTTCTCCTGGGAAGTGAAGCTCATTAGTGATAGAAGTGAATCGTGTATAAATTTCTTGGATTGTTTCTTCTACTTTTATGGTAAAGGTTACATAATGAGTAGTCAACATGTCTACTTTAGAATCCTTCACATCATTAGTACATTCATGTGCAGTCCTCAAGAAATCCTAGATCTCTTTGACATTTTCACAAGATAAGATTCTATTATATTTATCAGGCCCTATACCATACATTAGCAATTTTTTGGCCTTGTTGTGTTTCTCAACCTTTCTTCTACCTTCATCGTTATATTCTCTCCTACTTTTTACTAGAATTTGTGTTATTTCTTCTTCTTTGACTTCATTCACAGAAATATTAGAACCATTAATAATTATGTCCATAAATTCACTATCTTCAGCCATAATGAAGTCAACATCCTGGTTTTCCACCACCCATAATACTACCCATGGAATCTTGGTGGTCTAGTGGTAGATAGTCCTTCTTCTAGATTAGGTAGAGAAGCCATGATAACCAGGACACTCTACGTGTGAACTATTTTGAGATACCTCGCTCTGATACCAATTGAAGTAACCCTTGGGGATGCACCACATAATGAGGGACCGGGTCCCTCAAAGTCAATCACAGTCAAGCAAATACTAATCATGCAGGAAAACAAAAGACAATACAGGAAGAGTAAGAACACACAAATTTTTATGTTGAAATCCAGGAAGGGAAAAATTATGGATTGCCCTTACAAGCACCAAATAAATCCACAATAATCAACCTCCTGATCATAGTTAAGATTGCAGCCTACCTTTAGGCTTCTTTCTCTTATAGCAACTCTACTACAAGCTCATCTTAGTAACTCTACCAAGGACCATCTCTACTGATTAACTCTAATAAGTCTCACAATTAGGTAACTCTACCTAAGCACCTCACTCAACAAACAAAAAACACTAATCTTATAACATAAGTAGTTCCATTATAAATAGAATTCAAGAATATTCACTCACTCTTTAAAAAACTACAAAGTTAAGAACATAAGCAATGCTTGAGCAATCTTGAAATTAAGGTTTTGCTACCTCTCTTTTCTCTCTCTAATTTTGAAAAAATTATTTGATGAGGAGGCGTGCCTTTCCGTTTACAGTTGAGTGATGATTCAGGCTTAAGTATCATTGGACCAGCTTTCCTAATTAGTACCAAATAGAACCTGTAAGTTTATTTCACTAGAGGACAAAACTGTGTAGAAAATGCATGCCAGCTATACTAAATCTTGCACATCAAGGGACCCGATCCCTTGGAGTTTGCTGCTTACCATCAAAACTACATATAATAAGAGGTATATTCATAGACAACTATTTCAACATCGATATAAACTTCTAATACTTTCCTTCTTCAACTTTCTTCTACAACCTTTAAGGAAAAGGTAAAGGAGGTTAGGGAATGGCCTTCAATACTATTGTGACATACTTACCCTTTTATTTATTATTGCTAGCTTCTTTCTGTACAACTGTTAATTTTTTAGATGCCTCACCATTAGTCACCAACTTTTCTGCTTCATCATTGTCTGCATCATTAATCTCCATGAGATCATTCCTTATATCATCAATCATAGGCATAGGTGGATGAATAGTGGCCTTACAAATTTAAGTGGTAATAACTAAGTAGGTCTATCATTTTTCAAACTCAGGATAGTGTTTCTAGGAAGAGTACCCAATTGAAGATGATTCAATATTGTAGACATATTTCTAAAATACTACTCAAGATACTTAATAGCAGTTGCATACGACTCTACCTTCTGGATCAACCCTCAAATATCTGCCTTAATTTTCATAAAGCCACTCATTGGATATCTAAACCCTCACTAGATTTGCAAGAAACATTTTTATTCTCAAACTTCTAAACTTAGCATCATGATTCCCTAGTGGAACATAAAGGCCACTGTTTTCCTTGTAGTCATCTTTCCTCCTCAAGTTACCATCACATTCTCTACTTTTACCTTTATACTTGTCACTATAGTAGTTCCGACCATGATTCCTTTGTCTTGAGTTCCAAGTATCTTGATTAGACCCTTGGCCATTGACTCAAAAACCCACTCTCTCTTTGTCCAGATACTTAGCTTATTCCTTAAAATCTTACTCCCCATGTCTAGAAGTGTTACCTCGTGAACCTAATTAATGCAAATTTCTTTGTAAGTAGGTCAATCTCAACAGTTGTACTACCTCTTAGCTACTAACTGATCTAATGCCCTCTGCTCACTAAAGTACCAAAGACATAAGTACCAACTAATCTATCCACCTCCCAAGTATGTGACCCTTGGTTGGTTTTAGTGATCAAGCCTAAGATTTTTAAAGCATTCTCCAAATGAGGACTTATGACTACTCCCCCTATAATAGTATCAGCCATAACCTTGGTATTAGAATTCAAGGCTTTGTAGAATATCTTAAGAAATATTCTCCCTATGATTTTATGATTGGGAATATTTTACAGCTTCTTCTTAAACCTCAATCATGTCTCATGTAACATCTCTTAATTCAACTGCCTAAAATTATAGACCTCATCCTAAAACTACAACATTCTAAAGGGTGGAAAAATCGATCTAAGAAATATGTCCTCAACTCATTCCAAGTGGTAATAGATTCATAAGGCAGCTTTTCTGACCATAAAGTCGCTTCTCTGGTCAAAAAAAGGGAACAACTTTAATCGTATAGCTTCCTAACTTACCCGTGATAGATTGTACGGAATCCCTAAATAGTTCATAAGGGGTATGTTTGAATCATCAATAGGCAAACCAGCAAGCACCCCAATCAAGTACAACAACTAGATCATTACACTTGTAATATCAAATTTGGTCCCTTGGAGTAATTCCAAAGGAATAATTGAGGAATGATTGCACCTATTTCGACTGGTTCAACATACCCCAAATCATCATTTTGATAATTATATACTGTTCAATATTTCTCAATGGGTTTTTTTACCTTTTTTCCTCCTCATTCTATCTTCATCAAGTGCGGCTTGACAATTTTTCTCTTTTTGTCTAGCTCGTTTCTCCATAACTGCTCGATAGGAATTAGCCTAGCATTTTCTTCTCCAACTAAGCAATTGGTGACTTTCTATACAATCTCATGAATACCATGTTGAGGTGACCAATTTAATGTTGTTAGTCCATCATGAACCCCTTCAAGCGGGGCTCCCTGATTATAAGCTTCTTGTCTCTCCATCTTTCGATTCTCTGAAAATGAGGCCAAAATTTATTGTTGCCTAAATCATACTTCCTATAAAATATAAAGTGGTCATCAAACAAATATAAAAACCAACTAGACTAAGGTTGAATTTACGAGGAATAGATCGAAAATCAATTAAGTGCTTTTCGATGTAACTGAAAATTACGTAAATAAAAAAAGGGGGTTTTGTAACAATAAAAGTAATAGTAACTATTGCTGGTGAATTAGGGTTCTAATTAATATGAGATGAGAATTGGGATTGTGATCCCTACGGCCTCATAACTCCACGGATAGTTTGTTTTTGTCAATTTATCCCGATGTCTTGCATCCAAAATCTAACAAGTTATATATCACCTACCAATCTCTCGACCTTGGTTTGGGTGGATTTCACTCATCGTCTTTTGGTCTCATAGCACCACATTACTATTCCTTGTTTTGTTATCTCAAATTAACTATACCAGTTATGGCTCAAGTTAATTAATGAAGGTTGGTAGTTTTAAATTACTATTATTATCTCCTTTTCCCAATATTTATCTCTCTCTCTCTCGAGCAAGTATAGAATGCAGGCAAGTTCCTAACGTGCACTCATCAAGAAGGCAATAAAAAATAAAGTAAATACCAATACATGAAAGAACATCGATATAGAATGACTTCCCACTTGACCTGTTTCGTTAATTCATCATGTTCCCCACAACTCTAGTTATGGGTTTTAGCTCCTCAGGATTGTAAGAACAAGCAAAGACTTTATAGATGAAAGCATAACGATGAACTTATGAAGAATAATATTAAAAGTAAAATCTCAAATTAACTATAAACCCTAAAAACTCATAACAGTAATCCCAAGATCAATAATGTATCTCAGAAATCAAAAGAATGTAAAAAATGTATAAAGTACATAATTGAATAATAAAATATACAAGGAGTATTTATAGATATTCTTTACTAAATAGTACAGAAAATTTGGTTCAGCAACAACTGACGCCTCATGGGTTGGGTCATGGATCAGAGCCTCAAATCATGGCTTTAAGTAATGGGAATCAGAGTTGCAATCAAACTTTCAGTACTTCACTTCACGACTCCAACTCATGTGGCGTGGGTTGGAGTCATGGGATGTAGGTTACTTTTGTAGAACTTAGACATTGCCACACTCTTTAGAACTCAACTCATGTGATAAGGGTTGGACTCACGGTCCGTAGGTCAGTCTCATGGAACTTAGATTTGGAAAGACAACCTCAGAACTCAAGTCACACTATCTTTCCATGGGGCTTAGATATAACCACGAGTCATGGTATGGCTCGTGAGTTACTAGTTCAACAACTCTTCTATATATATATATATATATATATATATATATGTTAATTAATTAATTAATAACTTACATTTTAAAGTTATATTATTAAAAATAATTGATATATATTTATTAAATTTGTATATTTTAATTTAATTAACCGTAAAATCTAAAGGTAGGTGACTTTAAGAATATCATGAAATGCACGTTTGATAAAAAAAAAAATTATAAATATAATGTTATATGATTATTCAAATATTTTACAAGAAGATAATCTCAATTATTATCCAAAAATCAATGACATAAAATTTGAAATAAGTAGCTAATACTACTAAAGATAAGAAAATAATTGGAACCAAAAATATGAAAGAAATTCAAAAAAAAAATTAACATAATACTCTTATATGAAACTTCAACATAGCTTAAAAAATATAGTTCAAATGGAAAGGCAAATATAAATCTATAACTTCATTTAACAATGAGTTCAAATATAACACTAATGTAATTATGCTAAATGAAGAAAGAAATAAAAAAATAAATAAGAAATAAATCATATGTGTAATTTCAAAGAATCATAAGAACTAATGGTTTGGAAATAAAAGTAAGGAAATGAATATAGAAATATAAAATAAAAATATTTTTTAAATAAAACTTAAACATAATAAAAATGAAAAAAGAATTTAAACTATAAGAAATAAAAATAAATTAAAATGAAAACTAATCAAAATAAAAACAAAAAGGATGAATTGAAAAGTCACCTCATCCCCCCCTCCCTCCAACAATTAAAGATTATAATTACTGTCTCTCAATCAAACATGTCAAAAATTGAAAATCTCTTGACCTATGAGCTTATTATCCAAACTATGACTCTACCTACGAGTCGTAGAATGTCATTGCAGGTCGTAGCACCCTAATCGTAGTGTTACTAGTAAGGAGTGGACATGTTCTTATTATGATTATGATTGGCTCCTAACGAGTTACAAATACATTGTAGGAGTTATATAGTCCAATCTGTAGACAAACCAGCATGATGCCCAAATGTTCTGCCTTGCCTACGATTTGATCAAACTAGTTATGTCTGAGTACGAGTCATATGGTATGACTCGTAGAAAGATCGTTGTGGGCTCCCTTAGATTTTTTCCAGACTACCACAGGAGTTCACGAGTTTTAAGGTAACCCTACGAGTCATAAGGTCGCCTATAGTGACCGGGTGATAATTTTTAGTATTTCATTAAAGGTACTTTGGACATTTTCCTATTTACCCACTTAGATCCCACGTACATAAAGAACCTGGGGGATATTATGTCTAACTTTTATCAAACATAAACACCCTCTCAAACTCTCTCAAATTCCTAAGTCAAGAACAAGTTAGGGTTTTCTCGAAGTTGGTCATCTAAAGGCTCAAGGATATATTTATCTCCCTAATTCCTTGTACTTTCAAGCATGCTACTCTTTCTCAAATATTATTTTGTGAAAATCATGTGTTTTAATAGTTTAATTCTATGGATTTGAATGTGGATTTTGATATGGGTTAAGGGTTTGGAATGGATAATTCTTGAATTGTTTGCCCATGGTTTTCATGAATTATTTATCCTTTGAATTGAATGTTTTTGAGATAATGGGTGCATGGGTGTGTGAATTGAAATGGGGGTCAAGGTAATCCCCAATATTGATGTTTTGAACATGGACATTACTTTTGAAAAATTATATTCCCTCAACCCACTCATGTAAATTGTTTTGAATTGTGGAATAGTCACTTAGTTTGACTTACTTACCTATTCTATTGTATTGCATAAATTATTAAACAATAAACGTGGATTTCAAAAGCCTTGTTCATTATGTTATGATTTAATGAACAAAGGGGGGTTGAGGCATTCCCCTAATTAATTTTATAAACTAAAGAAGGTCGAGAAATTCCTCCAATTTTATTAATGAACAAAGGGAGTTGTGGCATTCTCCCAAGTTAATTAAAGTGTGGCATAATTATGAGATTTATAGCCAAATGATATGATGATACCATGGTGTGTATTAATGTATGATTCCTTGGTTGATGAATGGGTTATGTGAAAATTATTTTTTAATTAGGCTTAATGGGGATTATGCAGCTAAGCCGTGAAGGTGTAGGTCTCAAATAACTTATACTCGATAAATAAGTTTACCAACATGAGGGTTGGTCTTGATGACAGTGTGCATGGTTCACACTATTAAAATATTTTATATCTAGGATTGATGTAGGGTAGGGTAATTCCCTGGTCTTCCTTGATACCTTCGATTCTTATGGATAACACACACTCGGGCCTTTTTCGTAGAGGGAGTTAAACCCATATAGATTGTGGGTGCATGTTTATGATGGTTGAGCAACATAGTTCAGGATAATGTTTTACTGTCATGCTAAACCTTGTTTCCTACCCAGCATCTACTATATATATATATATGCATAAATGTGAACATGTACAGTGAGTTCGAAATTTAACTTTTGACTAACATTACTTTATCCTTATCTTGAGTTACATGCTCGTTCTCACCCCCACTAACTATTTCTAGATGATGTATTCCCACATGATGTAGGGTCTGAAGGAACTTTTACTTTTCTTGTATAGTGATCGGTGATCCCAGAGTTTATTTTTTATGGTGAAATAGTGAGCTTCTGTTATCTGGAAGACTTGATCATTCCATCAATTTTCCTTCCATAAATTAAAATTGAAGACTTTAAAATTACATTATCATTTTAAGTGTCAGGGTCGGGGGCATATCCCAACATAGGTTGTTTTCTGGTTTAGAATCTTTGTATATATTACTATGGATTGGGTATTGATGTTGATACTCTTAGATGTATTTTAGCCTATTACTTTCTATCTTGTTATATATTTGGAATTCAGCCACTACTAGGTGTGTTGTGTTCTATTTGGCTAGGCAAAGGGGGTAGTTTCCGGTCCTCGGTGGACTGGAGATATCTGTCACGACCAGGCCCTAGTTCAATTCATGAAAAAGTAGGTATTAGAGCATAGGTTCATGGTCAATTTGGTGTCCATAATGCCGCTTCAAGTATATTCTTGTTATAGTGTGTGGCATTCCATACTTATAATAGAGAGGCTATGAGATAATTAGGAATGTTTCCATTTCTTGTGTTCTACTTTTGGGCTATAGAGTCTAAGGTCTTAAAAATCCTCTAATCTTCATTTGTTTGCATTTTAGATCATGCCTCCCCAATGGTCTGATGCTCGTGGAGCTTTTTCTGTTCAACCTGAGGATAATATAGACGAAACTCATCCAACTTATGGAGTCCAGACCCAGTCTAGGGCTCCATCTCCTAATTGTACT
Source organism: Capsicum annuum (assembly GCF_002878395.1). NCBI lineage: Eukaryota > Viridiplantae > Streptophyta > Magnoliopsida > Solanales > Solanaceae > Capsicum > Capsicum annuum. Next base: position 53,008,282 of record NC_061114.1, read on the forward strand.
ACCCTACGTAGAGTTCCACCAGTCCCTACCAGTCCTTATTGGGCCCCTTGGGTTGATGATGATTATGCCTCGCTACCCTAAGGAGACATTTCTAATGCTGAGTTTTGTCGATCTATTCATCTGTTGACCCAGGTTGTGACATCTTAGTCACGCTCGTCGGGTCCTACTAGTACGACTATGAGTTTTTCTAAGGCTACTCAAGTCGGGCAGTTTATAAGACTCAATCCTCCAACTATTACTGGTTCTATGGTTGTTAAAGATCTTCAAGGGTTCATAGATAAGATAAAGAAGATATTTAGGGCTATTCATGCTTCTGACTTTGGGTGTGGAATTTGATGCTCATCAGCTGAAAGACATAGTGTATTAGTTCTATGATGAGTGGGATCAGTCTAGGGGTGATGATGTAGAGTTGGCACTATAGGTTGAGCTTTTGGGTATCATCAGGTATCATTTTTTTCCTCAAAAGTCAAGGGAGACTAAAGTTATGGAGTTTTTGAATCTAAAATAGGGAAGGATAACTGTGGAAGAGTATGCCCTGAAATTTCATTAGTTATCCCATGATTTTCCTAAGCTGGTGTCTAGCATAAGGATAGGATGAGGAAGTTAGCTTTTGGTTGTAATACCCCGATCATTCCTTAAGCCTAAATTTGTCTTTTGAATAGATATGTATGACTTCCAAAGTGATTGATGTTTAAAACATCTTTTATTTCTCTAATTTCCACTTTTTGTCATGTATAGCATTGAATAATATTTCCATCAATACCAATTTCATCAAAATCCGACATCGAATGAGTGAGTTATGGCCGTTTTACTGAATGTTATCGAATCGCCTAGGTTTGACGGTTGACCTGGTGGACTGTCAGGTCCTTGGTACACTGTCAAATGTCCCGTCATGCCGAGGCAAAATGTTCTAGTTTTGTTACTCGAGTGATGGACGATCTGGTGGACTGTCAGATCGACCGTCACAGGCCCTAATCGGCAAATTTCAGCATTTTCAAAAAGGGTATTTTTGTCATTTCCTCCCCATGTGGTCTTATATATATATATATATCAAGGTGGAGAAGAGCCACTCATTTTTCTTCTCCTTTCTCTTCCAATCTTCCAAGAATCTCCCAGAAACTAGGGTTTCTACAAGATCCAAAATCCAAATCCTCTTCCAAGAAATTCAAAGAAACTTCCATGACTTTCTCCAAGTTGTTCAAGAACTAGGTTTCCCAAGTCAAAAACATCAAGAATCTTGGTCTAAAAGTGTGAGAAGAATTCCAAACAAGTTTCTACATTTTTAAATCAAAATCCAAGGTATGTGGCGTTTGAACAAGGACACTCCTTTCATTCTTGTGCCTAAAGATTTAATTTCTACTATTGATTTACATGATTTTGCAAGTGGGTTTACACCCAAATTTATTTATGTATGATTTATAAGACTTAATTTGAATAAGCTTGATATTTATGGTTATTTCACCATCATGCTTCTTAAATTGAGTAATTATTCCATGAGATGTATATTGTCATTATATATTGATGATTTCAAAGTGATTTATGATAAGTGTCAAGATTTGTGTTTTTCTATGAGAAATTTGACTATTGAATATATATATATATATATATCGATATTTGAATTAAAAGTCAAGAATGAGTTTAATGATGTTTCCTTGAAGCTTTCGCATTTGAATTGATTTGATAAGCAAATGTACTTGATGTTGAGAAACAGTGTTTGAATTTGAGTCGAGTTAGAAATCTACAGTTGTATATGATTTACTGATGAGATATACTGTTGTTTTTGTCATTATGATAGACCTATGAGTTGATGTTGATTGAGGTGGATTTCCTAACGCGTTCTGAGCTGAGTCTGGGAGGAGTATTTAGCACTGAGATGGAAATTTGGTATTTCTCCAAAACTATGTGCCACTATAGGATTGATGTTGGTAATTGTGTGCCAAATGCCAAGTATAAGATTGTGATGATGAGATTGAGGTTGTATTCCCTGGCAAGAGTATGACACCCCTGCTAATATGGGGTTCTCTCCTTAGGAGGGCAAAACATTGGACTCTATGCGGCTCACATGGAGTAGTTATGTCGGTTATAAGAAACTCCCACGTCCATAATGATCTAAGTACCATGAGTTACCGAGTCACTCTAAGTCATGAGTCAAAGAGTTTGAGTTGATTTAAATGATTTACGAGATTTATGAAGAATATGTTATTACTGATGACTTTCGTAAACGATGTTTTAGATAATTCAAGCAAAGAGAGTTATTATTATTAGCATGCATGATTTTCTTATACATTTATGATATTATTTAAAATGATACATCCACCCCCACATACTCAGTACATTCCCAAGTACTGACTCTCATACTTTTTTGTATTCTATATTTCCTCGTGATATAGTTTCAGGTGCTCATTCTCAGCCATGACAGTGATCTATGAGTACCTTCATCTACATTCCTGCAGTTGGTGAGTCCTCATGGTTCGAGGACCTATGTTCATGATTTTTGTCTTGCTAATTGATGGTTATTTATTTTTCCGTTCAGTATGAGTTAGTTGGGGATCTGTCCCAATGGCTCTTCGGTCTTATGTAGTAGAGGCTTCATCAGACTAGAGTACTAGTATGTACAAAACTTTAGTATTTTAATTGTACAGGACAGTATTACTTTGTATCTCAGTATGTTAATGGCATGATTATTCTTCCTTATTACCGCTCGATTATTGTCATGGTGAATTATAGGATTAAAGACATGCTCAGAGGGTAAGCTTAAGGCTGTGTGTGGCCTTAAGCACCGTGTGACGTCTCGAGATAGGTTCTTGGGGCGTTATAGGGCTTATCTCAGGACTTGGTGCTATAGTGCAAGGCCACCTTGTTGAATAGTGATATGGATATCTCTAGTCTTTTGGTTTATATATAGCAAGTCGAAGATGGAAAAAAGAATTAAGCGAAAATAGGGCAGGGACAAAGTAAGAAGTCCAGTTATTCTGAGTAGGGTGAAGGCCAGCAGAATATAGGTAGAGATGGTAGGCAGTGGTTTAAGAAGAATTGGGTAAACTCCAGATCTTATTCTGTGGATAGTGCTCCCTATCCTAAGTCGCACAGTGATCTCTGTTTATAGAGAAACGGTGGGTTTAAGGCACAAGATGCCTAATCTCTGGCCAGTGGGGTGATGAATGGTAAAGTTACTACTTATTTTCACTAAACATTTATGCACGCTACTATGATTTGAACATATCAAAGGGACAAATTTATGATTAAATGTACTAATTTCCACATTTTGTAGGCATACAAGTTATGAGATAAAAAGATGTGGATTTGAACTGAAAGGGGTCAAAAAGAAAAAAAAAGTGTAGCTACAAGACCTGAAGCTATAAAATCAGCCTCAGCTACTGCGATCGAAGTCTGTAGGCCATGATCATGACCAGTCATGCTAGGTCAAAGTACCAAAATCATGGTTGTCTTACCATAGTCGCATCAGCCTTGATTGCGGACAAGCTTCAGATGTAACGGCTATGTGAAAATATACCCAATGGTAGTTTTGTAATTTTATACAGCCGACCCTAATTCCCTTAAAGGGGCTTAAACCCTTTCTTTTAGGGCATCATCCATTATTCACCCCATCTTTTCCACCATCCATCTCCAATTTATGAGAGAACATTATTGTACTAATTTTGGGTGAAGAATACATTAGAGTAACTCCTAAGTGGAGGATTAGCGATTTCCATTAAAAATTTATTGAAATTTAAAGTTTGTATTTGCATTCACTTATCTTTCATTAATCAAATTGATGCAGATTTTGGTAGAACTTTGTTTATTACGTTTATGTGATGCTAGTTCTCCCTCTTGGGATTATGTTTAAATAGGGTGCAAGTGTATGTGGGTTGTGATTGTTAGCATAATTTCTTGGTTAATGATGTTGGGTTTCAAAAATATTTGATTATAAAATGAAATTTCTTGGTGAAAGCCTCAATTTCCCTAAACATCTCATCATCCTTGAAAGAGTGATGTGGGAAGCTAAGATCCTACATCATCTTTGAAAGAGGGATATAGGTGACATGAGCATTTGTGAATAGTAAGACAAATAATAGTTATTCCCTTTTTATTCTCTTAGAAATAAGGATAAATTATGGAATTTCTATATCTTGGGTATCTTTCTAGAAATAGGGATACGCAAGTTGAGGCTTTGTGATGATTGGTTGACCACACCCACGAGGTATTTGAAAGAATCAGTGGGTGATAGTTAGGTACTTTGTTGAAAGGATAGTACCGAAATCCCTAACTGAGCCTACCCATGCATGCTTTAGCTAAGATTTGAAGTTGATTTTCATTACCCACACACTAGTTTCTGCTAGGAAAACATAGCCCCAAGATCCGTTCCTAATTTATTGCGCTTTAATTATTCCTAGACTCAAGTTTGTTCTTTATATGAAATTATTTGATACCGTTTGAAATCCCTTAAAATCCCCCAAACTATGTGTATCCTAGGTTTCAATTTAGCAAGAAGCTTTTAGTTTGAGCTTACTCGACCACCACTCATATTGTTCCTCATGGATTCGCTCCCAACTCAAAGTGGGTAATATGCTAACAACGATTGCCTTGCACTTAAATTAACGTATGAGTTGAGTGTTATCAAAAATGGCACCGTTGTCGGGGAACATTTTGGCATATTGATTTAGTTTGTAGTTTTAGCTTCCTTACTTGGATTCAAACTTGTAAATATCTGCTTGTGATTTTCTTTTGTTTCTTGTGCTAGGTAGATTTTTGTTTTTATTGACTTATTTCTATGGCATCTTGGAATGAATATGAGTTTAGTGGTTGTAAATCTTATCTTAATGATCCATGTCCATATTGTTGTAGACCCTACTTTGGGAAAAATTTAATATGCTCCCTGGAGAGAGATGTGTGCTCCATCTCGATCCCATTAGTATTATGATTGTTCTTTATATGATAGTCGAGATTGACAATGGAGTGATTGTCCAAATGCCCCCTCCCCTAGTTATGCTATCCAAAATTCTAGTCCTTCATATGAGTTTGATAGGTTCATGATATTGTAAAGGAGGAACACGTGCGGGATACAATGGTGTTGAAGCAATGCTTCTATCTCTCTTGGATAGGGTAACTACAATGGAGGAGGACATGAATCACTTGCATCAATCCATGGCGGCAGTTTGAAAGAAGAGTAAAAGAAAAATAAGTGGGTGAGTGATACGCCCAAATTACACCTCTCTTACGACAGAGTAAGCAGTCGCTTTCAAATATAGAACCCAACTAGGTTGGGGTGGAATCCCACAGGGAATATGGTGCTAATTAAGTTGTACTTAGATTAGTTGACTTTTAATCATTTATTTCTGTAAAATAAAAAGGGGGGATTTGATTTAGTTCACAAATTAATGGTTTCAGTTTAACACGATGAAATATGTATAGTAGTATTCAAATTCAGAGAAATAGCAAGCTAGGGTTATGTCCACCTTGTAGTTTTAATACTTTCTAACCATGGGCTTTACGAGTTCATACATGCATCATTCTTACGGAGAAACGTATTGCTTTTAATAACATAATCCTAGTGTTTCTCAACCATAAAGGACTAATTCACTTCAGTTCTCTCGAATCAAAAGTGTTTACAAAAACAATACGAAATATCCAAGTAGTTAATCCTGTTAAGGCATTAACATATGAAATAGGAGTTGAAAATCCTATTTTCTTTTCACTACTCTCTTTTCTGAACCTCAACCTTTCTATCGAATAAGTTGAGTTTTAAGGCACATCCTTTATGTTTGCAACCATGAGAATTCAAGATAAATGAAGAGAGTATAATATAAGTAGATCAATACATTATGAATTCAAAAATCTAAAGAAATAGATTGTATGATACAAGGTTTTCATAACCCAAACTAATAAACTTAGCTACACATGAATAAAACAGGAATCACAATAGAAATATTCATGATACCGAAAAGTAAAAACAATCTTGGCGGAGAAGATGAAGTAGCATTTCTCCCTTGTGCTAAGCTGTCACTCCCAGTGCAAAATTAGTATACAATAATGATAAAGTTTCAGCATCAAGTATTTTTAATTTTGTCATTGATTAATCCATTCATTTATGGCACTATGAAGTGTGTTGAATGAGTTTGAGAGAGCGAAAGTGTGAAATTTTTTCATAGTGAACTGAACAGGGAAAATGTCCTAGAATGAGTAATAAGATGGACAGGGGAAAAGAGAGGTGCAGAGATGCCCTCAATTACCGCGATTGTCATCCTTATATCATAATCACGGTCACCAATGTGTCCGTGATTGCGGACCCTTGACCGCGATCGCAATCAGATTAGTTTAAAAAGACCATCGATATCCCACTTCCCTTACATTTTTCCTTCAACTTTTCTCATAAATTTCACCTATTCATGGCTATATTTTGAGAATTCCAAAAGCATTTTTGGACCTATCTTGCATCATTTCTCTAATAAGTGCTTAAATTTATGTTTTTTAATTGTTAATAGGCCTTAGAGTGCATGAACTAGGTGGGCCTAAAACTATATTTTTCATTGCTAAATCATTGTTGAATCATACTTGTGTGGTGATTAGCTATTAGAAATGGTGTGCATACATGTGGGGAAGTCTTGAGTAATCAAAATTGTGTGAAATTGAGTAAAATATAAGGAGCATACCAAGTGCTCTATCAAATGCCCAAACGAGCCAATAACAAGTTATTTTCACATTTTGGGGGCATAATCAAGTACTTAGAAGCCTTGTTTGATATGCTTAATGTTTGATTGCTATTTTGGCCTTGAAATTGGATTGCGAAGCTATTAATAATCTAGCCTGATTTGGCTTCAGGTATCGCAATTGTGATCAAGGAGTCGAGATTACGGTACCAGTTATCACATTCATTGAGTTATGATCGCGGCATCACAATAGCAGTCAAGTGGCCTATGATTGCCATAACTGAGTCTGAATCTCAGCTTGATCCCATGAACTTTATTTGACTACATAGCCTAGTTTATGCATGAAAATGTTGATGATAAATGTTGTTGTCTTGTCCTCATGTTTTTCCGGTTTACATTGAGAATTATGACCAATTTTCATGACTCTCGAGTGGCACAACCAATACTGTGATGAGCTTTGAAGGACTAAGTAGCTTTCGAAGAGGGGTATATGTTTGGAGAAGGTGACAGAAAACCTTCCAGCATTTTATGATAGTATCATTGACACCGGGTGAAGATATTTTACTTTGGATCCTTGTCGGATGAATAAGTAGTGGGTACAGGAGTTCTACGCTAATCTCAGCATAGTACCTTTTATGGACCCAGTCATCAGGATTTAAGAGAATAATATGTAGTTTAAAGCAAAGAAAATTAATTACCTATATGGGCTCCCAAATGTAGACATGGTTTACTTTAAAGAGAAGGGTTATAATCCCAGTAGTTGGATAACAAAGAAATTGTGCTCGGGCAAAGAGGTCTCTTGGCCGGCAATCAAGAGGGGTATCTCAATGAATTATTTCACTACTGAGGCCTGTATATGGTTGAACATCATTTACAGCTGGATCATTTCTTGCACTCACCTGACTGATGTTACAGATTTGCATGCCCATATTGTTGCATGTATACTAGATGACATTTTATTTAATGTGGGGCAACTTATAAATCTGATATAAAGTTCTTCAGGAATGATGGTGGTACGAATCTCTTATTCCCTTCTTTTATTACTGATTTGTATAGGGAAGCCCTAGTTTTGGAATACCTGGGAGACACTTGGGTGCACCCTTAAACCCCTATTTATCCTTTCAATATTTGGGGTTAAAGTGCACCAGACAAGACTTAAAAGAGAAATATTGACTTAGGCTAGTCAGTGTGTGAGGTGCCAACGTTTTGTAGGCCATACAATACCGATCCTCTTGAAGATATTGGCAATTATATTAGGGTCATCAAGGAGCTCTTGACATGATTTCCCCAGGAGCTGGGAGAGCCCTTCACCACGCGCTCTGATTATGAGAAATACCGAGAAAACTAGCAGACGCAGGGAGTACCACAGTTGCTTGGCTTGATAGGTCCTACTCTGTATTGGCAGAGTCTCATAGAGAGCTTCGGTACTCCCATAAGAAGATAAATAAAAGGGAGAAGAAGAGACACAAGTTTTTCAGCAAGATGGAAGAGGGTAAAGGGCCTGTGGAAGGTCCTAAAACCCCTAGACAGACTACCTTCTCCCAAAGTGGAGAGAAATGATGACGCCTCTGCTGAGTGGTCCAGTGCTAATTTTGATGGAGATGATGTAGAGTCCACAGGCGAGAGCAGCTCTTGATGTAGTTACAAGGAGCACCCTTATCTCTGTATTGTGCTTTATTGTTTATGCAAAAAGGACGCTCCTAGCTTTAGTTAGGGGTGCCTGTCTCCGCATTCATTTTATTTGGACCTGCATTATTTAGATATTTTTGGATGTCTTGATGATGTTTTGATGACATTTTGGATGATTTTTATCTTTGTTTCTAGGTTGTAATGTTTGGGAACTCTAATGGTGCCCACATTTTTCATGGATTAGTTATTTGATTTATGGATAGAAAAATTCAAGTACAACAAATCGAACAACGGTCAAAAGTTTTCATGGAAGAAATAATAGAAAAATAAAGTATATGTCAGCTCAAAATATCTGGAACCTGTAGATTGTCATTCATGATATTAAATCTAGACAAACTAATGAAAAAATAAATAATTTGGATTTACAGAGATACAAATTTTATGATGAGATGTTGTGTAGAAACATATTTTGTTTGCAAGATAATGTTGCGATACATAATTTATTTTATATATCTAGCAAATTTTTTAATATATTAGGTCAAGATTATGTTGCCTCTTTTTGCATCAGCTTTATGTTTCTAAATTATCTGAGATATATCCAAGTAATAATATACAAGAGATACATAGTTGTGATAATAGAGATGCATACTTGTATTAATAAGAGATACATAACAAGATTGAGTACACAAATGTTTGTTTTTTATAGGTTAGGGAATTGTCACCTTATGTGTACTCTTACAATTAAGAGATACATATTATTATGAAAGATACATATATCTATAGCACGAGATATATTCTTTAAAGTTTTTAAGAGATACATACTACATTATGACAATCTTATATGTGTCTCTTACTGTACTAATATGCATGCCTCTTATACATGTTATATTGAAGTTATCTAACAGAAATACATAAAGTAGATGTATAATGTACACAAAGCCACAAGATAACAAAACTTATGTGATGTATAGAATGATGTATTTGACATCTTTGGACTTGACATTTAACAATCTTATATCAAGAGATACATTTTGTAAAGTATGTAAGAGATACATACTATATTATAATAATCTTATATGGATCTCGTACTGTACTAATATGAGTGACTCTTATACATGTTACACTGTAGTTATCTAACAAGAGATACGTAAAGTAGATGTGCAATGTATACGGAGATACAAGATGACAAAACCTATCTGATGTATTAAAAAATGTATTTAACACATGTTTATATTTGCAATCAACTTATATCTAATAGGTATAACCAGATTTTTTTACAACACTTCAACTGAAATAATTCTTATAGATAATCAATATTTGCAGCACTTGTAATACTTCTTAACATAACACTTAGAATATTCAACTAAAATACTTCAACTGAGATACATATATCTTAGACAACATATTTCATACACTATAATGAGATACATTACAATATATAAGTTAGATTACTGATTATTATTTATCATTGAACAATTTATACATAACTTGACACACAAATCTATCAATATAATAAAAGGTATGAAGATTCATCATACTATACAACTTTGTGTCAAGATACATTACTACAGATAGAATTTAACATAGATACATAGGAATATTATGTATCTCATTTATAGATTTGACATATTTTAAATGATTAAACTGTGGTAAATTTCTCAATGATGATCAACCCAAAAATATCATAAATAACACTACGCCCTCCAAGAACTTTCCCTCCAGATAACACCACTTCAATTTTCAAGATCTGATTCATCGCAACAAGCTCAAAATCATAGGGCACCAATGATATAGGTGTTTGTCTGTATAATTAAGAAAAAATATTTGCAATTTTCTCTACAATCAAGAAGAATCCGAAGCTTTGTAAATAGTTGAAGAATAAAAATTACACCAAGAAAGAAGAAGAAGAAAATCGCACCAGATGGCTATGGAGAAGTTGAAGAAGAAAGCTTTGCAAATAGTTGAAGAAGAAAAATTGCACCAAGAAAAAATAAAAAGAAAAATCACACAATCTGGATATAGAGAAGAAAAATCTAGAAGTTGAATATGGAGAAGAATATTTCAAAAAACATTGCATTATTTTCAAAATTGTTATTTTTTGGGATATTTACCTGTTAATTAGAAGATGGAGCATGAATTGTGTCATTGATGGAACATGTGCCGCTTCACAAGATAGTAGCCATGAAATAAGGATTGGAATGGATGTATCGGATGTTTTAGTGAAAAGGAGCAAAAAAAAAAAGAGACTTTTCGTAATTTTAATAAATGGTAGGGAGTTTTATGAAATTTAGTAAACTTAAGTTGTGATTTTATGGAATTTATCTTAAATTTAATGCTTTGAAAAATGCCTTAGATAATGAATCATAATTAAATGTTAAGGGTAAAATGGCTAGAAATAAATAAATTATTTATTGATTTTATAAGCTGAACAAGTATTGTTGAACCCAAATTAAAAAGTGAATGAGTAAAGATAAATGTGGGGGACTAACTACACCTAATTACACTCTGTGGCTTTGCAAACATGCCCTTAATAAGTGCTAATTGATATAGTTTAGTAATAAAATTATTCCTTTTGTCTCAATTTATATGTTTCATTTTCTTTTTAGTGATTCTAAAAAAGAATGACACATTTTTATATTTAGCAGTAATGTATCTTTAAAATGTGCATTTATCTTTAATAAAATAATTTATAGCCACACAAATATTTTAGATTTATTTTAGATCAAAAATTTTAAAAACCTTCATTTCTTTTTTTCTTCACGGTCCTAAAGCAAACTACCTCACATAAATTCATCGATAATCACAAACCAAGATAATAAAAATAATTTATCATAGTGCTTCATAGGAGGCAACTCATGGGCTTGTTGGTGAAGACTAAGTACCCAATATAGCCATGTCGTGCCACGAGGTTAAATCAAGCATTGCTTTGAAGGTAACCCAAGGTTTTAGTATTAACTTTGTTTTGCTATGCAGAGAAGGAAGAATGTGGAAATCAGTAGCTTGAGATAAAATTTGAAATTTCAGACAAGTCCAGGAAAGTTAACTCACGACTGTAGTCTATGGGTTGTGACTCAGGTCCACGCCATGTGGACTAGACTCATGAGAATTAGAAGGAATTTCTGTTTATTGAACCTGGCTTACGAGCCCAACCCATGGGTCATAAGTCTAACCAACGACTCATGAGTCAAGTCATGGGAATCGAAAGTCCCCCAACATGTTTTACAACATTGATCCATGACTTCAACCCTTGGGACATGAGTAAAAACCACACCTAGTAAGTCAGGTCATAGGAAATAAAGGATCACATGGGGTTGCAGATCCTGACTTACGACCTTAGCCAATGGGTCATGTGTCAAACCCATGATTTATGGGTTAGGTCGTGGGTCAGCACTAGGACCAACTATGTAAAAATAATTAAGAAAATATATATTATTTAAGGGTTCTCACACGACCCGACCAATATTGGGCCCTTCCCTTTTCTTATAACCCTAAACCGTTCCACTACTCAAATAAAACATCTCCTAATCTAATTCAAACTCTCCCACCATATCAAATTCCCTCCCCCATAAAATTCAAACCCTAAGTCTTCCGTCCCATGCAAAAAAGTACATCCGAGTGTGAAATCTACTATTGTTGGACTTTTTCAAACCATCATCTGCGGATAATATGTAAGTTTTACTTTCAATAAGTCAAATTGTGTTGTTAATAATGTTCAATATCCCTAATCAAGTTACTAACCATGATATTGTCTCCCATGAAATTAAAATTGTACAATTGAAATATATTATCAAAATCTTTTGATCGAAATTGAACTGCTAAAGTAAAATATTATGTGATTTGGAATTGCAATCTGAGGAAAACTGACTAAACCTCAGGTTTGAACCCATGAACCCAACCCACAACCCGAGTTATGGATTGGACTCGTGGGAATCAGACCTGAGATTCTGAAACTTAGACTTAGGATCTAATACCCACGAGGGCAAGTCATAACTTGTGACTTGATCCCATGAGTCGTGGGTCAAATTTGTGGATTGACTTCTCAATTAACGAGTCTAGCCCATGGGTCATGACTTTAGTAAAAGAGTCATGAACTGGACTCATGGGTTAGACTTGTATTTTGACTTATCTTCATGTCTTATCCACTTAATGTGATTTTATAACTCATGATTCTCTAAACATATATCATGGTACCAAAATCAACACCAAAGAAGGGTGTACAATTCCGACTATTACGTGAATCTTTCAAGTAAAGTGGGTTAGCAAAAGTGTATTCAATCGATAGTGGAATATATTTTCAAAGTCAGAAAATATGTTAAGCTTAGAGAAACTAGTATCCAGGGCTACCATTCAGTAGGGTTCTCAGTTTACATTATCACCAGTATCTCAATCTAGGCCCTATGCATCACCAGCTCTTATTTTTTGGGCCAATCCTTGAATAAAGAATGTGTGGAGGTCACAACCACACTCCTCTTCCCCTTCTAAGTCTAATAAAGAAGAAGAGGTATCCTGTTCTAGAAATAGTAAGGAGAAGTTAGTTGTTCCCTAGTTTGAGAAAGGGGCAGAGTTAGAGTGAGGTAGCAGAGATAAATCGACAGATGCTCCCCAATCTGATGAGAGACTGACAACTATAGTTGACTTTGATTATAGGATAAGGATAGTAAGGAGCAGGAGCATGATGAGAGGTCCTGAGCAGTCAGAGATATGGAAAGAGTTTATTAAATGAATGGCTCAATAGATTACTGAGCTAGGTACTTATTCCCTCTGGATTAGGGGGAAGTAAGATATAAAAAAGTCTACCCTATACTTCATGGGGATGATCTGGTGGTCCATAGTACAATACAAGCTTTTCCCTACATCTTTAGATTACGTACTTACATTACATAGGGCAGTGCTTGTGTCCAGCATCATACCTAGTTATGATATAGAATTTTCTTGTTGGATAAACTATAGGATACATGATAGATATTTCCAGAAGATCACTAGTATTTCATTCCCCTACTTAATTCAAAGACTACACGATGTGGTAGGAGTGCCAGCACTACTAGATATTGATAATCATATTGAGGTGAATCGATTGGCTAATGTGGAGTTAATTCATAATGACTCCAACCTAGTTGCACAAAATAATGAAAAACCTTTTACCTATTTAATATTGGTCTTATTTAAGAGGCCTTTTGATTTAACCAAGAAGGTTGAGAGGCTGGCAATAGGTAGCAATCATTACAAGTAGCCAGCCAATAAAGTCTTCAACTGCAGCAGATAGTGAAGAGGCTACAGTCACTTCAGCTCCAACTTCTACTTCTATAGTGCCATCTTGCCCTCCTACTTCAGGCATGGTAATAATATCACAAGAGTTCCTACAGTAGCTGGTGGATAGGAAACATAAGTTAGTAGAGCACTAGAAATACACTTATACCTAGTAAGACAAGTTGTTGGGTCAGATATGGCCTTAGGTGTGAACTACTTTAGACGTATCAGAGGCGCAGGTTGGGTCAATGATTATGGTTGATACAGAGTGATTTACTAAAAGGTTACACAAGAGGATAGACAGTTTTTAGATCTAAATAGGAGAGATACTACCGAGGCTCGAGTTCTTGATTGATTGAGTCTAGTAGAGAAGGTGGCCACATTGAGATCTGAGGTTTGTACACTAGCTCAGAGCCATATTGTTATTATGCCTCCAGTCATACATCTCATTCCACATCCACTATTGAAACCACTGCCGTTAATTTTTTTACTTTTTTTATGATGATGAGACTCAAACTATTAGAGCCAAGAGAGGGTGAGAACTTGCCAAGAAGAATAATAGCTTAGACGAGTTTGAGTGGCACCTGAAAAGGGTAGCCATAAAGTTTATTATCTATTTATAGGTTGACTAAAGTGAGCATGAGCATCATATGTTAGGAGCTTTCTCTTGTCAACTACCACCGTTATCTACTTCAGCTAGCCTCAATGTGCCTCCTGATACCCCAGTAGGGGGTGAGGCCACATTTGTTACCTAGAACCTCTCAGGTATGTCGCTACACCCATATGTTATTTCTTTTCTTAGAATGCACTGGGGGCACTATAATAACTTTTAGTTGGGGTGGGGGTGTTCCAATACCTCGAGGTTTTTATTGTCGTGTCTCCTTTTCCTAGAGTGTTCTATCATAGTAGAGCTGATATATTTAGGTCATTATGTTGTTTCTTATATGACATGTATTGTGTTGTGTTTGACTAGTAAAATTAAAGGAACCTTGGTGTAGTAAAATTTTTGTGTTTTTGTGTGTCTTATAAAATAATGGCCTTTCTAAAAATTTTGTGAACTATATTTTGTGAAGATATGAGGTTGTAACCATTGTTGAATCTTGGTTTGGCATTAATGTTAAGGAAAAAATAATCTTATCTTGGCATTGCATTAACCAGATCGGTAGTAGTTGATACTATAGCCTTGTGCTATATATGTGTGGGATGTTTACTTAATTCTCTTTGTGTGTGTAATCTAGAACTTGCCTAGTTAGTCTAGCCTGGGTTGTAGGATAGTTGGTTGGGATATGATTGTAGGCCATGTTTGAATAAATCCACATTTATCCTAAAAGACTGACCAAATAAAATAAGTAATGCTTGATCCCAAATTTGAGCCTGAAGTGACCTATTTTCTTGCTTAACCTTTTCACTTTTTTGTTTTTCTTACAATAAATCTATTTTGGCCCTGGTCCCCCTGGACATTTTATACCTTAACTCAGAAAAATTTCCTAAGTTGAGAGTGGATATCATAGGGGTGTGTAGTTGCAAACGGGTATGATAAAGAAATTAAGAAAAGAAAATAAAGTAGGGTTGGATGTGGTAGCATAGAAAAACAAAAAAGAGAATAAAAAGAAACAAAAGAGAAGAGAAAAATAAATAAAATTGAAGAAAATGAAGAAAGCTACATCCTATTTGAAAATAAATGATGACGAAAAGAGGAGAATAAAATAAGCATGGTTGAGTAGTGGAGCCAAAAATGTAAGTGTAGTTTCAAAGAGGGTGAGCCACTATTTTCCAAATATACCATAGTTTCTCCTTTACCTACATTACAAGTCGAGAAAGTTCTTCAGTGAATTCAGTCAAACCACCCCAAAAACTAAGGCATAGAAAATAATAGCAAGACTATGATATTTTATGTACATTGTTTGAGCTATTTTGTGAGCACAAGTTCTTTTATGTAGACACTGCATTGATATTCATTATGAAACTGTGAGATTATGGGACTTCTTTGTTGTGAGGGTACATGGGTTGTATTTTTAACTACTTATTATTCGGGTAATATTATGTACATACATGCTTAGTTTTTTGTTGGTAATTGGATACCATCACTTGATTCCATTAGTGTCATGATATTGTACTACGTGGATAGATATAGTGGTTTTGAAAGTTATGCATTGCATAGGGTTGAAAGTTTGGACTAAACTGAATAAATAGATTATCATAGGTACCTCACGATTCTTTTAGTTAAGCATTGTGGTTGTTTAGTGTGTTCTAGTTGCCTGGGGTAATGCAAACATTCTAAGTTGAGGGTGATGATGTGTCATAGTTTCATGGAACTTTTGATTCTTGAAATAAGGAAATTAGTCTAGGACTTAGGTATATTCTTATGAGATATGATGTGCACTGGAGTTGATTTTGAAGGAAAATAGGGTTCAAATTAAAAGTTGAGAAAAAATTTGAAGAGTTGATGAGTTGGTGACCTCTGATAAATACTAACGCCAGTTATAAGACATAGTCATGGATGAATGTGACGTTAAATGCATCAACCCTAGAATTCTCCTTCTATTGTTCAATTCAAGCTTCATATCATTATTATTTTTATTATTTAAGTGACAAAAATCAAACTCAAAACTCTTGTTGGTTACAAATCACATTTGTTCAAATGTCAAAATTAATACTTAAATTGGTTAATTTTCTAAAAAAACCAAGTCCTTGTGGGATATATAATTGGGTCATAAGAGTCACTTTACTACTTGTTTGATCACGTACACTTTTCTGTGCGCTTAGGCCCGATAAATTTTTGGCGTCATTGTCTTGGACTTGAAAATTAACAACCTTCTAATTTTTAGATTTACTATTTTGTTTGATAAGTGTTGACAACTTGATCTTAGCTACTGAACTTGCAGGTATAGGTTTGAACCTCAAGTAAGTTAGCGAGGAAAAGGGATTTGGTAGAACCATATCTCAAACCTAAGTGATTCTTGCACCAATTATAAAGAGAACCAATACATCTCTATCCAATCCCATAAGTACAATGATATGAGACTATTTCTATAATCATGGTGATGGAAAACTAGCCCACGGGACAGTCCGTGTAGTCACAATTCCACTCGCAAATAATATTACTTCTGATATTCACAGACCGGTTGTAGAAGGTTGGTTTGAGCTTAAGCAAAAAATAATACAATAGTGACACAGTATCAAGAAATTCATAAGCTAGTCATATGAGGATCCACTAGTCCATATATAGAATTTCATGGAGATTAATGATACGTTCATTCCTACTGGAGTCTCTACAGGATACATAAGGCTGACACTCTTCCCATTCTCATTATTGTTGGAAGCAAACCACTGGTTGAAGAAAGAACCTTCAACTCAATCTTAACTTAAGATTATTTGGTAAGGAAGTTCCTCATCTATTCCATTCATTCTGGCAAAACTCTAAGGTTGAGGAGTAAGATATTAAGTTTCAATCAAAAGGTATATGAATCGATCATGCATGGGATAGATTCAAGTCTCTTCTTAGAGATTGCCCACATCACCAATAATTTGTAATGTACCGTAATATTCTAAGCTTGATTCAGCTCTTAGTTGCACACTTAAGGGGTTCAAGGCTTGAAAAACTCACTATGTGTTTAGGACTTAGTCATTTTTAAGACACCTAAACTTTATGGATTTTTAGTTTGGCCTTACCGACCCCAAAATGTTGGTTTTTAAGTTGATTCATGATTAGGGAGGTTAAAAGTAAGTCTTGGGTGACTTTCAGGATTGTCGAACGAGGTTTGGGCCATGTTTAGATAGCCAAAATATTAAGGCAATGCTATTTGGCTGCAACGCATTGCTCCCTCCAATAGTGAGGAGCTCTACGATGCATTGCTCTCTCTACTAGAGTAAACTACATAGCCCATTGCTCTATCCCATAGAGAGAGAGAGGTGTAGCACATGGCTTTGTCTCGCACAGTGTCTATGTTTAAGTGCCTAAGGGGTATTTAGGTCATTTTCACTTATCCTATTTTGTCCATAACACGAATTGAGGCTTTCAAAAGGGCATTATTTTTATCGTTCACCCCAAATTTTCTCTCAAGAAACCCTCCTTCTTCCCCAAGAACAAACACAAGCTTCATTCTCAAGAAATCAAGGGTTCAATCTTCTAAGCTCAATCAATCTTCAGGACTATGGCTATTAAGGTATGTGGGAGTTCATCAATGGGTACCTTTAACCCATTGAGCCCAAAAACCTTCCCTTTTGAGTAAAGTACGAATTTTTCCTCTATTATTAAGTTTATTATGTTCAAGATAAGTTTAATTCAGGATTTTCATGGTAATTTAAATTAATTTAGATTCCTGTATGATCCCATGAATGATTATATTGTCTCATGCTTTAAATTTCAATTTCACATGTTTTAAGACATTCCCATGGTCAAGTATATAATTCTCACATGTTTGATGAAATTTCTATGCTTTTGGGTTTTTAAACCACTATCCCATACTAAAGTTTTAAGCTTTAATATTGTATTTTATGATCATTCAGTGCTAGAGGGTTATGAACACCCGATACCTTTGTGTTTTTACATGATGTTAGATTTTAAAGTAATGATTCAGTTAAACCATGAATATTACTACTTACTCAGTGTATATAATCATGATGAGCACTATTAAAAATAATGTTTAGTTAAACTTAGTTTAGTTCAATACTAGTGTCAGTCCAGTTGGGAGTAGTATTTACCACCCGCTAGTTAGGACTGGGTCTTTAGTAGCAATCCTAAGTTTTAGAACTATGTAACTAATGTAGTATTATGAGATGTCACTCTCCAGTTTAGTACTAATACTCTCTTAGAGGTCACCCACTAGTTCCGGACTGACTCTTTAGTTATTTAAGACTCATGATTAGTAGATCCACACAGCCAGTGTTAGTACCTATGGCACGGTACTAACACTCTTCCAACTAGGGTTAAAGGTTAGACCCCGATTAGCTTATATTGGGTCATGTCAGTTATATGATACCTCCCGTAGTTTTAGGCAGTATTTAAGTATATCTCAGTTTTGCTTTGCTTGACCAGGCGTATAGGTTTTCAGTCATTCAGTTTTACAGATTTCAGTATTTTAGATTTCAGATTTATTTTAGAAACATATTTATGCTTGGTCTTGCATTCTCAGTTATTACATGTCCATGTATTCATGCTCAGTTACCTCATACATTTCAGCCAGACCTCATCTCATATACCAGTACATTCAAAGTGCTAACCACATACTTTTCTTTATGCTATGTCGTCTTATAACATGGGCTCAGATGCTCAGTTCCCCGACCATTCTTAGAAAACTCAGTGTTACTCAGCAACAGTAGTGGTGAGTCCTTATCCATCAAGGACATAATATATTTATTTCATATATTTTAATATTTTCTTAGGTGCAGTTAGTTGGGGTTCGTTGGGGGTTTGTCCCATCAATTCCTCATGATATTAGGAGCTTTCAGTTAACCAAGTAGACAGACAGTCAGTGATTTTAGTATTATCAATTGTTATCAGATAATTTTTGGATATGTTTTGATTTATGGTTTAGTATCCAATTTTACAGTATCTTATCAGTTTGTCTACCATAGTGTGATGTATTACTATTTTGTCCATTGCTCATAGCTGGTACTAGAACTTGGGTTAGCTTGAAGTTACTTAAGGTCGTAAGCACCATTTTTGTGACTAGGGGATAGCCTCGGGTCATCACAAAACTTGGTATCAAAGCCAAAGATTTTAATGTGTCCAAGAGAGTCTGAAAGCAGCATTGAGTAGAGTCTTTTGCATAGGTGTGAAGCGCGCCACACTTATGGACAAGAGTCTACGAGAAATTTTAGTGAAGTTTCCATTCTTTCAGTGTTCATGTCGTGCGATAGAGCATGGGGTCTATTAAATTCCTTTTTCTAACCCATCCTTTAATTTGTTTATAGAAAATGCCTCCCAGATAAAACAACAGAAGAAATAATAGGGATCAGCCCACACTACCACCTATTATTCCCTAATGAGCAAGTATCTCACGTCGAATTCAAGACCGCTATCATGAATTTAGCCCATTTAGTAGTTTCAGCTAGAATTTAGGATTTTACTTGGATAAATCCCCCTTTGTTTTTTAGATCCAAGTCTGAGAAGGATCTGTAGGAGTCTCCATACATGGTTCTGATGGTGACAGATATCATGGGTGTCACTTTGAGTGAGAGTGCAAAGTTGGCTACATATCAGTTGCAAGATGTAGCTCACACCTAGTTTAAGCAATGATAGAAGGATCGAGGTTTAGAGACATGGCCTATTGAGTGAGTGGAGTTTGGCATGGCTTTCTTAGATAGATTCTTTCCATTAGAGTTGAGGCAAGAGAAGGTGTAGGATTTTGTTAATTTAATGAAAGGTTGTATGAGTGTGAACGAATACTCACTTAAATTAACTAAGTTGGCGAGGTATTCTCCTACTATGGTGGCAGACAATGGGTCTAGAATGAGTAAGCTTGTATCTGTTGTAGCTAATAGTATGGTTAAGGAGTGTAGAACTTCCATGTTGATTAAGGAGATAGACCTATCTAGACCCATTGTTCATACTTAGAAGATTAAAAAGAAGAAGATTAAGAAGAGATAGAGAATAAGAAGGCTAGAATAGGTAGTTTCAACTTTTCTCAGCCAAGGTCTGGAGGTGGTAACCGTTCTAAATTCTATCAAAAAAGTTCAGCCCCAGCTCCGTCTTCAGCTAGTGCGCCAGTGCCTAAGTTCAGGCAAGACAGTCAAGATAGAGCGCCAAGCTCTAAGTCCCAGGGTAGCGTGAAGAGTAGTCGTACTAATTCGCTCAGTAAGAAATATGGTAGAAGTATCAAGGTGTGTGTAAGGATGGTAGTGATGTGCATTTCGGATATGTCTAACCGGGTCACAAGATCCAGGTGTATCTAATGCTTGCTCAGAGGGGAAAGGATTGGCACCAATAAAGCCAGTCTAATCTCTCATCAGCTCTAGCAGCTCACACAACTCAGTAGGATGCCACTTTTAACATAACCAGTGGGCCACGTAAGAAATATTTTTATGCCTTCTAGACCTGCCAAGATCAGTAAAGTTCTCCTTATGTGGTTACGGGTATGTTACAAGTCTTTCATCATCATGTGTATGTTTTATCAAACCCTGGAGCTTCATTTTTTTTGTAACTCCTTATATAGCTGTTAATTTTGATGTCATTCCTGAAACATTAGCAGAGCCTTTATCAGTGTCTACCCCAGTGGCTAAATATATTATAGCTAGACGGGTATGCAAAAATTGCCCGGTCACAGTATCTTAAAAATTTACCATAGTTGATCTTGTAGAGTTAGAGATGATTGATTTTGATGTCATTCTCGACATAAATTGGCTTCACTCATGCTATACCTGAGTTTGATACAGAAATAGAGTCATTCAAATTCAGTTTCCCAATGAACCAGTCATTGAACGAGGGGTAGTACTTCAGTACATAGGGGTCAGATTGTTTCTTGTCTTAAGGCAAGAAGGATAATATCTAAGGGGTTTATGTACCATCTTGTTTGAGTTAAGAACTCTAGTTGTGAGACTCTGAGTCATGAGTTAGTTTAAGTAGTAAGGGAATTTCTATATGTGTTCTCTGAAAATCTTTCCAGAATTTCTCCCGAAAGGGAAATTGAGTTTGGAATAGATCTCTTTCCAGATACCAAGCCTGTCTCTATTCCACCAAATCAAATATCCAAACTAATCTTAAGGAGTTGAAAAAACTATTAAAATATCTATTAGATAAGGGTTTTATTAGGCCCAGTGTTTCTCCATAGGGCGCTTTAGTCTTGTTCATACTTAAGAAAGATGGTTCTCTCAGAATATACATCAACTACCATTTGTTAAATAAAGTCACAATCAAGAATAAGTATCCACTACCCTAGAATTAATGACTTGTTTGAAAAACTTTAGGGTGCCAGTTATTTCTCTAAGATGGACCTCAAATCCGACTATCATCAGCTTAAAGTCAGTGAACGTGATATTCTAAAAACAGCCTTCGAAACTTGGTATGGGTCACTTTGAATTCTTGGTTATTTCCTTCGGACTAACAAACGCCCCTACAGCTTTTATGGACTTGATGAATAGGGTGTTCAAGCAGTACTTGGACACTTTTTTGATAGTCTTCATTGATGATATCCTTGTCTAGTCCTGTAGTGAGAATGGTTATGCATATCATTTGAAAATTATATTACAGACTCTTGGAGCTCATCCATTGTTTGCTAAATTTAGTAAGGGTGAATTCTGGATAAAATCAGTAGATTTCTTTGGCCATATTATTTTCAATGACGGTATTAGAGTTGACCCTCAATAGACCAAAGTAGTAAGGAATAGGCCCTGGCCCATCTCTCCATCAGATATGTGGATTTTATTAGGTTTCACTAGCTATTATAGATGGTTTGTTGAATGATTTTATTCTATTGCGTCCTTCATGTCTCGACTGACTCTTAAGAAAGTCAAATTTTAATGGTCTGATTCCTGCGAGAAGAGTTTTCAAGAGTTAAAAACTCGACTCACTTCCTCCCCAGTCTTGACTTTTCAGGTAATTCAGATGGATTTGTATTTTACTATGATGATTCCAGAGTATGTCTTGGTTTTGTTTTGATATAGATGGTCAAGGTCAGAGCCTATGCCTCTAGACAACTTAAACCCCATGAAAAGAATTATCCTACCTATGATCTTAAGTTGGCAGTTATTGTCTCTGCCTTAAAAATTTAGAGGCACTATCTTTATATGGTTTATGCTGAAGTGTTTACTGACTATAAGAGTTTATAGTACGTGTTCATGTAGAAAGATCTAAATCTTCATCAGAGAAGGTGGCTTGGGTTGTTAAAAAATTATGACATAAGTGTGATGTATAATGTAGTGGTAGACGCCCTTAGTAGATTATCTATAGGTAGTCTTGCCCACATAGAGGATGATAAAAAAAAGTTAGTCCATGAGGTTCCTCATCTTGCTAGACTAGGTTTCCGATTGAATGATTCAGCTGAAGGTAGTACTTGGGTTCAGAATGGATCAGAATCTTCATTGATTGTCGAAGTGAAGGAGAAACAAGATAGGGATTCTAGTTTGGTTAAGTTGAAGCAAAAATTTAGAGATCAAAAGGTTGAGGTTTTCTCCCAAGGGGGAGATGGTGTGCTCCATTGCCAATGTATATTATGTGCTCTGTGTGTTGTTGGGTTGAGATAGAGAATTCTTGAAGAAGTATATGCTATACGGTATTTCATCCACCCGAGTGACTAAGATGTACCGTGATTTGCAGAAAATCTATTGGTGGAATAGTATGAAGAGGATATTGCAGAGTTTGTGGCTAAGTGTTCAAATTATCAGTAGGTTAATATTGAGCACTAAAGGCGTAGTGGTACATTATAGAAGTTTAGCATCCCCTTCGAAGTGGGAAGTGGTGAACATGGATTTTATGATGGGATTACCTCATAGACATCGTCAGCAGGAATCGGTATGGGTATTTATTGATAGAATGACCAAATCAGCTCATTTCATGTCAGTCCATACTTCATATTCAGCTGAGGATGATGCCAGGCTTTATCTTATGGAGTTGGTTAAGCTGTATGGGATTTCGTTGTCAATTATTTCAGATAGAGGTACTCAGTTTATCTCTCACTTTTGGACAGCTTTTGAAAAAGGTCTTGGTACCCACGTTCATCTCAATATAGCTTTTCACCCTCATACTGATGGTCAGGCGGAGAGGACAATTCAGACCTTAGAGGACATGTTGAGGTCATGTGATATTGAATTTAAAGGAAGCTAGGATAACACTTACTTTTAATTGAGTTTTCCTAAATCAACAATTATCACTCCAGTTTTTAGATGGGTCCATTTGAAGCTCTCTATGGGAGGAGATGTAGACCTCCTATTGGTTGGTTTTAAGTAGGTGAGACTGTTTTGATAGGGCCAAATTCAGTATTTAAGGTGATGGAGAAAGTTTAATTGATTCGAAAGAGGTTGAACATAGCCCAAAGCCGCCAGAAATATTATGCAAAAGTAAAGATGATAGATCTTGAGTTTGAGGTTGGTGATTTGGCCTATTTGAAGATCTCGCCTATGAAGGGAGTAAAGAGATTTTGCATAAAAGGAAAACTCAGTCCCTGGTATGTTGGCCCTTACAGAATCTTAAATCGTTTTGAAAAGATAGCCTATGAGCTTGAGTTACTTGCAGATTTGGCATCACTGCATCTAGAGTTCCATGTCTCTTTGCTAAAGAAATGATTAGTAATTCAGCTATTGTTGTTCCTCTAAAAAGTATTAACGATCAGGATAGTCTTTCCTTTGAGAAAGTCCAAGTTGAGATTCTTGATTGTCAGATTCGTAGAATAAGGAACAAAGAAGTTCCCTTGGTTAAATTTCTTTGATGGAATCAGTCTGTTGAAGGACGAGTTGGGAAGAAAAAGCAGATATGCGAACCAAATACCCTCATCTATTCTCTACAAATACAGATTCAGCTTGACATAATGATTATCCTTGGATTGAATCTTTTCTATTGTCAGCTCAACAATGTAACCATTTCTTATGCCATTGCATGTATTCACAAAATCAATTCAGTTCATGTATCATGCTTTAGGCTTAGTTATGAAATCTTGTCTCAAGTGATCTCAGTTTCCTCAGTATTCTCAGCTAAACCAGTTTCATTCAAGGATGAATGTTCCCAAGGGGTAGATATTGTAATACCCCATAATATTTTAAGCTCAATTCAGCTCTTAGTTGCACGCTTAAGGGGTCCAAGGCTTGAAAATTTTACTAAGTGTTGAGGACTTAATCATTTTAAAGACCCCTAAACTTTGCGGATTTTTAGTTTAGCCTTCCCGACCCCAAAATATTGGTTTTTAAGTTGATTCATGGTTAGGATGTTAAAATTATGTCTCGAGTGAGTTTTGGGATTTTTGGATGAGGTTCGGGCCGCGTTTGGATAGCCAAAATAGTGAGACAACGTAATTTGGCCATGAAGTGTTGCTCCAACCTATGGTAACGAGCTTCATGATACGTTGTTCTCTCCATTGAAGTAAGCTATGCGGCACATTTCTATCTCGGTGTGGAACATGGCTCTGTCCCACATAGTGTCATTGTTTAATTGCCTAAGGAGTATTTGGGTTATTTATGCAAATCCTATTTCATCCATAACATAAATCAGGGCTTACAAAAAGGCATTATTTTTCTTTCTCCCCAAATTTGCTCTCAAAAAACCCTCCTTGTTCCCCAAGAAAAAACGCAAGCTCTATTCTCAAGAAATCAAGGTTTCAAGCTTCTAAGATCAAGAAATCTTCAGGACTATAGCTATTAAGGCATGTGGGAGTTCATCAATGGGTACCTTCCACCAATTGTGCCCAAAAACCTTTCCTTTTGAGTATACTGCGATTTTTTCCTCTATTATGAAGTTTATCATGTTCAAGATGAGTTTAATTCAGGCTTTCCATGGTAATTTAAATTCAATTTAGGTATCTATATGATCCATGAAAGATTAGATTGTCTCATGCTTTAAATTTTAATTTCCCATGTTTTAAGACATTCCCATGGACATGTTCATGATTCTCACATATTTGATCAAATGTCTATGCTTTGGGGTTTTGAAACCATGATCCCATAATAAAGTTTTAAGCTTTAATATTATATTTTATGATCATTGAGTGTTGAAGGGTTATGAACACCCGTTACCTTTGTGTTTTTACATGATTTCATATTCTTAAGTAATGATTCAGTTAAACCATGAATATTACTACTTATTTAGTTGATATAATCATGATGAGCACTATCAGAAATAATGTTTAGTTAAACATAGTTCATTGTAGTACTAGTGTCAGTTCATTTAGGAGTAGGATTTAGCACCGAGCGAACCTAGGAATGGGGGCTCACCCGCCAATTAGGAGTGGCTCCTTAGTAGCAGTCCCTAAGTTCCAGAACTACATAGTCAGTGTAGAATTATGGCATGTCACCCGCCAGTTTCGGACTGACACTCTCTTACGGCTAACCTGTCATTTTAGGATTGACACTCTTTTAGGGGTAACCTGCCAGTTTAGAATTGACTCCTTATTCCTTCACGACTCATGATTAGTGGATCCACACAGCCAATGTTAGTACCCGTGGAACGGTACTGACACCCTTCTAACTGGAGCTACAGGTTGGACCCCGATTAGCTCAGATTAGGGAATGTCAGTTATATGATACCTTCCACAGTTTCAGTTAGTATTTAAGTATATCTTAGTCTAGCTTTGCTTGACCAAGCCTACAGATTTTTATTCATTCAGTTATACAGATTTCAGTCTTTTAGGTTTTAAATTTATTTCAAAAACATATCTATGTTTGGGCATGCATTCTCAGGTATTACATGTTTATGCATTCATGCTCAGTTATCTCATGCGTTTAAGCCAGTCCTCATCTCATATTCCAGTACATTCAAAGTACTAACCACATACTTGTCTTTTGCACTATGTTGTCTTATAACAAAGTTCGGACACTTAATTCCCTGACTGTTCTTAGACAACTCTGTGTTACTCAGCAGCAGTAGTGGTAAGTCCTCATCTATCAAGGACACGATATATTTATTCTAGTTATTTCACTATTTTCTTATGTACAGTCAGTCGAAGTTAGTTGGGGATTCATCCCATCAACTCTTCATTATGTTTAGAGGCTTTAAGACAATCACTTAGATAGTCAGTCAATCAGTCATTTCAGTGTTATCAATTGTTATCAAATATTTTTCATTCATGTTTTGATTTGTATTTCAGTATCTAGTTTTACAGTATCTTATAAGCTTACCTTCTGCAATGTGATGTATAACTATTTTGTCCAATGTTTACAGCACGTACTAGCTCATGGGTTAGCTTGTAGTCACTTGTGGCTGTAACTACCATTGTCACAACTAGGGGCTAGCCTCGAGTAATGATACAGATAAATGAGGCATTAGCATATACTTTTGTTGAAGGACTTGACCACGCACAAGTTTTTCCTAGATCCATATGTTGGTGGTTAGGCTTTGGAGAAAACTTATGATGAATTGTACACTCTCCTAAACCAAATTACACAATCTAATCTAGAGTGGCAAGATGATGTATTTAGAAGTATGATGAAAACTCATTTAGGTACGATTGACATAGATAGTATCACAACATTAACTGCATAGTTAGACCCTTTCAGAGTCAAATGATGATGCAATTTAGTAAACTGGGTTTGACTAAACCTCAGGCACAAGTAAATGTATTTTAGCAGGGTCAAACTGGGTATAAAATTTGTGGTGGTAGGGGTTACTCAATAGACTTATGTAGAGAAATTCTTAAGTCTGTGAATTTTATGGACAATGTGCAAAGTGGTACTCAAAATTATGGTAATGCCTATAATCGTAATTGATAGAGTCAGCCAAACTACTTGTCAAGCAATAATTAGGCTTATCCTTAGTAGTTTCTGCAGCAGTAAGGCATTGAAAACAACACTTAGGCCAAAATATTGAAGATACTTTGAGAAATATCCTCGCCAACAAAGAACAAATGGCTACAGAAATAAGAAAATTAGCAACTGGCTCAGAAGAATCTAAAGACGCAGTTGAGCTAGTTAGCTCAGGCGCAGAACTTAAATCCTCAAGTGGGTTTTCCTAATATTAAAAAAAATAAGATCAAGTAATGAAAATCACCTTGAGTAGTGCTAAATATTTGGTTGATGCTCCTCAAAAGAGAAATTAGAAGGTGCTAGCAAAATTGCTCACAGCTACGCACACGGAAAAGCAAGTTAATCCATAGAAGCTGATAAAAAGGTGAAGTCTAAGTATCCAAATAAAAATTCAATTGAAAAATATCAAGAAATATCACTACCACAATTTCCTCATAAACTTAAAAATACCATAAAGGATGTTTGTTTTAAGAAGTTCTTTGACTCAATTCAAAGAAATTCATATTAACCTTCCTTTGTTAGATATTTTACAGGGAATGCCCATGTATGTGAAGTACCTAAAAGATGAAGTGACAAATAGTATTAAGTTGGATGATATTGAGATTGTAGCACACAATAAAGAGAGTAGTTCTATGGTTACGAGAAAGATGCCCAAAAAGCTCAAGGACCCTGGGATTTTTACCCTCCCCATTCAAATTGGTGAAAGTGATATAGTTTAAGCTCTAAGTGATTCAGGGGCATAGATAAACTTAATGACCCATTCGGTGTTTAATACACTTAGTTTGAGAAACCCTAGGCCCTTCTTAGTTGGGCTACAGATGGCGGACAGAACTGGAGTTATCTGTAAAGGAGTCACAGAGATGGACCGCTCAAGATGAGATTGAATGATAAAGAGGTGGTCTTCAGAGTGTATATAGCACTCAATACACCCTCACACTATAGATATATATGTAGTATCATAGTCATGGAAGTGGATGAGTGTGGGGTGGAAGATTACAAACTTTCAATTACCTCTTTGAACTCTCTTATGGAGTTGTGAAACTAACCAATAAGCCTGAACTTGAACAACCCGACAGGAACTCCTGAAAAGCTGAATGTAAGCAAAGTTTTAGAACTTGAGTGAGAAATTGAGAGGTTAGAAAAGAAGGAGAAGATGGACTCTGGTAGGAGGAAAAAGATGAGAGACTATGTATAATAGTTGTGATATGAGTTATGTCACGATAATAAATCAGACACTTCTTAAGAGGCAACCTAAGTTAAGTTAGTTATTTGTATTTATTTTTTTATTTTTCTTTAGTATCACCTTTGGTTTTATTTTTGTTTTGAGTTGACAGGTTGAAGAAAAGTTTGAGTACCTGAGATCTTAGCTAAGGATCATGGCAAACAATAAGTGTGGGATTCCTTCGACCTCCTTGATGGTTATGATATTACTAGTCAAGCCTAGAGGACTAAAAGAGTCCTAAATCTTTATTATTTGATCTATATTTTAGGGAGCAAGTATGATTTTAAGTGTGGGGTGGGGAATTTGACAATTTACTTAGGGTGAAGTGCACTATTGGATTTTCACTTTTGATTTATTTTCTAGTTTTTGACTCAACAACAAACCCAGTATATTCCCACATAGTGGAGTCTGTGGATGGTAAGATGTACGTAGTTCATACCACTACCTCCGAAGGAGTAGAAAGTTTTTGACTAGATTCAAAAATTATAAAAAGATTTTATCTTTCATTATTTTTAATTTTATTGGTGTTTGTTTAGTAGAATCACACTTCGCCCACCTCTCGATTTTTCTTTTCGGTTCTTTGAACCTAGTATATTTTTTATTTTTAGGATTAATTTTTCTAAATTTTTTGTAATTAGAAATAAATAGAGATGTTCATGCGAGGTGGTATGCAAGATTACATGACGCAAGTTGGTTTTGAATGTGGAAGCATGTGTAATGAGTTGAATAACTATTTTTAAGACACCTAAGATCATTTATTTGTCTCTTATGCGATGTTGGCTTAATTTAAAATTTTTGATATTGCTTGATTGAGAGTCTATAAAGATCCTTCTTGATTTAAACATGTGTCATGTGTGAATGAGCTTTTTGTTATATTCCATGTCTACATATTGATGATAGAAATTACCTAATGTATTTGCAAAATGAAATAAAAAATATAGAATTTAGGAGATGATGTAGACATTTCTTTGAAAGCTATGTTTTAAACCTTCTTTATCTATCCTTTCCCATGATCTTAGTTATCCCCGTTGCACCTTTAACCTATTCTTTGGTAGCCATATGTAGCTTATTTATTTTCTATTAATTGGCCATAATTTGATCCACAACTCCTAAGCTTTTTAGTTGAAAGTTTTGACACTCAATTTTGACTCTCCTTTTTTCTAATTTATTTTTTTCAAGCTTCTAAATAACAGATCAATTACTTTGTTTCATTACTATTCTATAATAACGAAAAAATGTACATATTATATTATCAAAATAACCACTATCATTTTACACTTGCCATTTTCTCTAAAACAATTTATTTGCCATCATCTTATTTTAAATTTTGTACTTATTTATAAGTCGATATTTTGTATTTATATTTTATATTTAAATCATTAATAAAGTTATAACATTAATAATTTTTAAATTTTTTGAATAAAATTATTTAATTTCTTCTGAAACATATTTATTATTATGCTAGTTAGTATTAAACTGGAAGCCAAAAAAATAATTCAAAAGAAGAAGGGAGACATCAATAGAATTGACCCAACAAAATAACCCCAAAGAGCCCATTTCCTTGCAGACTATAACAGCCATAAAAATCCAGTTTGCATCCCAACCCAATGCAAGAATAAACCTATCTTCCTTCAATCAACAACAGTCAACTCTTTTCTCACTCTCTCCAAATAACGATACTTCTTTCCTCTTCTAGAATGAGTTCCAGCAATCCACAATCATGGCAGAGATTGTTTGACCCATTCTCATACAAACTTTGTCTCTCTCTTCTAAAGAAGGCTAGACACTTTTATGCCCTCTTTCATTCATATCATTCTTCACTGATTCAGTCAAATAGAAGAGACCAAAATTCAATTCGAATTTCAAACTGCTCTTTTGAATTAGAGTCAAAATATCTAAATCAGGGATCCTTAAACCTAATATTCACCTATAAATACATCGTTTATATCTTAAGCCAAGGACAAGCTTGGGTAGCCGTCTTCATTTTCTAAAAAACTCATTAATATAGCATTGCTTGTGTGTTTATCTCTCTTTTGACTTTTCAGATGAGAAAAAGCATTCTCTCCGCCCATTAGTGACTAATTTTGCTCTAACAATCTGATTCTTGCATTCTCGTTGGGCCTTCATAGCAATTCTAGCCTCCCAGCTCCCCTTCGTTGATTTTTTCGAGCATAGACTGAAGATTTAAGTACCCTGTTCACTGTCCCACAAAAGGGGATATTCACCTCCCTTTTCTTTGTTTTTGCCTCTTTAATAAAATTTTGTGTGAAATTTACATGTCAAGCATCATTTTTGCTAAGTTCTCTCATTTTCCTATTAGTCTGCTTGCCCTCATTTTATCAGCCTTGCACCAATATAAATTAATTTTATTAGCACTGATATAAAAAAAATTAGCTCAAGTCCTTCGAAGTCATATTTTATTTAGACAACTAGTGACTTGCCACCCACATCCAAAAATTAGTGTTATTCCCCCCTTATCCCAAAACAAGTGTTATGCCACCCTTATCTCAATATATCCACCCTTATACAACATTAAATCCCCCAATTCACTCACAACTAAACATTAACCCAATCAACCCACAATAATGACATATTATTTACAAAAATAATTACATAATTAGTTCATAATCAACCCTTGCATATCAATAAGGTCCTTTAATCAATCGCATTGTAAATTATCAATCACAACATTTGTATTCAATATTCAATAAGTTCATCACTTATTAACACATATTGCTACTAAATAAATAAACATTCAATTTAACATACACAGATGTAACCAAATCGAGTCTTAACTATAATTCAGGAAAGCCTTGGAATGCCTTACACCATTTGAGACTTGCCCTTTCTTATTGCCTCTGCTTGAACTTAATCTAACATCAGCAAACAAGTAACAATTCAACCACATATCTAAGCATTATAGGCATTAGAACCTAAACTCATTATTTGTTGGCCCTTATAGTGAAAAATTTCACCAAGTTAGGGTTTTCTAACTATTATTCTACTTGAATTTTCTATAAGTCAAGATTAAAAGGATGAATTCTAGTCACAAAATCACAAATCAATAGTCTTTAACCATAATCAGGTGATTCTAACCCATCTATAGTAATTCATACCAGATTCTTCAACATAGGGTTACACCTATCATCCCCACCATGACAAATTGCCATTGATTCTAAGGATTTAGGGATTAAAATTATATTAGAGCAGAGAAAATTCAATAACCTTGGGAGTGGTAATTGATGAAAATCACCCGAAGTCTTCTTTTTTCACCCTAGATCGATGTAATATCCCGTAAGATCCTACGCTCGATTCAGTTGTAGTTGCATGCCTAAGGGGTCCAACACTTGATATTTTCACTAAGTGCTAAGGACTTAGTCATTTTCAACACCCCTAAAACTTTGATGATTTTTATGTTGGCCTTACCGACCTCGAGACATTGATTTTTTAATTTATTCATATTTAGAGTTGTCAAAGGTATGTCTACGGGGAGTTTTAGGATTTTCAGACGGGCGTAGGGGCATCTTTGGAAAATAAAAATAAAAGAACCATCACAATAAGCCTGCAGCGTGGGGCTTGCTCTACCAAACTGAAGCTCGCAGCACAGGGATTGCTCCATCAGATTAAAGCCCACGATGCACCATTACTATTCTATCCAGCCCCTTAGTTTAATAACTAAGGGGAAATTGAGTCATTTCCCTCAAACCAAATTGTAATTAACGGGATTTGGGACTTGTAAAAGGGCATTATTTACCCCTTTTACTCCAATTAATCTCTAGAAACCCTCATCTTTCCCCAAGAACAAATTCAAATTTTTTTCCAAGGTAATTAAGAGTTCAATCTTCCAATCCAAGAAATTTTCAACAATTCAATTATTAAGGTATGTGGGTATTCATCAATAAGGCCCTTTCCCACATTGAGCCCAAAATACCCTATTTTTACTTACAAGTATAAATCTTATCCTACCTTATTAAATTAATCCATGAATTTTATGCTAAATCAATTAAAAGTTATGTCTACAAGTGTTTCAAAGTGAATTACACTATTTCATTGTAAGTTTCCATATCATAGTCCATTTATTTCATGTTAAATCCCCGAATTTCAAATTAATCCATCTAATCATGTTGTTTAATATTCTTTAAGACATTATGTTCATACTTCTCACATGTTTTGGTGAAATTTTTAAGCTTTGGGTCTTTGAATCATGGATTACATAGTGCAGTTTTGAGTGTTAATGTAATATTTGTATGATCAATCAATGCTGGCAGGTTATGAACACCCGATAACTATGTGTTTAACATGATTTTAGATTTTCAAGTAATAAGGCAGTTAAGCCAAGAATCTTATCATTATACACAGAGGTTCATGATCAAGATGAGCAATATAAGAAATGATGTTCAATTGAATTTTATTCTAGTTCAATATTAGTGCCAGTTTAGTTTAGAAGAGGATTAAGCATAGACCGAACCCAGGGATGGGGGATCACCAGCCAGTATAGGGTTTAACCTTTAGTAGCAGTCCCTAAGTTACAAAATTATGTAGCCAGTATAGGTTTGAGATGTCTTCTTACTAGTTGAAGGTTAACACATATGTCACGAAAGTACCTGCCAGTAGATGGTGACTCCTTAGTCCTTCGGGACACCAGTTTAGTGCATTCACATAGCTAGTGTTAGTAGTTGTAGCACGGTACTGACACCCTTCCAAGTGAGGTTAAAAATTAGACCCCAATTATCTTAGATTGAGGTATGTAGGTTATATAATACCTCCCATAGTTTCAGTCAGTATCTTAGTGTATCTCAACTCAGATTTCCATTAACAAGCGTGCAGATTGTCAGTTATTCAGTTATACAGATTCTACAATTATAGCTTACATATTACTCTAGTATCATATCTATGCTTGGTCTTTCAATTACATATTCATGCATTCATGCTCAGTTAGCTCAAGAATTCCAGTCAGTCCTCATCTCATATACTAGTACATTCGAAGTATTGGTTGCATTCTCTTCTTTGTGCTATGTGTCTTATAACATAAATTTTGATGCTCAGTTTCTCGACCATTCTTTGATAGCTCATGTTACTCAACAGCAGCTGTGGTGAGTCCTCATCTATCAAGGACATGATTTATTTAACCCAGTTACTTTGGTATTTCCTTATGTTCAGTCAATCAGAGTTAGTTGGGGGTTTTTCCTATTTACTTCTCATAATATTGATTAAGGAGATAGACCTATCTAGACTCATGGTTCTTACTCAGCAGATTGAGGAGAAGAAGCATAAGAAGAAGGAAAAAGAGAGGAAAAAAGGGCTAGGAAAGGTAGTTTACACTTTTCTCAGCCAAGGTCAGAAGGCAATAACAGTTCTTAATTTCGTCAGAAATTTTCAGCCCCAGCTCTATATTTAGCTAGTTCACTAGTGCCTAAGTTCAGAAAAGACATTCTAGATAGATCGCCTGGCTCTAAGTCCTAGGGCACTATGAACAGTGGTTGTATTAATTCGCTTTGCCAAAAATATGATAGGAATCATCAGGGTTAGTGTAAGGTTAGTAGTGATGTGGTTTTTTGATATGGCAAGCAAATACACAAGGTCAATGATTTCCTAGGGGTTGGTCAGCAGGGTCAGTTCAACCATTTTTTAGCTCTAGCTAGTTACCTACCTCAGTAGGGTGCTACCTCCAGTACAACCAGTGTACAGTGCCAGAATAAATTATATGCTCTCCAGATGTGGTATAATCAGGAAAGTTCTCCTGATATGGTTACGGGTATGTTACAGGTCTTTCATCTTTATGTCTATGTTTTACTAGACCCAGCATCTTCACTTTCTTTTCTAACT
>NC_061114.1:53045238-53244928 GCF_002878395.1 Capsicum annuum
CTAACTCCTTATATTAGCTATTAATTCTGGTGTCAGTTCCTAAATATTAGCAGATCCTTTCTTAGTGTCAACCTCAGTGGGTAAAACTATTGTAATCATATGGATGTACAGAAATTACTTGGTTAAAGTATCTCATAAAATTACCTTAATTGATCTTGTAGAGTTAGAGATGACTGATTTCAATGTCATTTTCGGCATGTATTGGCTTCACTCGTGCTATGCCTCAATTGACTACAGAAATAGAGTCATTCAGTTTCAGTTTCTTAATGAACTAGTCATTGAATAAAGGGGTAGTTCTTCAGTGCTTATGGGTCAGATTGTTTCCTATCTTAGAGAAAGAAAGATGATATCTAAAAGGTGTGTTTACCATCTTGTCCTAGTCAAAGTCTAAAATTTTGAGACCCCGAGTTTTGTGTCAGTTACAGTAGTAAATAATTTTTTTTAGATGTGTTCCCTGAAGATCTTCCTGGAGTTCCTCCTAAAAGAGAAATTTACTTTGGAATAGATCTCTCTCTAGATACCCAGCCTATCTCTATACCACCTTATAAAATGGCTCCAGCTAAGCTTTACAAATTGAACAAACAATTAAAAGATCTCTTAGATAAGGGATTCATCATTCCCAGTGTTTCTCCATGAGGTACTCTAGTCCTGTTCATACATAAGAAAGATGGTTCTCTCAGAATATGCATTAATTACCATCAACTAAACAAAGTCACCATCAAGAATAAGTATCCACTCCCCAAAATTAATGACTTATTCAACCAACTTCATGGTTCAAGTTATTTCTCTATGATAGACTTCAAGTACAACTAACTTAAGCTTAGAGTCAGAGAATGTGACACTCCGAATACAACCTTCAGAACTTGGTATGATCACTTAGAATTTTTAGTTCTATCCTACGAACTAACGAAGGCCCCTGCAGATTTCATGGACTTGACGAATAGGGCTTTCAAGTAGTACTTGGACATGTTTTTCATAGTCTTCATTGATGATATCCTTGTTTATTCGTGCAATGAGAATGATAATGCAAATAATCTAAAGTTTGTGTTGTATTCCCTTAGAGATCATTAGTTATTCTCTAAGTTCAGTAAGTGCAAATTTTGGCTAAGATCAATATCTTTCCTTAGCCATATTATTTTTTGTGATGTCATTCGGGTTGACCCTCAGAAGACAAAAGTAATAAGAAACTAGCTTAGATCTATTTCTCATCAGATATCATGAGTTTCTTGGGATTAGATGGCAATTACTGGTGGTTTGTTGAAGGGTTTTCTTCTATTGCATCCTCTATTATTTGATTGACTCAGAATACAGTCAAATTTCAGTGGTCAGATTCTTGCAAGAAGAGTATTCAGGAGTTGAAGACTCGATTTCATTTTGCCCCAGTTTTGACTCTTCCAAATGTCGCAGATGGATTCATTATATACTGTGATGCTTCCAAAGTTGTTCTTGGTTGTGTATGGATACATAGAGTTAAGGTCAAAGCCTACACCTCTATACAGCTTTAACCCCATAAAAAGAACTATCTTACCCATGATCTTGAATTGGAAGCTATTGTTTTTTCCTTGTAAATTTAGAGACACTATCTTTATGGGGTTCATATTGACATGTTCACTAACCATAAGATTCTACAGTACGTATTCACACTAAAAGATCTAAATCTTCATCAGAGAAGTTGACTTAAGTTTTTGAAAGATTATGATATGAGTGTATTTTATCACCCGGGCAAGGCCAACATAGTAGCAGATGCCCTTAGTAGATTTTCCATGGGTAGTATTGCTCATGTTGAGGGAGATAATAAAAAGTTAGTTATTGAGGTTTATCAGCTTGGTAGATTAGGCGTAATGTTGGTGGACTCAGCTGAAGGTAGTATATGGGCTCAGAACAGTTATGAATCCTCTTTGGTTGCTGAGGTGAAAGAAAGGCAAGAAAGGGATCCTATTTTTGTTAAGTTTAAGGAGGGAGTTAGAGACTAAAAGATGTAAGTTTTCTCCTAAAATGAAGATGGTGTGCTTCGTTGTTAAGGCAGGTTATTGATATGCCCAAATTACAACTCTCGTTAGAAAGTGTAAGCGGTCACTATCAAATATAGAACCCAACTGGGTTGGGTGTCGAATCCCATAGGTAATACTATGTTTACTAAGTATTATGGTTGTTACTAGACTGTTGATCGACGATTCCAGAATAGAGGGAGATTTTGATTTATCAATTATAATCAAATGTTTATGACGGAAAGTAATCCAACTGTAATTTATAATGCTAATAGTAATTCAATAAGAGAATTCAATCTAGAGTTATGGTTACCAAGATGCTTCAGCATCTAGGGTTGTGAACTATTTTGGATTCCCAATGAATAATTCTTATTGCAAGAGTAATTGAATTCCAAGGTTATCCCATTAGTTTCTCAACCTAAATGAGTTACTTATCCCTTAATTTTTTCAAACTAAAGGAACATAGTATTAATTCAACTATAATCTCACATGGGTTGATCCATTTAAGGCATTTACCCTCTATCCAAAGGTTAAAGCCTTTAGAATTATGTAAACCCTGTCTTTTCCCAACAAGCACTTTTCTATTTGAAATAGAGTTGTTCTTAGGCTCACTTTTCAAGTTTGGAACCAAGAAAAGTCATTAAAGTGAAGAAGTATTTATACAACGTCAATTAATCATGGGAATCTACTAGATTCACAACTCTAAATCAGCTTTTCACACTAAGGCTCGCATAACCCTAGTATGGAAGCTTGGCCATACATCTCCATCACAGTTATTGTTCTTCAATCATCAATGGAGAAAATGATAATAGAATATAGATCCACAAGTCTCAAATGAATCTTAGAGAAAAACTATGTACAAGATATTTTTAGTATGGAAAAACCATAATAAAAGATAAGACAGATACCTAATAAAACCTAAAACGGGGTATTTTTATGTTCCCCGCCAAAAAGGATTTAAAAGTTGAACTTAAAAACCCATGTCCAAAGTGACGGCCAAAGTGGTGGTCTGTCATATGGCTGACGGTTCTCTATTTGGTCCATTGCTACTGATCTTGGAGAGTTACTTTCTGGATAAGATTGACGGTCAAAGTGGTAGTTTGTCGCAAGACTGACGGTCCACCATTTTGACCGTCGTTGATGATCCTTGAGAGTCAAGTTCTAGATAGTCCTGACGGCCGAAGTGGTGGTTCATCACAAGACCAGCGATCCACCATGTTGTCTGTTGCTGAGTATTTCAGGATGCATCATTCTTTTTAGCGCTGACAGCCAAAGTGGTGGTCCATCGCAAGTCGGACGGTCCACCACACGGGCCGTCGCTGGGTCTTCTGAAGTCATGGATTCTGTTTGGACCTGACGATTAAGCTGGTGGTCCATTGCAAGACTGACTATCCACAATTTTGATAGTTAAAATTGTCTTTCTACTACTTATCTGAGTGTTTTCCTTCACCTAGCTCCTTACCCTGATACACTAAAAACCAGCATTAAATGCAACCTTGGTTGCTTGAGAACATGCAATCTTCCCAATAAAAAGATGAAAAATATTTCTTCAAAAGCCAGACTATCAGTTATTTATTCCGTGTGTTGATGGTCTGAGAAAATAAATTCTTGTAGAAGCTCATGGTGCATGATATTCTATCCAACCATGTAATACCCCATATTAAACTTAGCTTAGTAACCTCATAGTACTTGCATAAGAGGCTTAAAACCTTAAAACTTACCAAAGTGTTTAAGACTTAGCCTAATTTTTCTCCGTTAACATTGAGGATTTTTAAGTTGACCTTCTAGACTCTGAGATGATGTTTTTTGAGTTAATTTAAGTTCAGGGGTGTAAGGAGCATGTCTTGGGCAAGTTTTGGATTTTTCGAACAAGGATTGGGTCATGTTTGGATTTTGATTCTAGCAGCTCATCGTGATTGCATCACGTCGTGCCCCGTATAGCAATGACATGTCATCTCATCATGCTAGGCATTTAAACGGCATTCCAATTATGATTTTAATATTCTGAGGGGTAGTTAGGTCATTTCCCACCGACTCAATTGATAAAAACAATAGATTAAACATAGATTAAGGCATTATTTGCCAATTCTCCATTAATTCTCTGTCCAAGAAACCCTAACTTCCTCTCAAGAACACCAAATCTCCATTACTTTCTCTTCAACATAAACAAGAATTTAAGTTTATAATTCAAGAAGTTCAACAAAGTTTTCAAGATAATCTCCAATGCTTACAAAGTCAAGCTTTCATCCATCAAATCAAGTCTATTCAGGTAATTGGGGTTAAGAACAAGGGTATCCTTTCACCCTTGTGCCCAAATTACATAATTTTAAGATTTTATTTAATTGTTTTGAAGTAGGGTTCATACCCAAGTTTTCATATTCTTGAAGCATGGGATTATTATGAGATTCAAAGCTTTAAGTATATCAAGAACTGCTTACGTTCATATTTTTTACTTACATGATTTATACTATGAATGAGATTAAACTATCTTGACTTGATATTGTTGAAGTATTTCAAGATTGTTATTGAGCATGGAGTTTTATTATGAATTGACGTGAGTTTAAAGAATGGGTTTTAAGCTCTAAGTTTGAGTATAGCGATTTCAAGAAGATTATGCTTTCAAGTATTTTTTTTTATAAGCTCATTTCAAGATTTAAAGCAAGAATTGATCTTTTTATCCTCATCTAAAAGATGGAATCCATATTTATTCATTTTTATTATAGTTTAAAGCAAATACAAGCATAACTAGTTTTCATTGTAAACCCTTATTTTATTTTAAAGTAGATTTCCTAAAGAGTGGGAATATAAGTAATATGGGAGTAGAATTTAGCACCAATTTGGGTATGAATCCAAGGTTATATGCCCCAAAATTATGTTCCACCATAGGTTTAAGTCCCATTATAGGTTAAGTATAATGATCACTCTAGTTAGGCTTTATTCAAATGGTAAGGTTAGAACAACTCTACCAACATGAGTGTGAGACGTTGGACTCCATGATAGCTCACATGGTTTATGTTGGTTAGAAGAACCTCCCAAAAGAAAGAGTAAAAGTAAATCTTTTAGAAACTAAGTGTGTGGCTCACAAAGTTAATTCGGTATGCTTTATTATTCATGTTTTATGATTTTTCATCTTTCAGTTTTATTCAAGCTCAAGGTGAGTCACTTACACTTAGCATGTATTATTTGAAAGTCTATGAATATATTAAGTTATAGTTCAACATATGTATTCACCCCCACATTCTCAATACTTTCCTAAAGTACTGATCCACGTATATGTCTATGTGCTATATTTTCTCATAATTCAGGTGCTAGTTGTAGCACGCACATTTTAATCAAACAATTTGTAGCTTCCAATTAGCAGGAGATGAATCCTTTTGATTCAAGTGCTCTAGTCAATCATAATTTGAGTAGCATCTTTTTTTTTATTCAGTCGTATTGATTGGGGATAGCTGGGGGTTATGTCTCAGCTACCTACAGTCGATACTAGTAGACGATTCATAGACGGTTAGTAGAGTTAATGTATTTGATTTCAGTTTTGTTTTGTATAACCAAAGTTGTTATCATTTTATTAGTTTTGTTTTGAAGACGTTCAGCCATAGATTTTTCTTTTTTTTATTTCTTTAAGATTTATGTATTTTATTCAGTTGCTCACGAGTTATGCCAGTGCAAGGGTTAGCTTAGGATCACTTATGGTCCTAAGCATCATGTGACATCTAAGGGGTTGTCTCGTGGTGTTACAAGATAGGTATTAGATACCAAAGTTCAAATGTCCTAGGGTGTCTGTAAAGTCGTGTCTAGTAGAGTCTTGCAGAATAGTACGGAGATGTGGGTAGTTTTCTTCAAGAGGCTATAGGGCGTTTAAGAAGAGTTTTCTTTCTTTCTTACTCTAGATGATCCAGTAAAGTTATTCTTTTAGATATTTCTGTCAATTTGTGTGTTACTCTATAATTCTTTATCTATGAATTTTCAAGATAACATGACTACTAGATTCCAATTCCTCTTAAGATAATGCTCTCAGATTTACTATCAGTAACTTCAGAAGTCATATAAGGGGCTTGCGAGGAGCTCGCTAGTGTGTTACAAATTCCTTAAGTTGAAAGATTATGTCTTCATCCATATGAGTTGCACAGTTAAGATAGAATATATTATGTATTTAGTTCCTCATTAACCTCTTTTATCCAGATAGTGCTCATATAAAGAGATAGTATAATTTCCAAGTGTTAAATAGAGTTTTCATTTGAGGGATTTTATGACCTTGAGTGTTATTATTCATAAGTGGTATGCCCTTATTATAGTTGAAAGTATGGTTTTATAAGCTTAGTGACAAAAAAGGTGGTAACAGTGATGTATCAAATGTATATAGATGAACTTCTACATATAATCGAGTTAGTAGTGAGGTGATATATCCTAGTGTGTTAGTTTAGTGGAAGGTAGAGAAGGAGTTATTAGTTAAGGTGCATTGTTGTTTACTTAAAGTAGAAGAGGAGTAACTGATGGTAGTTATTGTGTTAGAAAAGTATAGGTTATTGATGAAAGCATTTGATGGTTGAGTATTGTAAATTTAGGCTTCTCTTGAGGTTGCAAGGAGTTTAGTTAAAACTTATAAAGCTATGAAAGAAATTTAGGTGTATAAATGGGTGAATAGTAGTAATGTGTAGAAGTATTATGTGTTAATGGATTATAATAAGATAGGTCATACGATCGTGATCAATTATTGCTATTATGAGGTTCTAGTGGACTAGTGTTTCTTGATGCTTTATTTTATAGCTTCCAAGTGAGAATAGTATGTGAGTTTAGGTATTTAATCATATCTAGTACTAGACATTAAGTTTGAACAGTGGATGACCATCAATGTGGAAGTAATAATTGCTTGGTTAGTGATGCTAGTTATATGGAACTGATCTAGAAGGCTTGAACAATGTATGCAACAGTTTAAGTTAATATATTCGTAATTAGGTATGATGTATAGGTATGCCCAAGGTGATATGGGTTTGCATTATTTTCTAAGATTATTAAAGGTTGTGTGTGGTTAGTAGTGCCCTTGAGTTGATAGACGGGAAGAGGGCTAGTTTTATAGTATATGTTGTTCTTAATAGTTAAGTTAAGGAGTTATGGATAGTTGTTGTTGAGCCTTTGGGTATGATTTTGATTCTCAAGGTTTAGAAATATAAGTTTATAGATGTGATATTAGTAGGCTATGATGGAAGCAGTATATTTTATTAATGGTTTGGGGATATCCAAGTTAAGTGTTAGAATCTAAGTATGAATCTTTAAAGATTGAGCTAATAGAAATAAGAGTTGAAGCTCTAGAATTTGTGAACTCCGGGTGTGGTGATATTCATGAAGATTATAATATAGTAAGTGTTCAAGTTATTATATGATGACTATTGGGCTACAGAAAGATAGAGTTGTATCTTAGAAGGAAGCATTAGCAGTGGGATTTACACTTTCAGGTGTAGCGTTTTGGGTTAAGTTTATCATTTATGTGTATTATTATATCTCAGACTCTACAGTAAAGTGGTTATAGTTCAGTTAGATTTTATTAAGTGGTTCATAGATTTAGAATGATGGCTTGAAGCAAAGCGAAGATGATAGAACAAGGAACAAAGTCAGATTATCAGATTCTAATAGTGCTGCTAGGGTATTGCCTAACAACACTAGGGAGGAAGATGCCCGACCCATTCTTGTTTCAGTATTTGTACTTCAGTTATCATGATATCTACTTATTACTTAAGTGTCAGTTCCATGATCATAGCTCATATTCCCGCACTTTTCATAGAATCATGTACAACTTCAGTTCCTAGTATAAGGAGTTCTAGTTCACTTAGCAGTATGAATTATGTTCCATGAAATCATGAACTTCAAACTCAGGTCATGCAGCTCATGACTCATTTACTCATGCTTTACAGTACGTTAAGTTCTAAGTACTTATGCTAAACTCCTAATGATCAGCGAAATTCAGTTTATGTAATGTATGCCCTCAGTTTAGATCTCTTTGGTGAATCCATGATGGTAATACTCTATCCCTCAGGCCTTAGTAAAGTGTCAAGTTATGCTTAGTATCCCATCATGCTTCAAGTCCTTATATTCTAACCTTTCAGTGACCTTCCCTTAGGTCAAGATAATGATGATGAACAATTGTGTAGATGGGAGAGAGTAAATGTTTCACATTGGGAAAGATTGTTGTATGCTTATTTTATGTAAGTCTATAAATTTAAAGGAATATTATGGTGAAATTTTTTTGGTATGCCTTGGTTAGTTGAAATTTTATAGGTGTTTTCTTAGGGTAGTGCATAGAAGTTGTTGATGATAGAGGTTTATAGAATATAAGGAAGATGCTTTTGTGGGTATTTGTTTAGAAGTGCATATGTGGTTATGAAGATAGTCTTGAATGTCATGTTGGTGTATAAGTGGATGAATGCATTATACGTTAGTGAATTCCTAGTAAGAGGTTGAATGTATTTTTTGACCAAATTATGGTCTATCAAAGAAGGGGATTAGGCTTCATATGAGGCTACTAAAAAAAATAAGCTAAAGTCTCAATGGAGTTTAACTAGGATAATGCACAAAGATAGGTCAAAATGAAGGTATAAAACAAGGATATCAAAGTAATGCCTAAATAATGTCCTAAACCCACAATCTTTATTTCTCTTTACACACTGACCGGGCAAGTTCTAGACATCACATGCATTAAAGAATATACAAAAAACTCACATCATACATGGCACATTCTTTATTTACACAGGATCATCATAGATTCCCAATCAACAATATCATGAATTTAAATTTAAGCCATAAGTACAAGAGTCACAAACATGAACCTAAGAGTCTCAAAAGTATCAATTCTCATAATCACATACTCTTACAATTAAAACACTTGCACCATGTAATTGAAAATAGTACCAACAAGAATATTTTACACAAAAAAAAAAACAAATTGAGCCCAAAATTGGAATTTCAAGTATTCTAGCCTGTCATGCGGGTGACCTAGGTTTAATCCCCAGCAACGGCACCAAAAACTTGACAGCACACACGTAAGTGTACATGTTCTTATCAAGTAATAAAGTGTCCTTCAAAAAGCCAAGTATTGATCCCATAGAGACTTGATTCAACAATAATTTTATTTTAGTTTACAATTTCGATTCAGTTGATGAAAGCGTAACCGAAAAAGGAGTTTGTAATTTATAACTTGAGAAAAGTAAACAATGTGTAAAGTACAGATCTTGAAACAATCAACAGAAGAAAACTCATGGTTTATACACTTTCAAACAATCATACTTGGTTATCGAACTTCATTCGTTAACTTGCTTATCTTTGTTGTTGATTCGTAGGGTTAGTTGCATGATTATATTTTCTCAACCTCTAATCCTTTACCTTAGTTGAACCTTACAACTACATTGTTGAGCGGGGATGTAATGGTCTACTTAAGTTCTTTGAGCTATCATCCTATGTTTGAATCAAGTAAGGAATCTAAATACATCATTGTCCTAGATACTAATTATAATTCCTTATTTCATAAAGAAATGCAAACCATACTTTGTTTATTCCCATGTTCTATCTCTCTATTACCTCTCCAAAGATCAAAAGGTTGACAATTGATGTATTGTAAGGGTTCCAAATCCTCAAGATAGTCATAACAAGAATAAACAAACAACCAATAATGATAAGAAAATCAAACAAACTTATTTGAAAATAATAGTACTCATGTTCTTGGCTTTAACCTCGGTAAGAGGGTTTTTAGCCACTCATAGTCATAATCAACATCCAAATAATTATATGAATGATTAAAACCATATATAGAGCTAAATTAAAGAAATAAAAACCTAAAAAGAAGTTGTGGTAGCCTATAATGTTGTTCCAATCGATCAAGGGGTTCTAAGATGTTTAAAACATGATTTAATACGTTATATTTATAGTAAACAAGAAATAAAATGAATAGGATTGGGTTTCTATGTCATTGTCCTTCAGATGGGAATTTCTTTTCCATTTTTGATGGTCAACTGCATCGATGTGTCGAGTCAATCAACATTTGCCAAATTCATGAATCTACTCGCGATTATACCTCTTTGCGGTGTGTTTTAAACTCCATTAGGACCTCCACGTGCTAGTGGGTTACTTTTTGGGCCTCTTTTGATTCCAGTAGTGATTTTCACTCGTCCATTGTCCATTCTTACAGCCCATACATGCCCAATAAATTTTAGGGGTCCAAATTGCATCAATTTTTGTATTGTGCTTTTGTTGAGCCATTCTGAGCCTTTT
Organism: Capsicum annuum; assembly: GCF_002878395.1. Classification (NCBI taxonomy): domain Eukaryota; kingdom Viridiplantae; phylum Streptophyta; class Magnoliopsida; order Solanales; family Solanaceae; genus Capsicum; species Capsicum annuum. The sequence continues at coordinate 53,055,486 of NC_061114.1, forward strand.
TGAGTGGTATTCACTTGATTTGAAGCTTGTCTATACTTCATATATCATGATAATCCATTCACCAAGCATCCTATATCTTTAAACACAACAGTTTATAGATAAAAACAACACAACATCCAAGACGGTGAATCTAAAACACGAGCTAAGCATAGGCTAATTTCACATTAAGCGTTAACTAATTGTTTTGACCCTTGGCTTCATCCAATTGACCCTTGAACATTATAAGCCGGTTGCTCACATATAAATACACAATAACAACCTTAGGAACTCAATTAAACAATTAGAACCCAACACAATAGAGCTGACAAACATCTAGCTTAAGCTAGTAATACTAGTTTTCTCGGTTGAACCCTAAATGCTCAAATTGAATCAGAACTCATGTGAAAACACCATGAAATATTATGAACACATACTTGGATACATAAATTCTCATTTATATCATTATCAATACATATAGAATAAGAATCATCCTTAAAACACGGCTAAAAAGGTTAGTATAGTAACGCTAGAATGCATAAATACACACAACATTACTACCCAACACTTAAAGCCTTGGTCGTCCTCAAACAACTCTTAACTATAAACAACATGATCTGGAAAAACTCCACGCTTATACTAAAAGAAAGACACTCAAGTTATTACTACAATGACTACACGGAATACAAGTTTCTAAACTAAGCATGTTATACACAATATAAATCTCAAGAATCCAACTTCAAAACATCCTATCCTCAAGAATTGACTCCACAAATGGAAAACTCATGAATATTTCTCAATAAAAGACATCACAGGAATCACCCATGTTCATTAAACATGTTCCCTTACAACAAGTGAGTTACCCATAATCAGTCACAATAATGAAATTTGTAACAGTGGGTACAAGTATCAAATTATGCTTACTCTCATAGGGAATTCACAAGTTATGCATAATGAACCATAGGCTTGCCCTTAGTGTAGTACTTCACTAATATCAGAGTCTTAAATTTAGGATAAAATAGGTCTTTTCGGGTTGTAATGTTGTCTAAGGAATGGGTAGGAACTATTTGGGAATAGTGAATAAGCTCTATATGTTCCTTAATACACTACATTATACATTTAAAACCAATCTTCAACAACCAAATTACACTTTTTCCATCCATCCATCTCCTTTATTTAGCCCTATCTCTTTTAAGCATTTTCACAAACACATGGTGGGCGTATTATTTATTCCTTCAAGATTCAATTTTTCTTATTTTCTAAAATCATGGAAATATTTTTAACACCATTTATTTCACTCCCAACTACCACACATCAATTATCAACACCAATAACTATTACCTTGGGGCATCAATTTCATCTTTTTCTTCTTTAATTTCTCAAACTTCTTACTAAATCAACTTTTCATTAAAGAACTTAGAAGCTTTTTGGATCAAATTATGGTCCATAAAAGAATGGAATTAGGCTACATATAAGGCTATCAAGGAAACTAAGCTATAGTCTCAATGGGGTTTAACTAGGATAATACACAAAGGTAGGTCAAAAGGAAGCCATAAAAAAAGGCTATCAAAGAAATGCCCAAATCATCACCTAAACCCGCACTATTTATTTTGCGTTGCACACACATCGGGCAAGTTCTAGACATATTATGCTACAAGGAATATTCAAAAAGCACACATCACACATGCTTGAGTCATATAGTATCATCATAAACTCCTAATCAATAATATCTTACCTTCAAATTTAAGCCATAAGTACAAGAGTCACATTCATGAACCTAAGAGTTTCAAAAGTAGTAGTTCTCATAATCACATGCTTTTACAATTAAAACACTTGCACTATGTAATCAACAATAGTATCAACAAGAACATCTTACACAAAAAAGAAAAAAAATTTGCCTAAAATTGGGATTTCCCCACCCCAAACTTTAAAATCTACTTTATCCCGAAAGTGAATTTAAAAGCAAGAGGCAAAAATACTCCTCGAGGCCTCTAGGCCTAGCTAATAGCATCTTTTGTATATTTACAATCCGTGGGACCCCACACTCAGTTTTTGCCTGGTTTTTTAGCTCAGATTTCTGGTACTCAGACTTCCCAAAAAATAGTGACTCAATTAAAAACAAAATCTACATGAAATAAAAGTTAAAAACTAAAAAGAAAAGATACCTAATTTACTTGGGTTGCCTCCCAAGCAGCACTTGATTTAGAGTCGCGGCACGACCCAACTAACAACCTAGTAGTTCTCTTTCCTTTTCTTTCTCATGCTTTATCTCCATCTTCTTATTCTCTTCACCCCTATTGGGTGTGAATTTTCAAGAGCAGCATATTCCTTACTTTAGCCTTTGTAGGCTCATTAATTAGTATCAAATCAGGCTTAGGCAGTAAAATCTTAGGTTGCTCAATCAGGTAGTCCAAAAAGGTCTTTAGTAGACTAACCACCCCACACTCGCCCCCTTCAAAAACATTGATCATACATAAATCTTTATAGCAGGACATTAGTTTAGGTGCTTTGTAAATATCAAATACCACCTCTTCATCATCTACCCTCATTTTGATCGTGCCTTCTCTAATATCATTCTATACTCCACCGGTTGTAAAGAATAGATACCCTAAGATAATTGGTACATGCTCATCTCCCTCAAAATCAAGAACAATAAAGTCAGCAGGAATAAAAAATTTACCAACCTTTGTGAGGACATTCTCAATAATTCCTTTCGGATATGCCATGGATCCGTCTGCTAACTGTAAAACTGCAGTGGTCGATCTAGGCTTTCCCAAGCTCAATGTGTCAAACAGAGATAGAGGCATCAGATTTATGCTTGCCCCTAATTCACTCAGTCCGTTGACCACATTACTCCCAATTTGGATAGATAGAGTAAACTTCCTTGAATCTTTTAATTTCTTGGGGATTTTCTGTGTCATTACAATGCTACACTCTTTAGTGAGTGTTATTGTCCCCATATCCTGCAATTTTACCTTATTAGTAACCACATCCTGCAAGTAATTTGTATACTTAGGCATACCCTACAAAATATCTAACAAAGGTAAATTAATGTGAAGCTCTCTAAATGTATCAAAGAACTTCTTAAACATTGCATCCTTCTTTGCTTTAATTTGCCTCTAAGGGAAGGATAGTGGCAGTGTCTTCTTCACTTCTGGTTCAGCAACTTTAGTTTTTAAGTACTCAAACTTCCATGATTCTTTAGAAACTTTTTTAAAAACATGTGGAGTTACCACCTCAGCATCTACCTCCTTAGTTACCTTCAGAGACTCTTCCTAAAGCTTTTTACCATTCTTCAAGGAGATTTCCATAAATTGTTTTGGATTTTGTATATCTACTGGAAAACCACCTTGTGGCCTAGTATATAATGCTTGTTGTAACTACTCAATCTACAACTCCAAACTTCTTTGAGGAGCTTGTAAATTTTTTATGTCTGCAAGCAATTGTGCTTGATTAGCTAAAAGTTGCTTCAATATCTCTTCCATATTGCTAGTTGACTAATTCATTTGGGCTTATGGCTGTGGAATCTGTTGTTGTTGTGCGTTCCATGGTTGAGTCTTCCACTTCATGATGTAGGCATTACAATAAATTGTCTTTTGAGAATTGCCCACACACATCACCAATTCTGGAATAGAAGCACACATAGCCGCTAAGTGATCACTATTACCGCATACTTTACACCAACTTGCAGCTTGTTGGATGGTGTTGATTGTGGCTACAGGTAGGAGATTTGCCAATTTTAGGTTGTTAAACTGAGTGTTTGTCATGTTTTGCACGGATATAACCAGAGCAGATAAGGTAGTAAACTGGTCTACCTCCAATACACCTACAATTCTTTTCGTGTTTCTTCTAGAATCTGAATGCCATTCTGGGTTTCCTTGTGCTATGTGGTTCAACAATGTGTACAACTCATCATAAGTCAACTCCAGCGCTTGACCATCTGCGGCTGAATTTAGAAAAATCTTTGTATTGTGATCAATAGCTTCTACAAAAGTATGAGCAAGTACCTCATTGGACTGTTGATGAAGTGAAAAATCCCAAAGAAGAGCCTTGAAGAATTCCCAAACGTGATATAGATTTTCATTAGGCTTCTGTTTGAAGCTCACTATCTCACTGTGAAGTCTCGCAGTCTTGCCTAATAGAAAGAATCTGATAAGGAACTTTCTGGCGAAGTCTTCCCATGATGTTATTGAATAGGCTGGCTCCATATTCAACTACTGTAACACCCCAAATCTGGTACCTGGAATGCTACACTATGCTCAAGACCCCGAAGGACTACAAGTTAACCCATGACTGATATCTGTACCTGAACACTGCATAATATATTGTATAAATGCAGAAATAAAGGTTAAATACCTAAGGTTCAAAAATGATAAAACATAACATCTGAAACTACGGTATATCAATACCAAAACAAACTAAAACAAAATTAACTGAATATACTGTAGTCTAAAAAACCTCTAAAACTGAACTGTCTAAATAAGGAGTTGATGGGACATATCCCAAACTAACTCCAACTATTGAAATAAACTAAGTAATGAAGAAATAAAGTAATAATCATGTCCTCGAATGATGAGGACTTACTGCTAAATTTGACTGCTAAAACTGGAATACTACTGATGCTCTGGAGCTCATGATTCTGAACCTATGGTCTAGAATAAAACACCATAGCACAAATGCATCAGTACCATTGAATGTACTGGTATGCATGTGAGTTAAGCTAAATGCAAAGGGTTCAAATGCATGAACAATGCTAACTGACTGTATAACTTAAACGTGAGAATACATGCTTGAATAAGTTCCTGTAACTGAATTCATGATGGTTCCAACTACTGAGATTGATTACTAATAACATGAGTTACTGATAACTAATATAACTATTACTGAGTAACTATATCTGATAGTGTAGGTTCTGAAGAAACTAGCTAAGTTTTGTACTGTGCTGAGTTGACGGTATCTGACAGTCCTAAAATCTGAAGAACTATCTGAGTTTTTTTACTAAGACTGAGACTATGGGAAGCAGGCTTCTAACAGACATGCCCCAAATAATGCATTATAACTGAGTTGGGGTCCAATCTGTAACCCCAATTAAAAAGGTGTCAATACCACGCCACTAGTAAAGACAAGCTGTGGGTGAGAATGGTGGGACCCTCATCTGACAATGTTTATCCACCTCATCAACCCTCATTTGTTAGTGTTGATGTATCAACCTATGCTGGATACATGGTTCTGGAATGCAAGGATTGCTTCTAAGGATCACACCCTCAACTGTCAGTGTGTGTCCTCATCCTTGGGTTCACTCAGTGCTAAATCTTACTCTCATCTAAATATACACTAAACATGATTAACTAAACTGAACTTGACTGAGTTCATTGAGTTCTGTTGACTTACAGAATACTACTGAGATTACTGACTTACTGAGCTTTCTGAGATTACTAGGATTACTGAGTTTACTGAGTCTTTTAGAGTCACATGACTGACTGAATTCTACTGAACATGGATTGACTGAGGATATCATGAAAACATGACACTGTATCTAGGCATATAGCTAAATTGTAGAGTCCAAATACCCCCAGGACTCGATAGAAGGAAACTGACAAGACATGACATTCTTGAATACATGACCAATATCAATAATCCATAATACAATAAGTTGGGGATTTCATGAAGTACATGGTTATCCTAATCTTGTACATGGTAGGAATGCATATACTCAATGTCAAAATTTCATACTCTAACATCATGAGCATTCCAACAAACATCTATATTACACATCAATAGCATGGGAGTCATTTGAACATAAGGGTAAAATATGAATCCATCACATACGTCACAATTGAGCTATATTACATAATTTCTAGTCTCCTATTCATTTATCAAACACTTAGGTTGCATGACTTAAGGCATGGCATAATCATCAAATTAACATGTCATAACCAACTAAAATTCATGATTTTCAACTCACATGCTAACATATTTTCATAAAAACACGTAAAGATTCCAACTTGGGAATCATACAACAACAACCACATGAACATAATCAACTCATAGCATGAAAATAATAATTTATAGTTTAAAACTTGATTATTGGGCTTCATAGACAATAGGAGTCCATGAATGAACACTATACATATCTTAGTACGTGATTCTACAAAGATTTATAGTGGATGAATTTGAATCCCCAATTGAGAACCCTAACTTGTTCTTGAGAGAAGTGACTATATTTTGGTTAAATTGGGGCTAAATCCCGTGTTATAGGATTATATAGGGGTGGGAAATACCCATTCTGCCCTTAAAATAACTCAAAAATGAGGTGTTTATGTCACTAGAGCAATAATATATGCTGCGCACAGCTTATCGCGTAAGCTAGGTTGTGCAGCGCATAACTTATCGCCTAAGTTAGGTTGTGCATAGTACAACTTCTGGCATAAGTTAGGTTGTGCATCGTACAACTTATGGCATAACCACTCCTGTAGCCTTAGGCGATTTGTTAGTGACACACTCCACTTTACAAAGCCATAAATTCTTGCTCGAGTGTTGAATTTTGGTAAAATTGGTATCGTTGGAAAGGTAATTCGATTCTCTACAATTTGATGGGCCTAAATGTTCAAAAACACCATATATATATCAAGTTATGCTTGTTCAAATATGACTCTTCTAAAATCAAACACTAAAACTTGATGGATTCAAAAGCTCTTAGCTTGCCTTAATCTAAGTGACTCTTATGAACATGCTTGACACATCATAAGCTTTATTCTAACTAGCATACTCATTGTAAGTCATGTACTCAAATATGAATCTCACGATAGGAGGTTTCATACGTACGAATAATGGTTTATTTTCTAGCTTAGAAATATATAGGGTATTACAATATCTCCCCTTTGGGAACATTCGTCCTTAAATGGGACTAACTAGACTGAGAATACTAATAGACAGGACTTACTTAAGGGGCATGAACACCTGAAACAAAATTATATGACTCAAACAACTGGTATATTGAAATGCTGTACTGAATATAAATGTCTGATGCATGGATATCTGACTGAGTTTTTGCTCATGAAAGCATGACTGAAATTACTGATAAGATGAGATTCTTTATTGAACATGCATTTATAGTGCATGCATACTTGTCTGAATTGACTCTTGAATGCTTGACTGAACATGCAATAGAAATTGATTCCATGTTTATAATGGAGATCTGTCCATGACCTGAATACCAAGTTTGTAATTGAAATCTGAACATGAAACTAAAAATCTTAAGGAGAACTATTACTTTGAACTGAGTCTGAGTTAGTAGAGAAGAGGTGAGGAGACTTGGTTCGCATATCTGCTTCTGCTTCCTATGTAGCTCCCTCAACGAACTGATTCTGCTAAATAACTTATACTAGGGGGACTTCTTTGTTCCTCGGTTTGCGAGTCTGATAGTCTAAGATTTTGATTGAAATTTCTTCATAAGAGAGGTTATTCTGAACATCTATGCTCAGAATAAGGACTACAATTGCTAGGTCACCTATACACTTCTTGAACAAAGAGATATGGAAGACTGGATTAACAGAGGCTAGATCTGAAGGCAACTCAAGCTCATAAGCTACCTTTCCAAAATGACTGAGAATTTTGACGGGACCGACATATTGGGGACTGAGCTTTCCCTTCTTACCAAACCACTTCACTCCCTTCATGGGAGAGATCTTTAGATAGACATAATCACCAATCTCAAATTTGATATTCTTTCTGCGCATATCTGTATAAGACTTCTAGTGGCTCTGAGCAGCCCGGAGTCTTTCTCTGATAAACTGGACTTTTTCTAAGGTATCAAATACTAAGTCAGGCCCTATAACTGAGGCCTCGCTAACTTCAAACCAACCGACTAGAGATCTGCATCTCCGACCATAGAGAGCATCGAATAGAGCCATTCGAATACTTAAATGATAGCTATTGTTGTATGTAAACTTAATCAAAGGCAAGTGGTCATCCCAACTACCCTTTAAATCAATTGGACACGCCTTTAGCATATCTTCTAAATTCTGAATAATCCTTTTCGCTTGACCATCTGTCTGAGGATGAAAGGCTATACTGAGATAAACTTGGGTACCAAGACCCTTTTGGAATGCTTTCCAGAAATTAGTGGTTAACTAGGTACCTCTATCTGAGCTAATAGATAGCGGAACATCTTGACATCTTACCAACTCTCTGATGTAGAGTTTGGCATAATCCTTGATGAAATAAGAGATATGGACTGGAAGGAAATAAGCTGATTTGTTCATCCAATCTATAATGACCCAAACTGAATCATGTTGATGATGAGTATGAGGCAAACCCATCACAAAGTCTATATTCACTTCTTCCTACTTCTAAGTAGGAATAGTGAACTCCTACATGGACCCATTAGGCTTCTGATGCTTTATTTTAACCTACTGATATGTAGAGCACTTAGCCACAAACTCTACGACACCTTTCTTCATCCCACTTAACCAATAGATCTCCCACAAGTTGCGATACATCTTAGTGGCCCTTGGATGAATAGAGTAGCATGCACAATTCACTTCTGCAAGAATTAGTTGCCTCAATTCATCTACACCTGGTACGCAAAGATGACCCTGACAATGCAAAACATCATCTCCCCCTTGAAGAAACCTCTACTTTCTGGTCCTTGACTGGCTCTTTCAACTTGACAAGCCTGGGATCTCTATCCTACTTTTATTTTACCTCAAAAATAAGAGATGATTCTTAACTACTCTGATCCCATAATCACTCTCTTCTATTTTAACTAAGCGAACAACTAGTCTGGCAAGCTGATGGACTTCCTGAGCTAAATTTTTCTTACTGTCTACAACATGAGCAACATTATCCATAGATAGTCTACTGACAGCATCAGCAACTACGTTGGCCTTTCCCAGATGGTAAAGGACACTCATGTCATAATCTTTCAAAAGCTCTAACTACCTTCTCTGATAAAGATTGAGATTTTTCTGGGAAAAGACATAATAAAGGCTCTTATGATCTGTGAACACATCTACATGAACTCTGTATAGATAATGCCTTCAAATCTTTAAGGAAAATACTACGACTGCTAACTCAAGATCATGAGTCGGATAATTCTTCTCATGGGGTTTAAGTTGTCTGGAGGCGTAGGCTATGACCTTACCATATTGTATGAGGACACAACCCAAGCCTACTATGGATGCATCATAATACACTACGCACCCATCTAAACCATCTAGAAGAACCAAAATTGGAGCTGAGGTGAGTCGAGTGTTTAACACCTGAAAACTCTTCTCGCAGAGATCTGACCACTAAAACTTGACTTTGTTCTGAGTCAATCTGGACATAGGGGAAGCAATATAAGAAAATCCCTCAACAAACCATCTGTAATAGCCAGCCAAACCCAAGAAACTCCTGATATCTGATCGAGAGACAGGTCAGGGCTAGTTTCTTACTACTTCAGTCTTTTGAGGATCAATCTTAATGCCATCACCAGAAATGATATGACCAAGGAATGCTACTGACCTTATCCAAAACTCACTCTTACTGAATTTGGTAAACAGCTGATGATATTTGAGAGTCTGAAGCATGATTCTAAAATTGTTTGCATCATCATGCTCACTATGGGAATAGACCAGAATTTCATCTATGAAGACTATAATGAACATGACCAAGTACTATTTGAACACACGGTCATTAAGTACATGAAAGTTTTTGGGGTATTGGTAAGACCAAAGGACATGACTAGGAATTCAAAGTGACCATACCGAGTACGAAAGGCTATTTTTGGAATGTAACATTCTCTAACTCGGAGATGATGATTTCCTGATTTGAGGTCTATTTTTGATAAATAACTGGCACCCTAAAGTTGGTCAAACAAGTTATCAATTCGGGGAAGTGGATACTTATTCTTCACCGTGACTTTATTGAGCTGACGGTAATCAATGCACATTCTGAGAGAACCGTCTTTCTTGCACACGAATAAGACTGGTGCACCCAACAGGGATACGCTGGTTCTGATGAATCCCTTATCTAAGAGTTCCTTCAACCACTCATTCAATTCTCTGAGTTCTGCTGGTGCCATTCTATATGGAGGAATAGGTATAGACTGAATATCTAGAAGAAGATCAATGTCAAAGTCTATTTTCCTTTTGGGATGAATTCCTGGAAGATCTTCGAGAAAGACATCTGAATATTTATTCACGACTGGGACTATTTAAAGATTGGGATTCTCGGAGATAGAGTCCTTAACATGAAAAAGACGATAAACACATACTTTACATATCATTTTCCTTCCTCGAAGGTAGGAAACAAAATGACCTCTGAAAGCTAAAGTACTACCCCTCCATTCAAGGACAAGTTTATTCGAAAAATGGAACTAAACAACTCTCTTTCTACAGTTGACTATGGAATAGATGGAATAAAGCCAATCCATGCCAAGAATAACATCAAAATTAGTCATTTCTAATTTGACTAAGTCTGCTAAGGTGACTTTCTAAAATATCATAACTGGACAGTTCCTGTATACCCGTCGGGCTATGATAGTTTTTCCCACTGGAGTAGAGACTAAAAAAGGCTCTGCTATAATTTTAGGACTGACTCTAAAATCAACTGTTGTGTAAGAAGTAACAAAAGACAAGGAAGCTCCTGGATCTAGCAAAGCACAAACATGCAAATGAAAGATCTGTAACATACAAGTAACTACATCAGGAGAATTTTTCTGATCTTTCTAGGAATGGAGAGCATAAAGTTTGTTTGGCCGTTGCCCACTAGTAGCACTGAAAGTGACACCCTGCTGATTTGGGTGACTGGACTGGGCTGAGGAACAGTTCTGCTGACTCTGATAACCTAACTTGGGACAATCCCTGACTCTGTGTCCTGGCTTGCCATATCCAAAATAGACATCACTGCCAGCTCTACAAACACCCTTGTGGTTCTTACCACAAGTCCGACAAAGGGGATTAGTTTAGGCATTGTTGACACTACCCTAAGACTTAGAGCCTAGCGTACTATCTCTATTGTCGTCTTTGAATTTTGGTACTGGAGCACTATATGAAGAAAGAGCTAGAGCGATGACTTAGGGCAAAATTGAGAATGATTACCTCCTTCTAATTTAGGCTGAGCAAAGTTGAAACTACCTATCCTTGCTCTTTTATGCTGCTTCTCCCACATCTTAATCTTTTGCTCTTCTATCTGCTGAGCATGGATCATAATTCTGGCTATGTTCATGTCATTATTCAACATCCTAGACTTGCACTCATTGACCACACTATCATTAACCCCCAAAACAAACTTACTAATCTTGGCCTTGCTGTCTGCCACTACATGGTGAGCATATCGGGCTAATTGAGTAAACTTAAGAGAATACTCTTTTACCATCATGTAGCCCTTCCTAAGGTTGATAAATTCTAACATCTTAGATTTTCTCAGCTCTTGGGGAAAGAATCTATCTAAGAATACGGTGACAAATTCCTCCCACTCTATGGATTTTGCATCAACTAACCTCTCTTAGTTCCACTGCTTGAACCAAGTATGAGCAACATCCTACAACTAATATGCAGCTAGCTCTATACACGCACTATAAGTAACCCCCATGATGCACGTAACCTTCTGAACCTGATCAAGAAATTCCTGAGGGTCCTCATCTGCCTTAGACCTAAAAAGGGATGGAGGATTCATTCGGGTGAAGTCTCAAATCCTGGCTACAACTGAATTGGCCTCTAGGTTAGCCGGAACGATAGTTGATCATTTATTCTGAGCAGCAAATAAATGGGTAAGAGTAGTAAATACAGCTTTGAACTCTGCATGAGATACATATTTGCCCAAAGAATCTTTGGGCTGAGGGGCTAACTGATTTCCAGTTCTCTTCTTGGGAGGCATGTTCTATAAATAGAAGAGAAAAGGATTAGACTGAGAGATTAACTTAAGATTATGCATACAGGCACAACATAAATACTGAAAGAAGGGAAACTGTTCCTAAAATATCTTATAGCCTCCTGGACATAAATATGGTGTGCAACATACCCATGTATAAGACTCTACTAGATGCAGTTTTTTTACTTCCTAGGACACTATTGAACCTTAGGCTTTGATACAAAGTTTGTAACACCTTAAATCTGGTACCCAAAAAACTACACGGTGTTCATAACCTGAAATATGACAAGCTAACCCATGACTGATATCTATACCTGAATACTACATAATATATTATATAAATGCAGAAATAAAGGCTAAAAGGCCATAAGGTTCAAAACTGATAAAACATAACATCTGAAAGCACAGTATATCAATACTAAAACAGACTGAAAGAAAACTGTTTGAACATATTATAGTCTGAAAAGCCTCTAAAACTAAACTTTCTGAATAAGAAGTTGATAGGACATGTCCCCAACTAACTTCAACTACTGAATCAAACTATGTAATAAAGGAATAAAGTAATGATTATGTACTCGAAGGATAAGGACTCACTGCTAACTCTGACTGCCAAAACTGGAATGCTACTAATACACTGGAGTTCGTGCTTCTAAACCTATAGTATAGAATAAAACCCCAAAGCACAAATACATCTATACGATTGAATGTACTGGTATGCATGTAAGGTAGGCTGAATGAAAAGGGTTCAAATGCATGAACAATACTAACTTATTGTATAACATGAACGTGAGAATACATGCATGAATAAGTGCTCGTAACTGAATTTGTGATGGTACCAACTACTGAGTCTGATTACTGATAACATAAGTTACTGATAACTGATATAACTAATACTAAGCGACTATATCTAATAGTCTAGGATCTGATAAAACTAGCTGCGTTTCATACTGTACTGAGTTGACTGTATCTAACAGTACTGAAATCTTACAAACTATCTGAGTTCTTTTACTGAGACTGAGACTGTGGGAAGTAGCTATCTAACCAACATACCCCAAATAACAAATTATAGCTGATTTGGGATCCAATATGTAGCCCCAATAGGAAGGGTGTCAATACCACGCCACTGGTAAAAACAAGTTGTGGGTGGCCCTCATCTGGAAGTATCCCTGAAAGAGAATGGTGGGATTCGCATCTAATAGTGTTTATCCCTCATCTGTCAGTGTTGATGTCTTAACCTATGCTGGCTACATATTTTTGGAATACAAGGATTGTTTCTAAGGATCTCACCCTCAACTTTCAGTGTGTGTCCTCATCCTTGGGTTCACTCAGTGCTAAATCCTACTCCCATATGAATAGACACTAAACATGATTAACTAAACTGAACTGGACTGAGTTCATTGAGTTTTGTTGACTAAGAGAATACAACTGATATTACTACATTACTGTGCTTTCTAAGATTACTTGGATTACTAAGTTTATTGAGTTTTCCTGAGTCACATGACTGACTGAATTCTACTGAACATGGCTTAACTAAGGTTATTGCGAAAATATAACACTGGCTCTAGGCACATATCGAAATTTTCAGGTACAAGTACCCCCAGGAATCGATAGAAGGAAACTGACAAGGCATGACATTCTTGAATACATGACCAATACCAACAATCTATAATTCAATAAGTTGGGGATTTTATGAAGTACATGGTTATCATAATCTCGTACATGGTAGGAATGCATATACTCAATGTCAAAATTTCATACTCTATCATCATAAGCATTCCAACAAACATATACATTGCACATCAATATCTTGGGAGTCATTTGAACATAAGAGTAAATATGAATCCAGCACATACATCACAATTGAGTTATATTACATAATTTCTAGTCTCTTATGCATTTTATCAAACACTTAAGTTGCATGACTTAAGGCATGGCATAATAATCAAATTAAAATATCATAACCAACTAAAATTCATGGTTTTCAACTAAAATGCTAACATATTTTCATAAATACACATAAAGATTCCAACTTGGGAATCATACAACAACAACAACATGAACATAATCAACCCATAGCATGAATATCATAATCTATAGATTAAAACTTGATTCTTGGGCTTCATGGATGAAAGAAATCCATGAATGAATACTATGCATACCTTAGTATGTGATTCTATGAAGATTTATAGTAGGATTTTCTTGAATTTGAATCCCCAATTAAGAACTCTAACTTGTTCTTGAGAGAATTTTGAGAGAAGTGACTACATTTTTTTTGAATTGGGACTGTATCCCGTGTTATAGTCTTATGTAGGGGTGGGAAATACCTATTCATCCCTTGAAATAACTCAAAAATGGGGTGTTTACGTCACTTGGTACATAATATATGCGGCACAAACTTATCACATAAACTAGGTTGTGCGCCGCACAACTTATGGTATAACCATTCCAGTAGCCTTAGGTGATTTGTTAGGCAATTCACTCCACTTTTCAAAGCCATAAATTCTTGCTAGGGTGTTGGATTTTGATAAGATTTATATCATTGGAAAGATAATTTGATTCTCGACAATTCGATTTGTCTAAATATGCCAAAATACAATATATACATCAAGTTATGCTCATTTAAATATGACTCTTACTTAATCAAATACTAAAACTTGATGGATTCAAAAGCTCTTAGCTTGCCTTTCTCCAAGTGACTCTTATGAACACGCTTAATACATCATAAGCTCTCTTATCACTAGGATTCTCATCGTAGGTCATGTATTCAAATATTAATCATAGGATAGGAGGTTTCATATGTAGGAACAATGGTTTATTTTATAGCTTAGAAATATACGAGGTATTATAACCACCTTTTAGCATCCCCCAACAGTGAATGGGGAAAAGTGTCAGCCTCACATAATCTGTACTCACCCCAATTAGAATGAACATGTCAGTAAGCTTAATAAAAGTCTACAAGTGGACTTGTGGATCCTAGTGTGAAAGCCATACAAACTGTCCACTGCTAATGAGAAGTTGCATAATATTGTGTTTTAACTCAAAATTCTCACAAAAGTCGATCTTTGAATTGGGGAAGTCAAGTTCATCGGAAATGGGACTGCCACTTCCCTTACTGTCCTACATTCTTGTTGTTCTGTAGCAATTATAGTAGGATTCTTTTGGTCTTTTTCTAGTTGCAGAAATAAGAGGAGATTGATTGTTTCTCTCCTTTATTGATGGTAAAGTTGCTCAGGTTAGAAGCTTGGGTCAACCAACTCCTGATCTCTTGCCAGCTTTTGTAAACCTATTTCCTGCAAATACAAAACCAAGACCAAGCATAAAAACACCAAATAAATTTAAAAGTAAAACTAAAATAAATAGTTGCCAAATAAAAAGTCCTTCACAACGGTGCTAAAAACATGACACCACCCAAGAGCACATGCAAGTGTACTGGTCTTATAAAGTAGTAAAGTTCCTCTAAGAAGCCAAGTATCGATCCCACAGAAACTTGTTTCATAAATAATTTTATTTTAGTTCACAATTTTGATTCAGTTGATGCAAGCATAACCAAAAAGAGAGTTTGTAATTTATAACTCAAGAAAAGTAAACAATATTTAAAGTAAAGATCTTGAAACAATCAATAGGAGAAAACCCAAGGTTAAAGCACTTTTGAACAATCATACTAGGTTATTGAACTTCATTAGCTATCTTTCTTATATTGGTTGTTTATTCGTAAGGTTAGTTGCATGATTATGGTTTCCCAACTTTTAATTCTATACCTATGTTGAAACTTACAACTATATCATTGAACAGGGATGTGATGATCCACTTAAGTTCTTTAAGCTATCATCCTACATTTGAATGAAGTAAGGCATCTAAGAACATCCATGTCCTAGATACTTATTTGAATTCCTTATTTCATAAACAACTACAAACCATACTTCATTTATTCCCATGTTCTATCTTCTTATTCCCTCTCCCGAGATAAAAAGATAGACAATTCATGTATTCTAAGGGTCACAAATCCTTAAAATATTTATAACAAGAATAAGGAAACAACCAATAAGGATAAGCAATTCAGACGAACTTAATTCAAAATAATAGTACTCATGTTCTTGGCTTTAACCCCAAAAAGAGGGTTTTTAGCCACTCATAGACATAATCAACATCCAAATAATTGTATTAATGATGATAACCATAATAAATCTAAATTCCAGAAATAACAAAACTAAAAATAAGTTGTGGTAGCCTCCAATGTTGTTCCAGTCGGTCCAGGGGTTCCTAGATGTTTAAAACGTGATTTAACATGATATATTTATAGTAAACAAGTTATAAGCTGAATATAATTGGGTTTCTACGTCATTATCCTTCCGCTGGGAACTTTTTTCCATTTTGTATGGTCACCGCGTCACTGTGTCAGTTCAATCAGCATTTGTCAAATTCCAGAATGTATCCGCAATTACACAGCATCGTGGTGCCTCCCTAAACTCCATTAGGACCTCCACGTACCAGTAGGTTACTAGTTTAGGCCTCTGATGAATCCAGTGGTGTTTTTCACGTTTCCATTAGCCACTCTAACATCCCATATGAACCCAATACATTTCAGGGGTTCAAATTGCATCTATTTTGTATTGTGCTTTTGTTGAGCCATTTCGAGCCTTTTTTAGTTGTTTCCACTTTATTTGAATCTTATCTATCCTTCATATATTATCATAATCTATTCACCAAGTATCCTAAATTATTAAATACAATAATTTAGAGCTCAAATCAACACAACAGCCAAGACGGTGAATCAAAAGCACGAGCTAAGCATAGGTTAATTTCACTTTGAGTTTTAACTCATTGTTTTGAACCTTGGGTTGATCCGATTGAACCTTGAACATTATAAGAAATTTTTTTCACATATAAATACACAATAACAACATTAGAAACTCATTAATTACATTAGAACCCAACACGATATACAAGACAAACACCTATCTCAAGCTAGTAACACTAGTTTTCTAGGTTTAACTCTAAATGCTCAAATTGAATCAAAACTCATGTGAAAACACCATTAAAGATCGTAAACACATAGTTGGACACATAAATTCTCATTTATATCATTATCAATACATGTAGCATAAGAATCATCCTCAAAACAAGGCTAAAAAGGCTAGAATAGTAACGCTAGAATTCATAAATACACCTAAAATCAATATGATCGAAATTCAGGCAATTTAGGGTAGGCTGAAGGAGGTTGGGTTGGGTAGAGGGGGTGGTCTCCAATACCGTTCATACTTGGGATTCCTATTATGACAAGGACCTGGGTCGGGTCGGGTTAGTTTGTAGTCTTTTTACCAATTTTACTGACGATATAATGGTTATATGATCACATAAGAGCATCGCTTGACAACAGCGGACCGAAAGTCAAGAAAATTTTAGACCATATATGTGGTCTCTTTACCTATTGTGCATACCACATACAAGTTGTGCACTACACTTTTTTTTTTGCAAAAATAGGTTCGGGAGGCAATTTCTTAAGTCTTGAACCCTGCAATTGGGAACCTACAAAAGGCAATTCTATACTTTTAAGCAAAGAGATAGTCCAATTTTTGAGCGTTAATTACGTAGATTCTTAGCAGGGGGAAGTGCCTAAGCTTTATTTTACCCACTAATCCCCTGCTAATTTCACTTGGTAATTGTGATCTTGGAGCTGAAAATTTGAGGATTTGGGAGAAAATGTAAAAAAAAATGATAATTAGATGAATTTACGGTCAATTTCAATTCTATTTTTCATAAAATTTTAGATTTGAACTCCTTAAACTATAATTAACGTGATTTTTTATTTAAATTCTAGTTTTGTCCTTCTGGAGTCTAGTTTTGGATCCCAAAGAGAAGTATAGCAATATAGGTATTATTGGACTCGTGTTTATGTATAGAACTTATTGTTGATAGATTGAGAGTGTTCTGAGGTCATCTGAAAGAAAAAATATAGTTTGTTAATATTGATGGGTTGCAGTTCAACTGCGAGTTACGTTATTGCTTAACTTTCTTCAGACTTTGTTTGGATGGGTACTTATCATGTAAACCATTCTATCGGTTGGGGGAATTAAAGAATTTAGTATTAAATATGATGAACTATTATGGTGAAGCCTGTATAGGAGCTTTACACTATTATAACAATTTGAAGAGTAGATTCTAATTTAATGTTACGACTTGTAGTCATGTTTATGAATATTGCATTGTATTGATATTTTACATGTATTTATTATGTTAAGATTTGACCTATTAACATGATCATTCATACTCACTTATTTCATGGATTATTGGATTATACCATTGAAAATGCTGATATCTGAGAGAAAATGAATCATATGTTACTTATTTAGTTTGTGCAAGATTCTAAACATAGAAATGATATTATTCATAATTAGTCAGATGCAGAATGTCAACATAGATATATGATGTTTAGATTTCATTTGAGGTAGAATTTTATCTCCAATGAGTCCCACCTCCTAGAGAAGACTGGGAAGGAGGTGTATATAGGTAGGCATTGGCCCTTGCACATCTTCCCATATTTTTTTATTGCATCATATTTGGATTATTACTGTGTTTCAGATGATTCTGTAATATTTATTAATGTTGAAAAGTTATGATTTTTCTGTATACACAGGGTTATTTTAGTATCTTTCATTCACCATAGCAATTGCTTAAACTCAATCAAGCTATGATGCTTATTGAGTACATGTAATGACCCAAACACTTAGGTTATGAAGGCACTTATCGTGGCTAAACCTTGACAAATAAGCCAATCACCCAAACAGATATGTAAATGAAAATCACAACAAAAATTTGAAGGTGGAAATTCTAGAACAAAGTCAAACCATACATACATATAGATAGAGGAAATCTAAATCACAATAAAGCCAGAAACAATCACAAAACCTGGTGTCACAGTGTAAGAATAATCTACATACAACTCGAAGACTAAAATACAATTGAAAATCCAAAAAAGAAAACTACAAGTCTATCTCTAAATAAAAAAAATAAGACACAACTGGATAGGATGCAGTCAGAAGATGCTCCAAAAACATAGAGTGGTAACTACCTAGAAATGTATTAAATCACCGCTCGGACTCAACGGTCGCACAGCGCACCCATACCTGGATCTACACCAAAAGGGCACAGTAAAGATGAGTACGGTTCACTTATACTCAGTAGGTATCATAGGCCGACTGATAAGAGTATAAAATAAGGTATATAAATACACACTATGAGTTTGTCACCTGCAAGGACAAAATGTCCCAAACGGTAGCTCACACTGCGTCCACTACATAAGTGGGAAATAGGTACGCAAATGAGATAGAATAGACTTGCATTATCTTAAATATAGAAACACACCACTGAATGTGCATAAAGTAATGAAATACAATTAGGACGATAATGATGACATGATATCCTCTATATACACCTACCGAGCCTCACGGCTCCCAGATAGGACCCATGTGGGGTTTACAACACATATACTATCTCAGTACTCAATCCTAATCTCAATAACCATATCTCCTTTTGGGCTGTGGACTACGGCAGAGAGTTTTGTAAAAATGTCTCATTTTTGTCAAAAATTAGTGTTTGCGCAATAATACATCCATCTCATAAATGTATGTATGATATGAGGATATAATTTTCACAATAAGTCCAGCATGAAGATCTTAAAAGTCACTCGAGAATGCATATATAAGTCCAGAATCTATTCAATATATCAACCAATCATGATTAGGTATAAGCAATATACTAATAGAGTGAGAAATTCAAGTATAACATCAATAATATCGCATTAACCCCAACATATGTGTTTCTATCATGAAAGGGCAACCAAAATGTATACACAAGGCCAATAATGTCAAGTAAGGCCCCCACACGGACCAAAGGCAGAAAACAACATCTCAAACAAAAACGAACAACAACATAAGCCCCCACAGGGGCACACAACAGTCATAATATTCTTTCCACAATTATTATCATTACCCAAAGTATCTTTTTATATAAACATTAACTACCCAGCCAGTTTGAAGAAAGTAAAGCCATAATCTACTTTGTGACATCGTAATCCAAGCCTTAAACCCTTCCTAAAGAGATCTTCACCTCTTGAACAGCATCACAATCAACTAAAACATACAAATATAGAATCTATGCATCAAAAGAAAACAACGATACCCATATTGCCTATTATTAAATTGGGGTCAAAACGAACTCCCGAAATGAGTTTTTGAAAAGAAAGGTAAAATTAGAATTTTTGTTCATAAACACTTACCCAGGATTAAAGAAAGTCATACAAGAAAACCCAACTGAAAATGGATTTAAAAGTGGGTTTAAATTTAAAAAAAAACCATGTTAGGCCTTCCAAGCCAAAATCCCATAATTTAACTTTTGAAATCATAATTTAACGGGTTTTAAAAGACAAGAATTGAAGTAAATAATTGAAATAGTGATTTAGAGCTTACCCTAGCTTTAAAATGAAAGAAATCATCCAAAAACCTCTTAACCCGAAGCTAAAAACTTCAAAAATGGGAGAAAAACAAGAAAAGAAGTTCTTAAACTATACAAAGCATGACCACTTAAAAAAACACTTGACTGCTTAAGCGGTCAGCGCTAAAGCTTCCAAGTGTCACTTAAGCGGTACCAGCAAGGTATGCATCCCCCCCCTATTTAAGCCTACAATGGGCCACTTAAGGGGACTGCACTTAAACAGATTGGGCTCTGCTTTAGCGGCCCCAGTTGGTAAGCCTGGTTGCTTAAATGACTGGATGGCTGCTTAAGCGACCTAAGCTAAAGCAAACCAACTGTCAGTTTACCAGCTGAGTGGTGCACCAACTGGACTTGAAAAAATTTCAATCTCCACCAACCCCATGGGATTCATCCAGAATCCCCTGAATGCAAGAAAACTATGCTACCCTATCAAATTAGATGTTTTGGACTCAATGGTGAAATCAGATTTTCAAAAAGAGATTATTTTCAAAAAAATTGACCCCCAAAATCCAATTTCACAATTTTCCAAATCAAGGGTCAAAATAAGTTCCAAAAACCAAAAAAATTGAACCAACCATGCTACCAACCCAAAATTGATGTTCCAAATTTATTGTCGTGGACTGTTTTGCCATCTAATGCACAGAATAACAAATGGTGACGAAGTCAACTATAAAGCCTTCTTAACCTCTAAAAACCACAAACTCACACAAAATATTTTGAATCATATTAGGAACTGTGCCAACCATACCCACACCTCAGAAACATCACATAGCAACCACAAGGAGGCAAAAATAGTCAAAGCACATAAAAAGTAAAAATTTACAAAATCAAGTCCTTACAATATCCACCACTAAGAATCTAATTTGTCCTTAAACTAAAGGAAAGGGAAATACGTGAATCAGGAAAAAGCTAGGGATAGCTACAATACATTTTGAAGTCAACCTCCCAAATAGACTCAACTATAGGATACTATCTCTACTAGACCTTAACCACCAAAATATCCCTAGAATGCAAATGTCTAACATCTCGAGATGAACTGAAGAGTGGCTCTTCAACAAAGGATAATATCTTATCTAACTACATTGTATCCTAATTAATGACATAAGATTCAATTAGAATGTAATGTCTTAGATTGGATTCATGAAAAACTGGCTGAACAACTGATAAATTTAGGGGCAATGCTAACCCATAGGCTATATCCCCAATAGTTTAAAGAATCTCAAATGGCCTAATATACCTGGGGATAAGTTTCCGCATCTTCCCAAACCGCATCATGCCCGTCACGAGAGAATATGAAGAAAGCTTGAGTAAAACACCAAATCTCAAGGCACAAAGTTTATAATCCACGTATCACTTATTCCTACTCTGAGTTGCTCAAAGTCTGTTGTGAATGAGCCAAACTCTTTCTAAATACTCATAAAGCAAGTCTAAACCTCGACGTCAAATATTAAAAACCTTAAGCCAATCAACTGGAGAGTGACAATACCTAACATATAAAGCCTCAAAAGGTACCATCTCAATAATGGAATGGTAGCTATTATTATACGCAAACTCTTCCAAGGAATAATGTCATTCCAACAGACCTCTAAATTCTATTCTGACTGTCTATCCTTCTGGGGTGAAAGGTTGTTCTAAGATCAACTCGGTACCCAACTTTTCTTGAAATAACTTTCATAAGTGATAAGTGAAGACTAAAACATCTATCTAAGATAAAAGACAATAGTACACCAAGAATATAAACTATCCCACAACCTTAGATACATTCCAACCTATCAACATTGAAGAAAACTTCAATGCGAGTGAAATAGGCAGATTTCATCAATTGATCCACGATTACCCAAACACTTTTAGATTCACAAAAAGTATAAGGTAACCTAGTAACAAAGTCTATTATGATTTTTTTGCATTTCCAGTCGAGAATGGGTAACTTTTGAAGCAAACCACCAGGACTCAAATCCTCAGACGTCACCTTCAGGAAACATAGGCAATGAGCTACAAAGTCTGTTATATCCTTCCTCGTACACCCCACAATTAGTGTTGTCACAAATTATTATACATCTTAGTCACTCATAGATGAATGGAATACTTAGAAGAATGAGCCTCCTCCAAAATCAATCTCATCCAATCACCTACTCTCGGTGCACAAACTTGGCCTTCAATCCTCAAAATAACATTGGAGCCAAGTGAGGCTTCCTTATCATTGCCACTCAACATATAATCTTAAATCACCCTCAAACCACTATCCTTAAATTTATAAGCCTAAATCTACTCCACCAAGGAAGATCTAGCCTTCACAAATTCCAAAACACACCCAGATATCAAAATATCAAGCCTGACCATCTGGTTAGAAAAAAATGAACCTCTAACGCCAAAGGCCTCTCCTAGTCAAAAGGTGCACCAAGCTAATTATACTAGCCCACTTTTATCTCAAGGCATCGGCAACCATAATAGCCTTACCAGATAATAGAGAATAATAAAATCATAATCCTTAAGAAACACAAGCAAACAATATTGCCTCATATTAAGAACTAATTATAAAGAAATAGTGAAGGCTACAATGATCTGATAAGATCTCACAATAGACACCAAACAAATAGTGCCTCCACATCATCAAAGAAAATACAACTGTGCACAACTCTAAATCTTGGATAGGGTAATTCTTCTCGTGGAGATTTAACTAATGAAAAACCCTTCTATATTAACATGACACCTAAACCAACACCATAAACATCGTAGAATATGGTAAAACTCATGCCCTCCACAGGAAAAGTCAAGATAGGAGCTAAGGTTAATAAATCCTTGAGCATACAAAAGCTCGCTCAAAAGAAATAAACCATTGAAAAAAAATATTCTTTGAAGTCAACTTGGTCAAAAGTGCCGAAATAGATAAGAAATTCTCAACAAAATGCCGATAGTAACATGCTAAACAAATAAAACTAAAATCTCTCTAGGAGAAATAGGCCTAGCCCAATCACAAATCTCTACAATCTTGGTCGGTCAACCATGATACCATCCTTGGTTACCATATGACCCAAGAAAAAATAGACTCCAACTAAAACTCACACTTAGAGAACTCAAGCATATAATATCTCATCTCTCAATCTCTGAAATAAAATTTGCCAATGCTCCTCATGGTCGACCTTACTCTTGGGGTAAACTAAGATATCATTTATAAATACGAAGACAAAAAAAATATGATACAATCAAAACACCAGGTTCATCAACTCCATGAAAATGGATGGGTCATTGGTCAATCTGAAGGACACCCCCAGAGAAGTCATAATGATCGTATTGAGTCCAAAAAGCTATTTTCAAAACATTCAATGCTCTAAACCTTAACTAGTCATAATCGAACCTCAAATTAATATTAAAAAACACTAAAGAACCTTGAAGTTGATAAAATAAACTATTAATAAGATGAAGGGGATACTTATTCTTAATCACCACCCTACTTAACGGTCAATAATTAATGCATATATGTATAGACCCATCATTTTTCTTTATAAACAAGATAGCCAAACCCTAATGTGATACACCAGTCTAAATAACTCCCTTATCCAACAATTCTTGTAACTAATCCTTTAATTTCTTAAACTCAGTTAAGGCTATCCTATAAGGAGGAATAGAAATAGGGTTCATTCCCAGCTCAACATCAGTATCAAAGTTAATATCACGATCCAAAGTCATACTAGGAAAATTTGTAGGAAAGACATACAAGAACTCATGAATAATATAGATAGAATCCAATAAAGGTAGTGAATTAAAGAGGCAGTGAATTAACACTACTATCATGATCATAGGCCAAATAAAACAAACATCACCTATTTACCATGTGATATGTTCGAAGAAAGGATATAACTCTCTTGGGACCTAAGTAAAGCATAATCTTCTAAGCTATCCTTGGTACACCCAGCAAAGCTAAAGTCAGAGTCTTAGCATAAATATCTAGAAAAGCATGACAGGGAGCTAACAAATCCATACCCTAAATGATATAAAAATCTACCATATCTAAGATAATCAAATCTACAAAAGTATTACGACCCCTAAAGGTCATAACACAAGATTGGTGCACCTGATCCACCACTAAAGAGTCTTCTGTGAGGGTAGATACAAGGATAAGTATGGAAAGAGGATCGCTAGTAGAATAAAAACCCAAAGCAAAATATGCAGAAAGATAGGATAAAGTTATCTCATACTAAATAATATAGATACAAATTTAAAATAAATGGGGATGATACCTCTAATAACAGTGTCGGAAGCCTCTACCTCAAGTATTGCGGGTATAACATAGCACTATCTATGTCTGCCAGCGGACTAAGTAGCACCACTACCTCTACCTTGTATACCTCCAGTAGTACCTCAATGATCTTGAGGGTCACCTCTTACTACCGATATAAAAGTATGCCTTAAAACACAGCAGCCACAATTCTCAGCCACAAGTCTAAAGTCATCAAACACATAGATTCCACTATGGCCTGACTCAATCTGAGGAGGCACAACAAAGCTAGAATAAAACCCCTGGGACAATACCTGACTACCTGAAGCAACTGAACCAAAATACCTACTACCTGAACCATATAAAGCTGTATGTACTAGTCTACCATAACATTGATGAGAACCTCTTAAATCTTTACCTCGAGGGGTATGACAATTAAACTTTCCCTGATGACACACTCTCGTGGTGCCTCCATGAGTCGCTCAAAGGATTCACTTGGTCATCCTTGCATGGTCCACTATACTCTAAAATGACACCTCAGATACTACCATATAGGAAATAGCCAACTAGAAAATAGAATCCAATCCCTTTATAAGCTCTTATATATTCTCAAACTCAGTGGAAATACTGGTAATAGAATATATAGACAAGGCATTAAAGTATACCTCATACTTGACAACAGTTATAGAGCTCTACTCTAGGTAATCAAACTTAAATCCCTCAAAATGAATGGTAAAAACCTTCCTAAAAAGGCTTTAGTAAACTCATCCCAAATCATCTTTGGCGAACCAAGAGGTCAATAACTAACAAGTAACCTCCTCCAATTCTGGCCACATCTCACGGCTGGTAGGTAATGTAAGAAACTTTATCCGACTCAAGTGATCCAAGGTTATAAGATATCTCCCAATAATCAAACAAGAACTCATCGGCATCCTCGCTCATAGCATCACTAAATTTGGGCAAACCCAAATGCGTGAATCTCTTAAACCTCTTTTGATCCTCACAAGACATAATAGGACCCAAAGAAACATGAGGTATAAAAACTCTAGTAGGATATAATCCTACTTGAGGAGGTAAGATAGATGAAGGTTAAACCCCCAGGCTTCAAATACTATGCTCGAATACTTTCACAGAAGAAGAAATAACACTTGTAGTTTATGGAATACAAAGTATGTACTAATGAAAGAGTCAAACTCGAGATCAGAGAAACACCATAAGAAAAATCAGGCATAAATAAAGGTACAACACTCAGAGCTGGAGGAATACTAGTTGTACTCAATGAAACACCCTTTAAATGAGTCAGCAAATAAATAGTAAACACTCCAAGACTAGGGTACTATATGGACCTGAGTAGTACCCACATCCCTAGCATACTCCACCTCACACTCAAGGGATCCCCCTAGTACTACTCCTGGAAGGGACAGATTGTTAGGCTCATTATCTACCTAAAGCACGTCCACAACCCCTACCTCATCCCCTAGGTTGGGCTCTCCCTTTAGTTGGCAGCTCTACACCCCTAGTCTCACTAGATTTAGTTAGCACCATCTGTGCTAAAAAAGTAAACTTAATATAGAATATTAGATATGGAAAAACCCCTATGATAATAAATAAAATAAGGAATGCATCCTAAAGATATCTTATAGCATCTCAAGGAAAGACATAGACATCTACGTACCAATTTGTGAGAATCTACTAGACACTTTGATCTTACATTGATAAGATAAATAAACCTGGCTAATTTGCTACTAATATATCACAACCCAAAAACTAAGGTAGTAATGGCACTTATAGCGGCTAAGCCTTAACAAGTAAGTCAATCACCCAAACTGACATGCAAATAAAAATCACAAAATAAATGCTAAGGCAATATTACTAGAATAGAGTTAAACCATACATGCATACTGATAGAGGAAGTATAAATAATAATAATACCATAAACTATCCTAAAATGCAATATTACAATATAAGAACAATCTGTATATAACTCAAAGTCTGAAATACAACTAAAAATCCAAAAAACAAAACCATATGACTGTCTCTAAATACAAATAAGATTTAACTAGATAGGATGAGGTCGAAAGATAACTCTAAAACATGGAGTGGCCACTACCTTAAATGTATTAAATCACCACCTAAAATCAGTTGTCACGCAATGTATCGTACTTAGATCTGTACTGAAAGGGCAAAGTGAGAATGTGTATGAATCAATTATACTTAGTAGGTTTATAGGTCGACTAATCAAAGTAGAAAATAAGGTATATAAATACACACTATAAGTACATCACATTAAAGTAGAAAATTTCCAAAATGGTAGCTCACACCATCTTCACTAACAGTTCTAAATATAGAACATAAGTAGGAAATAGGTACATAAAAGAGATAAATAGATATGTATCAGCTTAAATACAAAAACACAATACTAAAGATGCATAAATGAATGAAATGTAATGAGGATGATAATAATAATGATGTGATATAATTGAGGTTATCGTGTAACATTCGTATACACCTGTCGAGCCTCAACGCTCCCAGGTAGGACCCATGGGGGTTTCACAGCCTATATGATATCATAATACTTACTCCCAATCTCAATACTTATTTCTCCTCTCTAAATCATGGTTTATGGTAGAGGGTTTCGTAAAAATATCTCATTTTTGTCAAAAATTAGAGTTTTCACAATTGTGCAAACATCTCATGTATGTATGTAAGATATGAGGATGTAACACTCATAACTATTCCAGTATGAAGATCTAAAAATCCAATCGATAATTCACATGTGATTCTAGAACCAATTCACTATATCAACAAACCATGATTACGTATAAGCTATATACCATTAGCGTGACAAATTCAAGTATAACATCAATAATATTGCATTAACCCTAAGTTAGTTGTTTCTATCATGAAAAGCAACCAAAATGCATACACAAGGCTAATAATATCAAGTAAGTCCCCCATACGGGCCATATGCAGAAATATTATCTCAAACTACCAACAACAACAATATAAGACCCCATAAGAGCACACAACAGTCAAAATATAATTTTCACGATCATTACCCATACCAAAAAATATCAATCATTCCATGAACAAACTCAAAAAATAATGATGTATTAAAGACACATACCTTCTACACGAATCCCAGGAATAGAAAATAGATACGGATACCAGGACTTCATGCCCTATTTTAAAATTATAAATTATGGCGTTCATGTTGTGGGTTGATTATGACCATGTTGATGTTGTTTTATGATTCCCAAGTTGGAATCTTTAATGTGTTTTCATGAATCTATGCCAGCATGTGGGTTAAAATTTATTAAATTGTGTTGATTTATCCAATCATGATGTATTGATTTAATGTTCATGCCTAAGCATAAAGTTATTCTTACAAGGTGTTTGATAAAATGCCCAAGAGAATAGGAATTAAGCATATGACTCATTAGTGCCTAAATGATGAATTCATGCTCAACTCTTATGTTCAAAAATGACTCCCATACTATTTTTATGCATTGAAATTGTTTGATAGAATGCCCATGAGACTAGAATTGTGAAACCATGATATATATTTAAATGTATTCCTCTATATGTACAAGATTATGAATATCAAGTTCTTTATGAACTCCTCAATAGTTGTATTATGAATTTTTGACTATGGTCATGTGTTCAAGAAGTGTCATGTCTTATCCATTTCATGCTATCGAGTCCTAAGGGTACTTGTACCCAAAAATTAGTTGTGTGCCTAGAGTCAGTGTCAGTTTCATGAAAATCTCAGTCATGCCATGATTAGTAGTATTCAATGTTATTTTTAGAACTCAATAAATTCAGCCAGTTACATGACTCAGGAAAACACAGTAATCTTATGAACTCTGTTAGTTAATAGAATTCAGAAATATTTTGTCAGTCCACGGAATTTAGTAAACTCAGTTTAGTTCATCTCAGTATAATCAGTTCAGTGTATATTCAGTTGGGAGTTAGATATAGCACCGAGCGAACCCAAGGATAAGGGCACACGCTGATAGTAGAGAGTGTGATCCTTAGAAGCAATCCTTGTATTCCAGAATAATGTAGCCAGCATAGGCTGAGACATCAACAATGACAGTTGAGGGTTGATGAGGTAAATTAACACTATCAGATGAGTGTCCCACCATTCTCCTTTGGGGATACTACCAGATGAGGGTCACTCACAGCTTGTCCTTACCAGTGGCACGGT
Source organism: Capsicum annuum (assembly GCF_002878395.1). Taxonomy (NCBI): domain Eukaryota; kingdom Viridiplantae; phylum Streptophyta; class Magnoliopsida; order Solanales; family Solanaceae; genus Capsicum; species Capsicum annuum. The sequence continues at coordinate 53,084,234 of NC_061114.1, forward strand.
ATTGACACTCTTTTATTTGGGTTACAGATTGACCCCTAACTCTATATTGAAAAAGGGTATGTCGGTTAGATGACTACTTCCCACAATCTCAGTCTTAGTCTCAGTAAAAGAACTCAAATAGTTCTTCAGATTTAGGACTGTCAGATACAGTCACTCAGTTCAGTACAGAACTCAGCTAGTTCTATCAGAATCAGGACTATCAGGCACAGTCACTCAGTTAATAGCATATCAGTTATATGAAACTCATGTTATCATTATTCAGACTTAGTAGTCAGTATTATCACGATCTCATTTATAGTTACGTATTCATGGATATATTCTCACGTTCATGTTATTTATCCAGTTAGTATTGTTCATGTATATGAACCCCATGCATTCAGCCTACCTCACTTTACATACCAGTATATTCAGACATACTGACGCATACTTTTCTTCTGCACTATAGTGTTTTATACGATAGGTTCGGACGCTCACGTTCTCGATTACACTTAGCTTTAGATTCACCTAGCAGCAGTAGATTTGCAGTGAGTCCTCATCATTCGAGAATAGCATGATTATTTCATTATTTTGGTTTTAGTAGACGGAGTTAGTTGGGACATGTCCCATCAACTCCATAGTTTTCACATAGTTTAGAGGTATTCAGACTAGAATGTTCAGATAGTTTATTTTAGTTTTGTGTATTGATATATCGTGTTTCCAGATGTTATGTTTTATTAGATATTAGAACCTTATGGCCTTTTAGCCCATTTATTCCGTATTTATATAGTATATTATGCAGTGCTCAGTTACAGATATCAGTCATGGGTTAGCTTATGATCCTTATGGATTGATAGCACTATGTAGCATTCTGGGTATTATATTTGAGGCGTTAAAAACTTGGTATCAGAGCCTAAGGTTCAACAGTGTCCTAGGAAGTCTGAAAAGTCACATCTAGTAGAGTCTTGTGCATGGGTGTGTTGCACGTCATATTTATGTACAAGAGGCTATAAGATGTTTTAGGAACAATTTCCCTTCTTTTAGTATTCATGTCATGCCAGTAAGCATGAGCTCAAACTTAAATTTCAGTCTAATCTATTTCTCCTTTTTTGCTTACAGAATATGCCTCCCAAATGAAGAAATAGAAATTAGTCAGCCCCTCATCTCATCCAAGTAGATCCCTTGGACGAACATATTTCTCATGAAGAGTTTAGAGCTACATTTACTACTCTTGATAATTTAGTTGATGCCCAGAATGAATGACCAGCTATAATTCCGTCCAACCCAGTGGCTAATTTAGCTGCAGCCTAGATTCGGGACTTCACCCGAATGAATCCTCTATCCTTCTATGGGTCTAAGTCAGATGAGAAACCTTAGGAATTTCTTGATCATGTTCAGATAGCTATAGATATTATGGGGGTTACTTCTAGTAAAAGTGCTGAGCTTGCTGCATATTAGTTACAGGATATGGCTCACACATGGTTCAAGCAGTGGAAGGTAGAGAGAGCTATAGATCCAGGGCCTATTGAGTGGGAGGAGTTTGCCACAGCATTACTAGATAGATTATTTCCCATAGAGATGAGGAAAGCTAAGGTGTTAGAATTTATCAACCTCAGGCAGGGCAATATGACAGTGAAAGAGTATTCTCTTAAGTTTACTCAAATAGCTAGATACGCTTCTCATGTAGTGGCAGACAGCAGGGCTAAGATGAGTAAGTTTCTTTCTAGAGTGAATGATAGTATGGTCAATAAATGCAAGTCTGCAATGTTGATTAGTGAGATGGACATAGCCAGGCTTATGATCCATGCTCAATAGATAGAAGAGCAGAACATTAAGATGAGAGAGAAGTAGAATAAGAGAGCAAGGGTAGGTAGTTTTAACTTTTCTCAGCCTAAGTCATAGGGTGGGAATCGCTCTCAATTTTGGCCAAAGTCATTCATTCCAGCTCCTTCCTCAGTTAGTGCTCCACTGCCAAAAGTTAGTAACAGCAATAGGGATAGGGCATCAGGTAATAAACCTCAGGGAAGTGTTAGCAATGCCCATACTCATCCTCTTTGTCAGACTTGTGGTAAGAACCATCAGGGTTTTTCCAGAGCTAGCAGCAACGTCTATTTTAGTTATGGAATGCTAGGCCATAGGGTTAGAGATTGTCCCCAGTCAGGATTTCAGGGTCAGCATAACCGTTGCTCAGATCAGTCCAATCGCCTAAACCAGTAGGGTTCCACTTCTAGCGCTACCAGTGGGCAACGGCCAAGAAGACTTTATGCTCTTCACTCCCAACAGGATCAAGAAAATTCTTCTAATATAGTTACTGGTACATTACAGATCTTTCATATACATGTTTATGCTTTGTGAGATCCAGGAGCTTTTTTGTCTTTTGTTACTCCTTATATAGCAGTTGATTTCGAACTCAGTCTTGAAATTCTAGCAGATCCCTTTTTAGTCTCTACCCCAATGGGCAAAGCTATCATAGCCCGACGGGTATACAGGAACTGTCCGATTAAGGTATATTACAAAGTTACATCAGCAGGCTTAGTCAGATTAGAGATAACTAATTGTGATGTCATTCATGATATGGATAAGCTTCATTCCTGCTATGCCACAGTCGACTACAGAAATAGAATTTTTCAGTTTTAGTTTTTGAATGAACTCATCTTAGAGTGAAGGGGTAGTACTTCAGCCTTCAAGGGTTAACTTATTTCCTACCTATAGGCAAGGAAAATGATATTTAGAGGATGTGTCGATCATCTTGTTCGAGTTAAGGATTCTAGTTTCGAAACTCCTTGTCTTGAATTATCCCCAGTAGTGAATGAATACTCAGATGTCTTTCTTAAAGATCTTCTAGGAATTCTTATCGAAAGAGAAATAAACTTCGATATTGATCTTCTTCTAGATACTCAGCCTATATCTATTCCGCCAGACAGAATGGCACCAATAAAACTTAGAGAATTGAAAGAATAGTTGAGGGATCTCCTAGATAAAAGATTCATTAGACCCATTGTGTCCCTGCACCAGTCTTATTCATGCAAAAGAAATATGGTTCACTCAGAATGTACATTGATTACCGTCAGATCAATAAATTCACAGTCAAAAACAAGTATCCACCTCCTAGAATTGATAACTTGTTTGAACAACTTCAGGGTGCTAGTTACTTCTCTAAGATAGACCTCAGATCAGGATATTATCAGCTCAGAGTTAGAGAGTATGACATTTCAAAAACAGCTTTCCAAACTTGGTATGTTCACCTCAAATTCTTAGTCATGTCCTTTGGTCTTACCAATGCCCCAGCGTTCTTTATAGACTTGATAAATTAAGTGTTCAAGCAGTACTTGGATATGTTCGTCATAGTCTTTATAGATGACATCCTTGTTTACTCCTACAGTGAGCATGATCATGTAGAACATCTCAGAATAATGTTTCAAACTCTTAAAAATTATTAGTTGTTCGCCAAATTCAGTAAGTAAAAATTTTGGCGAAGGTTAGTAGCCTTCCTTGGTCATATCATTTTCGGTGATGACATTAGAGTTGATCTTCAAAAGACCAAAGTAGTAAGAAATTGGCCTTGCCCTAGCTCTCCATCAGATATTAGGAGTTTCTTGGGTTTGGCTGGCTATTACAAATGGTTTGTTGAGAGATTTTATTCTATTCCATCCCCTATGTCCAGATTGACTAAGAAGAAAGTAAAGTTTCAGTGGTCAGATGCTTGCAAGAAGAGGTTTCAGGAGTTGAAGACTCGACTCATCTCAGCTTCAGTTCTGGCTCTTCCAGACGGTTTAGATTGGTTTGCGGTGTACTATGATATGTCCAGAGTGGGTTTGGGTTGTGTCCCCATGCAACATGGTAAGGTCATTGTCTAAGCCTTTAGACAACTTAAACCTCCTTAGAAGAATTATCCGACTCATGATCTTGAGTTAGCAACCGTAGTTTTTGCCTTAACGATTTGGAGGCATTACTTGTATAGGGTGCATGTAGATATGTTCATATATCGCAAAATCCTTCAATACGTATTCTCTCAAAAATATATAAATCTTTATCAGAGAAGGTGGTTAGAGATCTTGAAAGATTAAGACATGAGTGTCCTTTATCAATCGGGCAAGGCCAATGTAGTAACTGATGCTCTTAGTAGCCTGTATATGGGTAGTGTGACTCATGTTGGAGATAGTAAGAAAAAGTTAGCTCAGGAAGTCCATCAGCTTCATCAACTAGGTGTTCGCTTAGTCGATTCAGCGGAACGTAGCACTACAAGAAATACAATTTTTTCTGATGACTTTCAGTGGCGACACAAACAGTTGCCACAAAAGCTAGCATTTCTGTGGCAACATATAAGGGTTGCCACAAAAGGTATAAGATTTAGGGGCGACCGTCAAAGTCGCCACTAATAGTGACATATTTAGTGGCGACTATGTGTAATTCGCCACAAAAGGTATAAGATTTAGGGGAGACCGTTAAAGTCGCCCCTATTAGTGAAATATTTAGTGGCGACTATGCCTAGGTCGCCACAAAAAGTATAAGAATAGTTACATAGTTAGTGGCGACTATCAAGTCGCCACTAATGCTGACAAAGGTCGCCACAAAAGGTATAAGAAGAGTGACATATTTAGTGGTGACTATGCGTAGCTCGCCATAAAAGGTATAAGATTTAGGGGCGACCGTTAAAGTCGCCACTAATATTTACTATATAGTGTCGACTATGCGTAGGTCGCCACAAAAGGCTTAAGATTTAAGGGCGACCGTTAAATTCACCACTTATAAGACTCTCAGCTTGAGATATTTTACAATATTAGTTACAAATAAAAATTATTTACGATAATAATAAAAATATAGAATAATTAATGATATAAATTAAAAGGCTGAAAAGTTCAAAATGTAAACCAAATCAATAGTTCAAATTTTCATTTTGCATTGTTTTTTTCTTAAAAAAATAAATTAAGTTATTTGTAAATATATTTTGGATAAATACTTTATATATAGACAATCCATATTCACGATTTAAAAATGTACAAATTATTTTGCTAGTTTTTAGTATCATTTTTTAAAATTTATTAATTCAAATACGATATTTTACATAATTTTATTAATACTTATTAATTTTTTTCACGTAAATGTTCACACTCACAATTTACAAATATATTTTCTATTATTATTATATTTACTATAATTGTTATTGTTCTTGTTATTATTATCGATAATTTTTATAATAATTTTCACGTAACATTAATTTATTTTAATAGTACGTCTCATTATTATTGTAATTATTATATTTATTAAACTAGCAGCCACTTTTATTCAATTTTTTTCTTGTGTTTAATTTTTGTAGAGAAGTATTATGTTATTTATTATTTACCTAAATTTTGATGAATACAATTATTGGGTATCTAGTAAAAATGTTTTCTTTGTCCTACTTTATTAAAATTATAAAATGAAAAAAAAGGTCAATAACATACAAGAAGAAAATAAAAAGTATAGTTACAATAGGTAGCAACAAACTCATATAATCTTTCCATTTCATCTACATCCAGAACAAAAAAAGAGTGGATAAATTGATATTTGAGAGAGAAATTATGAAAGAGAGAGGAACAGAGAGAACAGTAAGAGGGGGGAGATTGGAGACGGAGAGAGAGAGGGGTCGGAGACCTATGAGTCTTCGCCTGAATCTCACTGGAAAAGGGGTCATCCACCGTCGAGAAACACCACCATGCCCCTTCCCCACATTTTTCTATAGAACCATCGCCAACCGGATTGAAACCAGCTTCAATGCACTCCAAATTCCCTCAAAAAACTCGACCAATATTTAATAAGAACAGTCATCCCGTTACTTTTTCGGTGACTATTGTCCAAAAATCCATCAAAAAATGACACGAGATAGGTTCTGGTCTTTTCAGTTTGTGATTCTTGGTTCTATTTTGGTGAAGCAATGCAAAGGGCATTAGATCGAAGTTGGATTTGTTTGTTTGGATGACATTTGTTCGAGATTCCAGTGGCGACGTCAAAAATGTTAGATTTGAAATAAATTAAGGTCCATTTCTTATCTCTCTCTTAATTAATCTTAATTGTTTAATATTTTGGTGTGTTAAATTCATATTGTGTGGATTTTATTTTCATTGATTTTGAGATAGTATCATGATAGGTTGAAGTTGGTAGGCAAATGATAGGTCGAGTAGGCAAACGTTAATTCTTGCTAATTCAGCTCGCTTATATAGATTTTATTGTACAAGGCCTGTAACCAGATCAAATTATCTTCACAGATGTTGCAATGAAACAAGATCCTAGCGTTCACTGGACACCGATGGTATCTTATGTTTGAATGAATATAATGTATACCTTTTTATGTCTAACCTGCAGAAAGCTATGCCCACGCTTATATTTCCCAAGCTTAGGAGTTGTGTCTGTTTGCAGTCCTTTATATGATTTGGGTGTTGTTTGTTTCATTTTTGCATTTGAAGTTTGCTTAGTTTTGGTATATTAAGGCGTAACCACACCATCAAATTTTTGTTGTTTCTATATTTTTCAGTAAGTACTGTTGAAGTTGTGAACTTTATTTGATTTGGGTGTTGTTGAGGTTTACTTAATTTTAGCATGTTAAGGCCTAATCACACCATCAAAGAAGTTTTGTTTCTACATTTTCAGCATTAATTTGTGAACTTAATGGGATTTGGATGTTGTTTTAGTGTTGTTTTGTTCATTTTGTCATGTGGGTTTTGCTTAGTTTTGGCTTTGAACTTTATGTGATTTGTTGGGTGTTGTTTTAATAATATCTAGTTCATTTTGGCATGTCGGATTTAGTTATTTTTGGTTGTGCACTGATTCAGTAACTAACCAAAAAAAAGGATAGCATATTAAGGTCTAATCACGCCATTAAAGTTTTTTTATTTCTATATTTTTTCAGCAGGTATTATTGAAAGTTGTGAACTTTTTGTGATTTGGATGTAGTTTTAATATTGTTTTGTTTATTTTGGCATGTGGGTTTTTACTTAGTTGGCTACACTACTAATTTCATTGAAAAACGGCTTTCTCCTTGGTTCTTCATTGAACAATAGCTTACCTAGAGAAGGCTTAGCTACAAGGCTAATTCTCAGCTCTTCACATCTGCTCTGCTGCTACTGGTTTAGTCTGTAATGAGCAAACCAGAACTTCATTTTTTATTGTGGTTGGAGAGGTGTGGAGGGGCTTCTTATCCTTTGATAAGCATATAATTTTTATTTGCACAGATTGTAAAAGTAAAGCAGATTCATATCTAGTTTAAGAAATTTTTATCATTTCTGCAATCAATTTGCATAGAATAATAATATATACACAAATTTTGGTAGCCTTGTCAAGATTATTGCCCCACTGATTTTTATCTCATTTCAGTGTAAATAACTCAATATCAAAGAAGATGGATCATATGTTAATGAAGTGGAAAAAGAGATTTGTGCAAGTACTCTATTGAGTAATTTTTATCATTTTAACATTGTGTTGTTGAATTTATAGTCTAGTGAAGCCGTGTGGGACTCTTTCGATTCACTAGCATTGTTGCCTTATTATTATCTCATTTTCTTGTTCAAAACACAAACTCAAAGTCTAGTGAAGCCGTGTGAGGATTATTTCGATTCACTAGCATTGTTACATTGTCTTTCATCTAATTTTCTTGCTCAAACACATAAACTCAAAATCTAGTGAAGCCGCGTGAAGCCTATTTCGATTCACTAGCATCTTGTTGTTATTGTGTTGGTTGGAATCTGTTGATACACACATAGTCTTGTATCAATACGGAATTATAATATTCATTGTTGTAACGCTCTGTGAAGCATATTTAAATGTATTCTGGTTAGCTTACAGGTTTTTGATAGGCCTATTTAAAAAGGAAACTCTGGCAAATTTTTTGAAAATTTTGAGAGTTAACAGAATTTTAGGACCTCATAATGGATAAAATGAAGTGGAAGTTAAGTAAATGATCTCATGAGTGTCTTAGATAATTCCTAAGTAAATCCTTAAGAAAAAATGTGGTAGGAATTGATATGCCTAGCATGAATAAGTTTGGTGGTGTTAGCTGAATTGAGGTCTTTGTTTTTTACTGGCCAAATCTTTTTGTTAGTTTCATTTTCCTTTTAGTCTATTTTGGTTTAACTAAGAGTAGTTAAAAAAATGTTAATTTCCTGGAAAACAGAAAAGGGCAGAATTTTTATTGAGTCAAAGTTCCTAAGATTTCTTAATTTAATTCATCATTTGAGGAATTAAAAGTCTTATCATTTTGGAAGAGCCAGTCTGATAGGTATATTTTTATCCCCATTTGTAATATGAGTATTGAGGCGGATTACCTTAGGGGCCAAACTAGTTTGTGCATTCTGGAATCTTTAATGTATTCCGTAGTATTTTAATTCAACGATATTGTTGTCATCTCTTTTACAAAACAACATTAAGATTTCTCAAATCATTACTTGCATTTTAACAAGTTAGAATTGAAAATTCGCTTTATTTTTTATTTCAGGGACAGGTAATTTCATGATGGAAATTGTTAGCCATGAGAAGTTTGAAGATATTTTGTGATTTTATTTCACATATGTATATCACATTGATTTGTTACCCATTAAAAACTATATAATTCTCTTCTGGAGAAATATATTTTAATTTCATCTTTGTACCTTTAAGTACTGTAGTTGTATTATTGGTAACGAAGTAGACAATATATAATTTATATTTTTTTTAGAAAAAAAGTGGGTATTAATGGTGACCCATAGTTGCCACAAAAAGTGAGTATTAGTGGCGACCCATAGTTGCCACAAAAAAATTGAGTATTAGTGGCTACTCGTAGTCGCCACAAACAGGGAGTATTAGTGGCTACCCATAGTCGCTGAAAAAAAGTTATATTAGAAAAAAAAAATTCAACCTTTTGTGGCGACAGAAGATCGCCACTAAATCATTGTATTGTGGCGTATTTGCTTGCTTTTTTGTGGCAACTTTTTTTGCCACAGAATGTATATTTTGTGGCGACTTACATATGTCGTCACAAAATACTTTTAGTTACGGAAGTAATTGCTACGACCCTAATGTCGCTGCTAAATATATTTAGTGGCAACTTTTGGTTCTTTTGCGGCGACTTTTGTCGCCACTAAAAATCAGATTTCTTGTAGTGATAGTATATGGCTTCAGCACAGCTCAGAATCATCCCTAGTTTCCGAAGTTAAGGAAAAATAAAATAGAGATTCTAGTATGGTGAAGTTGAAAGAGTCAGTCAGAGATCAGAAGGTTGAGGTTTTCTCCCAAGCAGCGATGGTGTTTTGCGTTGTCAGGGTCGTCTCTGTGTTCCAGATGTAGACGACTTAAGGCAGTGAATTCTTACAGAAGCGCATGGTGCGTGTTATTCGATACATCCAGGGGATACTAAGATGTACCGTGATTTGTGGGAGATCTATTAGTGGATTGGGATGAAAAGAGATATAGCAGAATTTGTGGCTAAGTGCTCTACATATCTGTAGGTAGGATAGAGCATCAGAAGCCTAGTGGGTCCATGTTAGAGTTTAATATTCCCACTTGGAGGTGGGTAGAAGTGAACATAGACTTTGTGATGGGTTTGGCCCGTACTCGTCATTAGTATGTTTTAGTTTGGGTCATTGTAGACAGGATAACCAAATCAGCCCAGTTCCTTCCCATCCATACCTCTTATTCAGCTGGGGATTACGTCAAACTTTATATCAAAGAGTTGGTCAGATTACACGGTGTTCTATTGTCCATTGTTTTAGATAGAGGTACCTAGTGCACTTCTCATTTCTGGAAAGCATTCCAAAAGGGTCTTGGTACCCGAGTTCATCTCAGTACAGCCTTTCATCCTCAGACAGATGGTCAAGCAAAAAGGACCATCCAGACTTAGGAAAATATGTTAAGGGCATGTCTAATTAATTTCAAGTGTAGTTGGCATGACCACTTGCCTTTGATTGAGTTTGCATACAACAACAGCTATTATTCTAGTATTAAGATGGCTCCATTCGAAGCTCTCTATGGTAGGAGATGCTAATCTCCAATCGGTTGGTTCAAAGTGGGTGAGGCCATAGTAGTAAGGCCTAAATTGGTATTCAATACCTTAGAGAAGGTCCAGTTGATCAAAGAAAGGCTCAAAACAGCTCAGATCCGACAAAAATCATATGCAGATATACCCAGAAAGGATCTCGAGTTTGAGATTGGTGATTTGAACCTTATCGCCTTTTATCCCTTTTATTCTGCATTTATACTGTATATTATGTAGTGCTCAATTGCAGATACCAATCATAGGTTAGCCTGTAATCCTTCGGGACTGCTAGTACCGTGTAGCATTCCAGGTATCACATTCAGGGCATTACAACAACATAGTGTGATTTATGCACCTCAACCAAGATCCTTCGTCGTAACCCATCGACATCAGCAATGCAAAACCTCCCTTGGTACCGTAAAGCACGATCGCCACTAATCTCAAACACCATTACCTTCTGCATACCCATATTACTCTTGATTTTCATCAAGATAGGATCTAGCACTTGTTTTTCCTTAATCTCTGCACCAAGAGAAATTCGAACCACTTCTTGTACTATCACCCCACCATCCTAGAAGTCAAAAAGATGAACTCCAAGTTTATCCAAGCAGTGAATATCTTTCACCAATTCCCATTTTCCTTCCTCCATATGAGCCAAACTCTCTATGTATAACCTGCTAAGTGCATCAGCAATTATGTTAGCCTTAACTGGGCGATAGTGAAAACTCATGTCGTTGTCTTTTAGAAGCTCCAACCATCTCTTTTGCCTGATATTTAGATCCTACTAAGTGAAAACATACTGTAGACTCTTATGATTAAAAAATGTCTACAAGCACACCATATAGATAATGCCGCTAGATTTTCAAAGCAAAAACCACCGCCAACAACTCTAAATCATGAGTAGGATAATTCCTATCATTTACCTTCAACTGCCTCGAAGCATAGGCAATCACCTTCCCAGGCTGCATCAAAACACAACCAAGTCCCACCCTAGATGTATCACAATAAACCACAAACCCCTTACTGCCCTTAGGAAATGTCAAGAACGGAGCCAAAGTTAGCTTATCTTTCAACTTCTCAAAACTTCCCTCACAAGCATCCGACCAAGAAAACTTTACCTTTGTCTTAGTCAACTTAGTCATAGGAGAAGTTATAATTGAAAAGCTCTCCAAAAATTGGCGATAATACCCAGCCAAACTCAAGAAGCTCTAAATGTCGATTGGAGTAGTGGGTCTAGGCCACCTCTTAACCACAACAACCTTTTGTGGATTCACCATGATCCCCTTGCTAGAAATAATATGACCAAGAAAAGTCATATCATTCAATCGAAACTCTCACTGGAAGAACTTGTCTTACAAGTGTTGTTCCTTTAAGGTCAGCAATACCACATGAAGGTGATTAGCATGATCCACCTCACTTTTGGAATAAACTAGAATGTCATCAATAAACACAATGACAAAGATATCCAAGAACTTCCTGAAAACCCTGTCCATCGAGTCCATAAATACCATCAGGGCATTAGTCAAAATGACATCACCAAGAAATTAAGGTTCCTATATTGAGTACGAAAATCCATCTTAGGGATATCCTCCTCCCTAATCTTAAGTTGATGATACCCAATTCAAAGATCTATCTTAGAAAAGAACTTGGCATCTTGCAATTAATTAAACAAATCATCTATTCTTGGAAGAGGATACTTGTTCTTGATCGTTACCTTATTCAATATTGATATTTAATGCACATCTGAAGTGAACCATCCTTCTTTGCATACAAACAACACCGGTGCTCCCTACGGGGATATATTAGGATGAATAAAGCCCTTATTCAGAAGATCCTTTTGTTGCTTCTTGAGTTGCCTCAACTCAGTCGAAGACATTCTATAAGGAGGTATAGATATTGGACGAGTGTCTGAAACCAAATCAATACTAAAATTTATTTCCCTATCCAGAGAAACACCAGGAAGATCATCTGGAAAGACCTCAAGAAACTCATTTACCACCAGAACTGACTATAAAGAAAGACCTTTAGAGTTAAAATCTTTAACCCATACCAAGTGATAAAGACAACCTTTAGAGATTAACATCTGAGCTCTAAGATAAGAAATAAACCTCCCCCTAGAAGCTAGGGAACCACCCTCCCACTTCATAATTAGTTCAATAAGGAACCTAAAGACAACCTTACGGGTCTGACAATCCAAGGACGTGTAACAAAAGTGTAACCAATCCATCCCCATAATAACATCCAAATCTACCAAATTAGGTTCAAGCAAATCAACCAAAGTCTAACTACTACCCAGAGATACCAACACACCCAATAGACTCACTTAGCAATAACTAAGTTACCTACTAGGGTAGAAATAGAAAAAGGATCTAAAAGAAGCTCAGGATAAAAACCAATACATACATTCATATATGGGGTTGCATAGGAAAGATTGGACCCTGGATCAAGCAGACAATACATGCCACGAGAAAAGAGTTGTAACGTACCAGTAATGACATCAAGTGATGCCTCAGATTCCTGCTGAGATGAAAGAGAATGCAACCTTTTCCAACCAGTGTAGGTACCAGAAGTAGGCAAAGATACCAAAGTCACACCGCTAGGCACAGGAGCAGAAGATGAAGAAACCAGAGCTTTGACCACTCTCGAAGATCCCTTACTAAACAAATAATTCTTGAGAATATGGTCTAGCTGGCCATATTTAAAATAATTGTCCCTTCTTTTATCACAATAATCCCAATGAAGAATACTATAAAACCAGTAAGAAAGGGATAAAAAAGGCGATTGACCCTGACTCACCTAAGATTAGACACCCTGTGCATAAAAATTATCATAGCCTTGCTGATGCCTATCACCCGACTGCCTTGGGTAAGGAGCAGTAGCAGTAGAAAAGGAACTAGAACTCCTGATGTCACCTAAAAGAACATTCCATTTAGAAGTATAATACGGTCGATTGCAATATAATAACCCAACTAGGTTGGGGTTGATCCCACAGGGAAAATATGAACAGCTACTTGACTTGATATAATTCTAGAGTAATACAGAAAAGCAAATGGGGGGATTGTAGTATCAATTGCAAGTAGTAACCAAAGTCTTGAGTGCTTTTGAGTTGAAGACAATTTGAGACGAACACTAGGTTTGTGTTTCCCTTGACTTCTCAACTCCATAAATTTCTCATAATCAACCCAATTGTTCTGTTGTTCTATATGCAAAGTCTACAAGATAAGTATTATCAGCCACCTGGAGAGTGTGAAGATAAATTTTACCCTTTAACAAGTAAGTCTCAGGGTGTCACCTTGTTGCTTCTTGCTATGACATTAGTTCACTATCACGGGGTAGGATCAAGTGATTAGATGAGATGGCGGGAACTAAAAAGGTGGAATTAAATCCCAAATCATTGTCCTAATCTTATTTTCCCAATCATAAGCTCCTTTGTGGGGATGGATGCAAATATAGGATATCTAGATTTACTATAGATACTTTAGATTAATTGTTATGAAGAAGATTAAGATACATGCAGAAACCCTACAGCAGATAAGTTTCACACTTCCTCTATGTAGATAATCTGCCAGGGTTCCTAGACCCTAGTCAAGGAGATTAGCCACTTATGTTTGTGTAAGAAACCATGATTATCAATAAAGAACACATAAAATCAACTACACAAGAATAAAATGATTAAAATCCAAAGTATTTGATTGAATAAACCTTAAAATCTCAAGAATAATTATAAAAGTTTAGTAAAGTATTGTAATAATATGTAAAAGAGCATAACCTAATAAAATATAACCCTAGTTTTATTTATAGTATCTCAAAATAACAAAAATATCCTAGTAAAAATGAGAAAGGTAAAGTTATATTGGAAGTTAGTATGACACGGTCTTTACTCATATCGAGATCAAACAAGTCATACCCTGCCTTCTCATATCCATTTCAGTGTCTGGTCTCCAAAAGCTTTAACTTTCTATTCAGCATACGACATCCTCTTATGAGTCATACCAGAGTGTATGACTCATTCCCTTCACCTATATCCTCCTAGGAATTTGTTTTTCCAAGCTGTTGAACACTGGTTTATATATGACATCCCTATACATGTTGTACTCAGATTTTCAACTCATATACTTTTGACATTTCAATTCTTGAGCAGTAGGTTAGGTTTTGTATGCTTATGACTTCTATGTATGACTCGTATCTTATCCTATATTTGGGATACTTGAGTCATATCTTCCCCATACTTGGCTCTACAGGTTGACCTTAAGTTATGCTATGAGTACGATTCAGCATAAGAGTCGTATCGGATGGTTACAATTCAAGAGCTAACTTGTATACTGCTCAAAGTTGGTGTTTTTCAGGTCTCTTTCTTCTCTATTCATCAAAACACTATTGTAGACCTATTTTACCTACAATTCACACCAGGGTGCATCACATCCAACAAAATATCCTAAGGTCATGCATAAATTTGTAGTTTTAAGCATCAAAAGTGTCGTGTTTTGATGCCATATCTACACCCTCAACTTAGACTTTTGCATGTCCTCAGGCAAACAAAACAAAATAACTATTTTCTAGCACAGAGACTGTGCTTAAACAGGAAATTCTTAAGCTACCCATGGCAGTGATTTTGAACTTAATTTAAATCTTATTGTCCCCCTCAAATTCTAACTTTCAAAACTCAGCTCTGTATAGTAATTTAGCACACGTAGAAATATAAGAGAATCCAATGATGGCATTACTTTAGCAATAAACAATAGGGTATTGATATATATTACATTCATCAAACAACCAAGCAACCTAGCAACATGACCCATGTGTGCTCATAGTCAAAGAAATCCCATTTACTTTTCTTTTGGATAAATCAATCTATTCAAGGATAAAACAAATGACTCTCTCACTCAGAAAGAAGTACAACCGGTGTATACAAAATACTATAGTCTTGACCTTATGCTCTTTTCTACGTTTTCAGACAGTCATGGTAAGATTACTATAAGACTTTATTTAGCTTGTAACGTAGGCTTTGGGCTGGTATGATATCCTTTGGGATTCATTTAATGACTATGCCTTCTTTACAGTATACCTTTCTTGGGGTCTACTTACTTTTCACTTCCTTTATTTCTGCCCTTATGTCTCCCTTTTCTTTTAAGCATATTCTAATTGGGTCAAGTGTGGTTTTCTAAAACTTTTTTTTTTCTCATTCTTTTTCTTTTTATTTTCATTGCAACTTTTATTTCTTTTCTTTTCACCAGACCTGCTCAGGTATCAACTATTGTTCTTCTACCTATTTTCTTCAGACTCAGTTTTCCTCTTACGCACCCCTATAATAGCTACCTTCAACTTTGGTGTTTTACATGAGTTGAATTACACTGTGTCTATAAGAGGACCAGGGCCAAAATAGGTTTTATGTAAGTTAAATGGGAAGATGATATATGTAACAAGAAAAATTAGTCTATGAAGGCTGAACTATTTTAATCATAGGGGGTTCATTCATTAGGGTGTATTAGGATTAATTGGACTCACATAAAAAGGGCCTATAATCATCTCCTACATAACTATCCTAGACTTAGGTAAAAGCAACCAGGCAAGTTCTATATTCCAAAACATTAGGAACTCAATATATCTCATGCACACTTGCACAAGGCTACATTACTAAGTACTAGTTATCAAACTATGCAACTATTTTATCCCTTACTATATTATCCCTAATCCTAATGTCATTTTTAGTTTCACAATAGTCTTACACAAGTATACCAATCACGCAACTATTCAAACAAAATTTTTTGAAGGGGCTCAACTTTTTTTTCTTCGATTTAAACACAACTTTCCATAGTAGCATTTCAAATAGGCAGTATTTCCACAATCACAAATTAAAAATCAAAACAAAATCTTTCAATAACTAAATTTTTTAAAACTCTCAAAAGTCATAATCAAAAATAATTCATTGCCATTGGCGCGTTGATCTACTCCCTATCTCAACTTTCTGCATCAAACCTGTAAGTTAAAATAGACTTTCAGTTTTATCTAAATCTTTTTTTTCAGCTACTTCCAAATTTTTTAGAATAACCCATACCCCACACTAAAGATCATTGCACTCTCCTCAGTGCTAAAAAAATAAATAAAGTAAGGATAAATTTTATACCTAGGCGCACAAGGCACCGAGTCATCGACATTCGCACGAGGGCCCTCGAAACGGTTCCCACTCTTATTAGCTACCATTCAATCAACTGGGACTGAATTAACAGTAAACTGAGGAAATACATCAACCCCTGAAGTATCAACAACTGGAGCTCTCAATCCACTATATCCCATTGTCGTCTCTTAGACCCTTGTCTTATGGTCCCACTCATCCTAAATATTCTCAGCATGAGCCCTCTTCTCAGCTTTTTTGTTTTACTCTCTCTTTTTCTTTCTCTTATGTTTTTCTCTCTGGTCTCTACTACAGGTGCATCAACTAGGTCTACCCAGATATTAGGCATATGAATAGTAGGAATCACCATCTCTACAATGGGCTCACCAACCACCGATCTCTCATAAAACTCTAAGACTATTTTCTTAGTTTTCGCAACCTCGGTCCTGATATCAGCAATATTAGGCATCTACCCTCCACTCAATTGTCAAGTGATCCTTCACTCAAAAGTATCTAAGCTCCTTTGGACTTACTTATCCTGCTCCTCAAACTTCCTGCCTAGCCAATTTTTCACTTTTCCTTCCATGTGACCTACCTTTGTATCAAGTGTAGCTAATTTGGTAACAACCTCGGTCCATGCAGCTTGGGATATCATCATAATACCTGGAGGTATACCCCGTCTCCTAGGTGGTACAGAATGGACTGGTGGAGGAGCACTAGAAGTACCCACTATATTTGTATGTGTGCCCTCTATGTATGAATCTTCCTCAGTAGTTACGGCTGTAGAAAGGGTGTCAGTCTGATCATCTTGAGGGAACAACCTCTCCATAATATCTATTACTTTTCTCATCGGTTAGGCCAAAGGGTTGGCCGCATCTCTAATTAGGCAAATGTAAAAGGTCCTCCTGCACTCAATCATCTCATTATCCCAGGGAGTTCTAATATTCCCACAACCAGAAAAATTTGTGTAACCATTCAGGGGTAGTCCATTAATGCCTTTTGACCCCTAACTACCCTATCCCTTAATTATCGGCATAATAACACACTGATATCAAACTTGTAACTGACTGTGAAGCCGGCTATCATAGCAGCCAAAATTGGGCTCAAAATATCATCACCTGTCATAGGACACAATCGATGTCAGGCTAGTGTCCACAAAGCCTTACCCTCAAAGTTAAGGGTACTCTTCTTTATCTGTTGTGAGACCACCTCGGGGCCTCCTGCAACCCAAACTGCATTTACATCATTTGAAGCAATGTGCTCTGAAATCCACCTAAAAATGACCATTTTATCTTCAAAACCCAACGTCATCTTTGTTATCTTTCACATCTATTCCACCCTGTATTCTATCTCCGTTGTGTTGGCCAGTGCCTAATATTCTAGCCCATACAAAAATCTCCCAATATTGTAAGGTGAAATATTAACCCGAACTCCATAAATCAGGAGTGAGGTAATAGGATTGCCTCTTTTCCATAACTGACATTATGGATATTGCCTCTACAGCTCACCTTTGTATGCTACGTAGAACTTACGAATAAGGAATTCACCCTTTGTTTTAGGTCCTCTCATCATCTACCTAAATCTGTACTGCCAGAAGCGCACTTCAAACTTAGGTAACTCTGACATCCCCGTGGTAGTTATTCTTCTCTCCGGATATAGTACTCTCTTTATCTTGCCACTCGATATCCTGAACAACTTACTGTTGAATGTATCGTGGATTTTAGGGTACCCTCACCATTCAATAATGAAAACTGGGGCAGTGGTAAGAGCAAGTGGTGAGTCCTATTAGGCTATTAGAGGTAATTCATTCACATCTTTTGAATTTTTAGCATGCTTAGAATTTACCTCTTCCAAACTATATTTAACCTCATTATCATTATCACTATCATTATCATCAGTATTATCATTGTGAAAGGTGGTTGAGGTGTGTAGGGAGGAGATACAGTAGGATTCTTCCTTCTTAGGCCCTTTAGGAGTGATTCTCAGTTTTGGGGAACTACATTCTTCCCCTTATATTTCACAGCTGTCTTTCCTTTTTGTGTGAATTTCATTGTAGAGGTCCATCATATATTTCCCTGCTACTTTAAGATAAAGTCTCATACTCAGAATTATTAGATTCCATACTAGCAGCTGGTGTTTTCTTAGTGTCCTTCTTTGCAACTTGCTTGGATAAGAAAATGTTCTTTGGATGCGTCGTTCCTTAAAATACACCACTATTAGTAACTAAGTACAAAAAATAAAAGAAAAATTTAAGACTAAAGTTCAATGTGCTTGTTCTGATTTGGGAACGAGTGGTGGATACGGGTCATACCCACTCGTATAGTCGAGTTATATTTTATTTAGTACATGACCATTGTTCACTGGTCGGCTTATGACTCCTCCTAGAAAGTCGTATTGAAAGGGTACGCCTCATTACAAACAGTCATAAGTTGATTAGAAATATTTACTCTAACCTAAATCATCCCAGGTGGGTACAAATAAGTGAGTACGAGTCATATGGTCTGGGTACGACTCATAAGGAAGAGTCGTATCCATTACAGAACCTTTTATTCATTAAACATCTATGTTGTCAGTGGGTACGAGTTCTATTATGACTCTTGTATTGGTGGGTACGAGTCGTAAGAGGTCTCGTATCCACTGCAACATAGAAGTCAAACTTTAAAGATTGACTCCATAGCGATTTCCTAAAATACCCACTACAAATTTCAGCTATATCCAGCATCTTACTCCAAACAAACATATGAAATTCATTTCCCAAACCCTAGTTTTACCCCAACTTCAATTTTCAACAAGAATACCTAAAAAAGGGTACCAATAATTCAATAATTGTATAAATCCTACTCAACCCAAATTCATAATATTGAATACTACTTCATTTAAACTTGCAAGGTAGAGAAAATGAGTTTAGGAACTTACTTGATTCTTGACGAATATCAGTACTCAATTTTCTTCCCAATTTTTGAGTATAATCACAAAAATTTAAAGATTTGAAGTTGTTGATAGCTAAATCAAGTAGAATTCATGCTGATACTGAGGATTAATTCTTGAATTTTGGGTGAAAAAAATAGGTACGAGTTGTTCAATCGGGCGCCCGATCAATTGCCTTTTTTTTCTTTTAATTGAAGAGTTAGGTTGGGTCAACCCATGATTTGACCTTGTAAGCGTTGGTATGATTTCTGTATACGACTCGTACCCAAGCTTACAGGTTATTTCTTTGACTCATTAGCCCTAGAACTTACCTGAGTTTTTAGAGTGGGTACGACTCAAGGTGACAAATCATGCCTTGAGGGTACGACTCGTTCTAAGAATCATATCTATTTCGAAAACTTTTACCTGATTTTGGTTTTGTTCCTAGGTCGATAACTTATGAGTTATGCCGTATAGATACAACTCGTAAAAAGTTTGTATGACTACTTTTCACTTTCTCTAGATTTTGTCTACATTCCTTAGTCATGTACATTGAACAAACATATTACCCTATAAATAAAATAAGTACAAAAACATGGGTTGCCTCCAAAGCAGCGCTTTATTTAACGTCTCAGCTCGACATGGCTAAGTTGGATACTCTAATTTTACTAACGAGCCCTATGGGTTGCCTTCCATGCAGTGCTTGATTTAATATTGCGGTACAACATAATTTCTTTGATTACTCAGCCTTCATCAAGGTCAATCTCAGCTACTTCATTCATGTATTCTATATTTCCCATATAGTGCTTCACTCTTTGTCCGTTTACCTTGAACGGGCGATCACCATCCCTCTTTAATTCTAAAGCACCATTGGGATAAGCTTTTATAACTATGAATGGACCGTGACACCTAGACCTTACCTTACCTAGAAACAAATGAAGCTTGGAATTATATAGTAGCACCTGGTCACCTTTTTCAAATACCCTCTTCTCAATCTTGCAGTCATGATACAACTTTATCTTTTCTTTGTAAAGTATTAAACTTTTATATGCCCGGAGCCAGAATTCATCCAACTCATTGATTTTATTCAGCCTTGACTTTGATGCATCCTTCCACTCTAGATTCAGCTTTTTTATTCCCCATAGTGCTTTATGCTCAAGCTCAATTGGTAAATGGCAAGCTTTTCCATACACAGGCTGATAGGGTAAAGAACCTATAAGTTTTGTAATCTATATGGTAAGCCCATAATACATCATCTACCTCTATTTCCCAATCAGTCCTATTGGCATTCACAGTCTTCGCTAATATGAACTTCATTTCTCTATTAAATACTTAAACCTGTCCACCAGTCTGTAGATAATAGGGTGTTTCCACTCTATGGTTCACTCCATATTTTTCAAACAGACTTTCGAATAGGTAATTAATGAAATGTGACCCTTCACCACTAATAATATCAAGTGGTATACCAAATCGAGAAAAGATACTTTCTCAAAATTACAGTGACACTACGTGGTTCATTTTTAGGAAGTGCAATTGACTCCACCTACTTTGAAACATAGTCTACAGCCATAAGTATGTATTTAATGCCAAATGAACTCACGAAAGGTCCCATGAAATCTATACCCCATACATCAAACACTTCCAATTTAAATATAGGAGTCATAGATAGTTGAGGTCTTCTAGAAATAGTTCCTTGCCACTGAAATTTATCATAAGCAGACACAAAATCATGAGCATCTTTGTATATGGTCAGCCAATAGTAGCTGCATTTTAGGATTTTGTAAGTTGTTTGGGCTCCTTTGTGATGGCTTCCAACTGGAGATGAATGACAAGCCTCAAGTATGCTTATCATCTTTGCTTTAGTTATACACCTATGAATGACTCCATCTGCACAAATTTTGAATAAATAAGGATCATCCCAGAACAATTTCCTTACCTCGTGTATGAACTTCTTTCTTTGCTGATATGAAAGATCTTCTAGAACAAGATCACTGGCTAAGTAGTTTACATAATTTGCAAACCAAGGAATTATATTTTTGGAAGCTGATAATATCTGTATGTCTGGAAAACTATCATCAATCTCCAACCCAGTACCAACCTTTTGCATAGTTTTCTTCTCCAATATAGACAAGTGATCTGCAACTTGATTTCCCGTGCCTTTCCTGTCATTAAGCTCAAAGTCAAATTCTTGCAATAACAGCACCCACCGAATAATCCTAGGTGTTGCATCTTTTTTAGCCATTAGGTACCGCAATACTGCATGATCAGTGTGCGTAATTACCTTTGTCCTAATCAAGTAAGATCTAAACTTTTCAAAAGCAAAAACCACTGCTAATAACTCTTGTTCTGTCATGATATAGTTCTTTTGAGCAGGATTTAGTGCCTTGCTAGCATAGTGGATGGGATGAAGGATCTTTTCTTTCTGTTGGACTAGTACAACCCCTAAGGCCAAATCACTAGCGTCACACATAATCTCAAAAGGTGAAGACTAATCGGAAGACACAATGATTGTAGCAGTTACTAACTTCTCTTTTAGGCTTTCAAAATCCTTCTTACATGCATCATCAAAATTAATTTTTACCTCTTTCTCAAGAAGCTTGCAAAGAGGATTAGCAATCTTTAAGAATTCCTTGATAAATCGCCTATAAAAACCTGCATGCCCTAGAAAATTTCAAATTTTCTTCACAGAAAAAGGATAAGGTAATTTTTCAATCACCTCAATATTTTCTCAATCAACCTCTATGCCTCACTTTGAAATCTTGTTCCCAAGTATAATTCCTTCTTTGACCATAAAATGGCACTTGCCCCAATTAAGTACCAAGTTGCATTCTTCAAACCTTTGGAGATCATTTTTCAAGTGCTTTAGGCAGTCTTCAAAAGAATCACCAACAATTGAAAAATCATCCATGAATACTTTAATGGTGTCTTCTACCATATCATAGAAGATTGACATCATACATCTCTGAAATGTAGTTGGAGAGTTGCATAGACTAAATGGCATGTGCTTGAATGAAAAAGTCCCATATGGACATGTAAAAGTCATTTTCTCTTGGTCCTCGAGTGCAATAGCAATCTAATTATAGCCTAAGTACCCATCAAGAAAATAGTACCATCTTTTGCCTGCGAACTTGTTTAACATCTGATCCATGAATAGTATAGGAAAAATATCCTTCTAAGTTTATGCATTCAATTTTTTGTGATCCATGCACAATCTCCATCCAGTAACTAGACTCATAGGCACAAGCTCATTTTTCTTATTAGGTACCACAGTAATTCTATCTTTCTACGAAATGTATTATACTGGACTAACCCACTTGCTATCAGCAATGGGATACACCACACCAATATCTAATCACTTGATTATTTTATTCTTCACCACCTCCTATATAGGAGGATTGATTCGACGCTGATGTTCAATAGATGGAACATAATCCAGTTCAATTTGTATTTTATGAGTACACAAACCAGGCGGAATACTCACCGTATCTACAATGTACCATCCAATGGCCCTCTTGAATTTCTCCAATACTGAAAATAATGCTTCTACTTTTGACTATCTCAGATCAGTTGCAATAATAACACACAAGTGTTGTTGGCTCTTAAAAATTCATATCGCAAGTGAGATGGGAGGGCCTTTAACTCTAACACCAGTGGTTCCTCAATAGATGGATGAGCAGGTGGAGTAGTTCTATTCTGCAAGTCTAAATCAAGCTTCTTTGTTACAAAATTATAACCACTCCTAAACAGTGCACTTACTAACTCCTCATACTCCTCGATACCATCAGAGTCAAAATTAATGATTACAGCTGTTAGTGCTTCAACACCTAGTCTTTCTTCAACAGGAATAGTCGCATCAGAATAATCATCCCACAGATTGACAACATCAACATCATGGAATAAATCTCCCTCTTTATATTATATATCAATCACAGATATCACTATCAATTCATTAGGTTGCTTCATGGATTTTCATACGTTGAATGTTATCTGTTCATCATTGAGTCTCAACATCAGATGTCCTTTCTCCAAATCAATCAACGTTCTGCCTGTAGCTAAAAATGGTCTACCTAAAATAATTAGTACTTGAAAGTCCATGTCACATTCTAATATAACAAAATTAACAGGAGATATAAAAGACGACACTCTTATCCAATCATCATAAAGGATACCAATAGGCTTCTTTACTATTTTGTCATCCATCACTAGTCTCATGGTAGTTGATTTTGGAGCTCCCAACCCCAACTGCTTGAATACGGCAATAGGCATAAGGTTGATGCTGGACCCCAAGTCACATAATGCTTGTGTCAAAAAGAAAGACCCAATAGTGTAAGGTATTGTGAAAGCATCGGGAGCCTCCTTCTTCTCTAAATAAGATCTAGTAACTACAGCATTGCAATAATGAATATTACCAATTGGACCATTACTGACTGACCTCTTCTTGGTGATCAAATCCTTCATGAATTTTACATATCCTGGCATCTGCTCCAATGCTTCGACATACAGTATGTTGACAGTTAATTCTTGTAACATAGAAAAGATTTCTAATACTTACCTTCGTCTTGTTTCTTTTTCATCCTTTGAGAAAAGGGTGGAAAAGGTCTTAGAATATTTTTTAGCACATGATCTATAGCCTTCTCTTCTGTTTCATTCTGCTTGCAAATTCTCCCTTTATCAACTTACTCATCATTATTCTTCTGCTCATCAATAGTGGGTACAGGTGGATCTGTAGTGACTTTACCACTCTGAGTGGTAATGGCATGACATAGGCTATCATTTTTGGAGTTTACCACTGTATTGCTTAAAAGAGTGTCAGGCTGTCTCTGATTTACTATGCCTGACATCTGACCAAATTATTGCTCCAACTGCTTGATTGTTGTAGCATGTGACTCAACTCTCTAGTTTAATCCTAATAGATCAGCTTTGATATCCTTCAAGTTAGTCTCTTTACATTCTTGTCCTAAGACTAGTTTAGAAAAAAGAGCCTCCATTTTGGACTCTATATCTTATTTACCTGGTGGAATCTACCTGTCACTATTCTCCTTATAATCATCTTTACACTACCAATCACCATCTCTTTCTCCACTCCTGTCTCTGTATTATCATTATAGTAGTTTTGACCTTAATTCCTTTACCCTTGGGCTTGGAAATATGCCAATCTATGATCAAGATACTTGCCTCTTCTTCAAATTTAATCTCGAATGTTTTGGAAGTAGACCCCTATGCCACAACTACATTAACCTTCTCAGCACTCATTGACATAAATTTGATTGTAATCAACCTAATATATGTATAAAGCTATGCAACCTCTTATGCTACCATATTATTTGTTGCTCCATAAGTATTTGTTATTCCAATAGCATCTGCATCACCACCACATTCTGAATCTCTAGTATGCCATCACTTATTGGTTATAGCAATGTCATTTAGCATTTCCTGCACATCATCCCAATAAAGACGCATAAATACTCCTCCTGAAATTGTATCTGCCATAGCTGTTGAACTATTATTCAGTGATCTATAGAAAATTTTCAATAAGTTAGATCTTCTTATTCTGTGATTTGTTACCTGCTCAGCTTCTTCTTGAATCAAAACCAATCCTCATACATAGACTATGCAGGTAACTATCTGAAATTATAAATCTCATCCTTTAACTGTAGCATCCGTGCAGAAGGGAAGAATCTACTAAAAACTATTTCTTTGAATCATTCCAAGTAGTGATAGAACCTCTTGGGAGTTCAATTAACCATAATGATGTTTCTCCTATCAAAGAAAATTATAACAACGTCAATCTCAATGCTTCTTGATCAAACCCTAGAATAGTATAAGATGTGCAGATCCTAAGAAAATTTGGAAGGTGCATGTTTGCATTGTCTTTTGCTGCACCCAAAAATACACCCTTCAGATTTAATAATTGGATCATGGCACTAGTGATATCAAACTTTGCATTAGGGGCTAAGGCAGGAGGAATAATGGTTCCAGACTCCATAGGCTCAACATAACCTAAATCTTCATTATCCTCCTCATATGGGTCTAAGTGTTGATAAGCCTGAATAAATAGAGCTCTGTCTCTATAAATTCGACAGTCAATGACCTATATAGTCCTGACGCTTGTTAAATTAACTTCACCTCTATAGCAAGTCTAACCTCTTCAGCTTCTCGACGTTCTCGCTCTAATAGTTGTTCTTTTTGAAAGTCTGTAATATTCTGTGGATATAATGGAACAGGCGGGGGTACCACATTCGGATCCATAGGTGGTGGATTTTAAACTCCTTTACAAACTTTTCCTGACAGCTTTCTCAATGTTTGAAGGATTCTCTCTAGTTCTGGATTAAAAGAGAGTAAGGGATTGCCTCTACTCTTAGTACTTGGCATACACTGGCGTATTCTGAAGAAAAAACAAAAATTAAAACCCACGAACTTCACTAATTAAATCACTACTAAAACCTACTAACCCGGCAACAGCACCAAAATTTGATGTCGCCCAAAACTACACTGCAATTTGAAGATAATGCACCCAACTGGGTTGGGGTCGATCACACAGGGAAAATATGTACAGTTTCTTGACTTGATGTAATCCATGAGTAATACAGGAGAGTAAATGGGGGGATTGTAGTATCAATCGCAAGTAGTAGCCCAACTCTTGTGTGCTTTTGAGTTGTAGACAATTTGAGATGAACACTAGGTTTGTCTTCCCTCTAGCTCCTCAACTCTGTAAATTTCTCGTGATCAACCCTAATGTTCTGTTTTTCTACATGCTACGTTTATAAAATAAGTATTATCAACCTCCTAGTGAGCATGAAGATAAATTTCACCCTTTACCGGGTAAGTCTCAGGATGTAGTCTTATTATTTCTTGCTATGACCTCAGTTCATTATCACGGGGTAGGATCAAGTGATTAGATGAGATGGTGGGAACTAAAAAGGTGAAGGTGAATCCCAAATCATTATCCTAATCTTCTTTTTATAATCACAAGCTCCCTTGTAGGGATAGATATGAATATAGGCTATCTCGAGTTACTGCAGATACTTGAGATTAATTATCGCAAAGAAGATTAAGATACATGCAAAAAACATAGAACAGATGACTTTGGCATTTTTTTACGTAGCTAATATGCCAAGGTTCCCATAACCCTAGTCCAGGAGATTAACCGCTCATGTTTGTACAAGAAACAATAATTATTAATGAAGAACACATAAAATTAACTGCACAAGTATAAGATGATTAAACTCCAAATTCTTTGATTGAATAAACCCTAAAATATCAAGAACAATTGTAAAAGTATTGTAAAGTATTGTAATAATATGTAAAAGAGCATAACCTAATAAAACATAAACCCTAGGGTATTTATGTTATCTCAAAATAACACAAAAATTCTAATTAAAATGGTAAAGGTAAAGTTAAGTCGGCAATCGGTACGACTCAATCTTTACTTGTATCGGTATTATACGAGTCGTACACTGCCTTCACGTATCCATTCCAGTATCTGGTCTCCAAAAGATTCAAATTTTTGTTCAGCATATGACTTCCTCTTACGAGTTATACCTGAGTATATGACTCGTGTCCTTCACTCGTATCCACCTGGGAATTTGTATTTTCAAACTATTGAACACTAGTTTGTATACGACATCTCTATACGATCCATACTCTAACTTCCGACTCGTATACTTTTGACATGTCAATTCTTGAGTAGTAGCTTAGATTCTGTTATGCTTACGACTTCTCTATACGACTCATATCCTATCTTATGAATTGGATAATTGAGTCATATATTCCCCATACTTTGATCTACAAGTTGATCTTTGGTTCTATTGTGAGTACGATTCAGCATACGAGTCATATTGGATGGTTACAATTCAAGAATTGACTCGTATACTACTCAAAGTTGGTCTTTCTTAGGTCTTTTTCTTCTTTTTTCTTCCAAACACTATTGTGGACCAATTTAAACTGTAATTCAAACCAAAGTGCATCATATCCAACAAAATATCCTAAGTTCATGTATAAATTCATGGTTTTAAGCATCGAAAGTGTCGTATTCCCATACCACATAAACTCCCCCACTTTTTTTGTCCATTTACCTCTATCCCAACCACCTTGTGACTGAGCACCTCCCTACTCAGAAAACCTACTCCTCTTACCCTGCCTATCTCCGAACTCTGCCTATTTCCTCTTCCTATCCTCCACCTACAGCAAGTGGACAACTAACCTCAAAATATCCATTTCCTTGATCTGCAAAGTAGTCTTGCTTTCCAAGAACAAATCCCGAGATAGTCCAGATGCAAACTTTCTTATCCTTGTTCTTATGTCAACCACCAAATCTGGAGCATACCTTGACAGCTGATGAAATTTCAACGCACATTCATTGACAGACATTCTTCGTTGCTTAATATTCACAAACTCCCCCATATTAGCTTCCCTCAGCTCTTAAGGAAAGAAATAATTCAGAAAAGCACTAGAAAAGGCATCCCATAAGGACAACTCCTCCACATCACCCCTATCTCTATCCCACTCTTCGTCCCATTGGTACAGAATATCCTTGAGCTGATATGCTGCAAAGTTTACACCTTCCATATTTGTGACCTATATAACCATGAATATCTTCTCTATTTCATCCAAGAAACACTGAGGATCTTACTGCACCTTCATGCCAGTAAAAGTAGAAGGATTTAGTTTCATAAATTGGCCAACCCTTGTGGACTCAGTAGATAACTCACTAGACGTATCCCACTGAGCCTGAGTAGCAACCAACTGAGCAATAGTATGAATACACTGGTGAAATTCTGCATTATTCACCTCACTCTAAAGAAAACTAGTTGCAATCAAAGAAACTCCAGAACAATTAGGGATAGGACCCTGAGATCAAAGACAAACTCTAGACATAGGATGTACCCTATCAATATTATCCCTAGATGGGACTGAAGACTTTCTTTCTATTCCAGATCATCGAGGCATGATCTAAAAAGCAAACAACCAAGGATTAGAGAAGAATTCTAGGACTGAGACTCCAAGCTTTAAAATAAAATACCAAGAGAGTAAAACATTCTTAAATGTCCTATAGGATCTCTCTCTTATGAGTGCGGTGCTCTACACACCCTTAAAAGAGACTTTACCAGACATGGCTTTATGGAATCCTAATTAACCATAAAGCTGGACCTGATACCATCTTGATATGACCTAGCCAAGGGCCTTAACATAATAGGCATCCCAAGTCTGACTAGGACCGAAGACTACCCCAGTTACCCAAGCCAACCTCTAGCTGTCTGCCCTTAGTTGACTGAATTTCGAACATATAACAAGATAGTGTAACTATCCAGATTATAGACTCTGGGATAAGTCTATTACCAAGGTCGAACCAAGCGAGTCCGATCGTGCCCTACAAACAGTCTAACCATACCAAGCCAAACCAAAGCATTGATCCAACCATAACCAAATAAGTTCCATTAATAATTAAATATATAATCTCAAAATAAAAGAGAATGGACAACCAATAATATCATCAATCAGTATCAGACCCAATATCAATACCAATGCTAAAGGTGACACCAATACCGATCCCGTCCATTCCAACCCATAGTATTACCACAAAGACTCTAACTAAAAAAATACATATATCTGGTTGGGACATGCCCCCAACCATAGCCAAAACCAATATCCATAAATAAATCAAAGTATGAAATAACATCCATGAAATGGAGCCTTTTAAAAATATAAAAGCTCACCACTTCAATCTAAATGCTGACCCTAAAGTCTTAATCGCTAAGCAGAAGGAGTAGAACGGTTGGTTCCTACATCACATAGGGATACAGTGTCCAAAAATAGGTTAGCGGTTGAATGCTAGAATGAACTCAGGAAAAGGATAAAATAATGTAATTTATAAAACCAAGAAAAAACTATCCATATGCACACAACCATACACATATATATAACTTTACTGGAAAAGAGAACCAGGTTTAGCATGCAATTTAATATCTTTACTTGCATTATGTAGTTCTACCATCTTAAACCACCTATGGGCCATATGGGTTCAGCTCCCCCTGCTGAAAGGACCCCAGTACGTAAAGTCGTATGAATAGGGAAGAAAACCTAGGATGAATAATACATACCCCAAAATATAAAGTGTGACATCATGCATACGATCACTAGGACCAAACCTCACATCGACAAATATGAGTTTCCTGTTTCGATCTCCATGGGACCTTTACCTACCACGGCTTTGTTACACATCTCTCCTTTAAGCCCAATTAAAACTATTACCAAGAAACCAACCAAACCATTAACCATTTATTAACTAAGGCTATTAGATAGTTGTGTCTTCATACCAATTATAACTTGCAAGTATTGTCCTTAGCGGATTCTTATGTGCCCCACAAATTTCTAATTAAACCAAAACCATGTCCACCAAGTCCATTTCAATCCATTCAAACCCATTTAAACTATTCATATCTGTTAGGGTTCCATTATAAGGTTTAAACCATGCATAAGTTCCATTAAAAAATCAATATTATAGTGAAAGCATTGTTATAGGCATTTTATCAAACACTTTGGGGGCATAGTATTTCCAAAATCATAGTTCATTACCAAAGAAACATTCCCATGCAACCAATTATCCAAAATTAATTAATATATATAAAAGTATAATTAAAAACATGAGAAAACCATAACCAAGAATTTATAACCAAAAAACCTAAATCACATTTGAAAACCCAAAATCATACAACATTCAAATCATGAAAACACTATATAAAACCATGCCTTTAGTTGGAACTAACAATGAGGGAAGATAACATGACTTAAACCAAGATAATGATGGAGAGAAATAACCAAGACAAGCCCCAATTTACTCCTTAATATGAAACCCTTACTTCCCTTGCACAAGAACTCTCATTAGCCACTATACACCCGCCACCCAGTAATAGACCTGAGTAGGATCAACTCATTTTTCTCATTAACCACAACTGCCATGCCCCCTTTCTTAGGCACGCATTGAACAGGACTCACCCACTTACTATTTGAAATGGGATATACCACCCCTGCATTTAGCCACTTGATGATTTCCTTATTCACCACCTCTTGCATAGGTGGGTTTAGATGATATTGGTGCTTAATAGTCAGGACACAATTCTCCTCTAGCTAAATCTTATGTGTACATATACTATGAGGAATGCCAATGATATCTGCAATCGTCCAACCAATAGCTCTTTTATATCTCTTAAGAACAGAGGTGAGTGCTTCCACCTATTGCTTATCTAGATCAGCCGTAATAATAAAAGGTAGTGTATTCCCACTGCCCAGGAACACATACCTCAAATAGCCAGGCAACTCTTTTAGCTCCAAGGTAGGTGGCTCTTCTATAGAAGGATTAGTAGGTGGACTTGGATGATATTTTAAGTCCAAGCCCAACTTTTTGGATGCATATGAATAAGACCCCATGACTTTTAAGGCACATACAGTTTCCTCATAATCTTCGGTGCCATCCTAATCAAAATTCATCAATACAGTAGCTAAAGTCTCCACAAAAAATTTTTCTTCTATGGTCACTTCTTGCTCCTCCTCATAACAGACATCTACAATAGAGAATATGTGTATATCTTTATGCTTTTACATGGACTGGCATACATCAAATTGAACTACCTCAAAATAGTAGCTCATTTGCCCTTAAATCAATAAGTACACTCCCGATTGCAAGGAAACGTTGACCCAATATTATGGACACCTCAAAATCCACCTCACAATCAAGAATGACAAAATCAGCTAGAAATATAAAACTAGCCACCTTTACTTATACGTCATATAGAATCCCCATGGTCTACTTCACAGACCTGTCTGCCATTACCTGCATCATGTTTGTGGGAGTAGGATTCCCTAAACCCAATTTCTTATACACAGCAAGTGGCATCAAGTTTATACAAGCTCCCAAATCATATAGAGCTTTTGCAAAATCAAGAGGCCCAATAGTACACGGGATGGTAAATACTCTCGGGTCTGCTTTCTTCTACACCAATGACCTTGTGAAGATAGAACCACAATGATGGAGATTGTTCACCGGCTCAAAGCTAGCTGTTTGCTTCTTTGTGATGAGGTATTTCATGAATTTTGCATACCCGAGAATTTGTTCCAATGCCTCCACTAAGGGAAAATAGATCGTCAACTACTTAAGCATGGCCATAAATTTGCTAAACTTTATGTCATTGGCCTTCTTCTTCAATTGATGGGGAAATAATGAAGGTGGTTTTGGGAGAGTGGTAACCACCACTTTAGCCTCCTTCCCCTTACTCTTCTCATACTCATCAACCTACTGATGATTGGATGGTGTATCTTAAATAAACTCATCCAGTTTCTCAGATGCCACTAGATGATAAATTTCCACTTCTTAAACATCATCTGCCACAATATCAACCACAGGCTTGCCCACAGGAGGGATTTTGGATACCTTACTACTCCTAGTATTGACCGTCATACATAAACCATCCTTCCTTAGATTTTGAACTATGTCGCTTGGTAGGGTGGCCACTTTTTCTCTGATTGAATATGGCAGACAATTGGTTCATCTACTGCTCCAACTATTATATCGAAGTAGAGTGTAAATCAACCAACTGATTATCGAGGACAAATCACTTTTCATCTCAGCCACCCTAGTATTGGTTGTTTCTACTCCCTTCAATAACTTATCCATCATGTCCTCCATGGAAATCTTCCCTGAACTAGTCACAACAGCCTCACAGTTTCCAGGAGAAACATACAACCCACTCCTATCATTCTTATTCTTCTAATTGCCTAGGTCGCGGTCATTATATCCTAATTTTTCATAATAGTACCGACCTTTGTTTCCTTGGCCACCATCTCAAAAAAAACCTTGATTGTTCAAGTAATTGGCCTCTTCTTCGGAATTAGAGTCAGCCCTTCCCTGTGATGCTACAGCTTTAACCTTCTCTGTATTTCCTGATAGTAAGATCTTAGTGAGAAGATCTTTTTTCATTTTCATGTGAGTCGTGTCCTAGTCATATTCTTCTTCCCTTTACCTCTACTCTGCAATCATGCTAATAAATACAGTAGAGCTTGCATCCTCAGAATCCCTGGTATGCCAAGCTCTACTCTATTATGTCATACGATTAAGTATCTCAGCTGCTTCAGGGAAAGTAAGGTACATAGATGACCCACCTACAGCATTATCCATTACTAGCTTTATCACAGAGTTCAAATCCCGATATAAGATCTCCATCATGTGGACCTTGGTCATCTGATGATTTGGACACTGCATAAGCTTCTTTTTGAACCTTTCCCAAGTCTCATAGAGAGCCTCAGTTAGAAGCTGTCTGAAGTTTCTAATTTTATCTCTTAACTTTGCCCTTATGGATAGCGAAACGAACCTTTCTAGAAAAGCACCTTTTAATTACCTCTAATTGGTAATAGAGTCAGAAGTTATCCCATTCAACTATAAAGTTGCCTCCCCAGATAGAGACAACGGAAACAATCACAATCGAATAGCATTTTGCCTAACTTCTGGGTTGTCAAATAATTTGCATGTTGAGATAAAATTAACTAAATGCATATTCGGGTCATCACCCGTAAGTCCACCAAACAGCCCTTTGAGATGAAATAATTGGATCGTAGTGCTCATGATATTAAACTTGGCTCTGAGTGATAAGGGCAGAGGAATAATAGCCCCTATTGCACCAGCTCCATCCAGGTCATCATCATCATCTTCTAAATTAAATTGGACGGCCTGGCATTCTGGTCTCGCCATAAAAGAACTATTTTTGTTGACATTCCTATTTGCCGGTGCAGGTATATTATTTGCATGCCTCAGGTTGACCGTATTTAATAAATCATCATAACCCAGATCATTATCATCTGGGTTTAGTGCCCGACCTACATTATCTGCATTCTGATGGTTCGCTGTTACAACTGCCAAAGTAGTTAGTCTAGCTTTTTCCTGCTGAGTAGCTACTCTCTCTGAGTCCTACTGACTATCTATTATACCAATAAGTTGAGGTTCTAGATGAATAGGTAATAAAGGTTCACCTAATCTCCAGGTACTTGGCATATAATATGATCAATCTGCACAAAACAAAAACAACAAACAAAAAGTAAAATATGGAAAACTTTGATCAAAGGTCAATTAACAATCATAGACTTAATTGACAACCATATTCCCCGGGAACAACGCCAAAATTAGATATGGTCAAATTATAACTCTCATTAGAAAGTGTAAGCAGTCGCTATCAAATATAGAACCCAACTGGATTGGGTGTCGAATCCTATAGGAAATACTGTGTTCACTAAGTATTGTGGTTGTTATTAGACTATTGATCGAAGGTTCAAGAATAAAGTGGAGTTTTGATTTATCAATTGTATTCTAATACTTGTCATAGAAAGGCATCTAACTGTAGATTGTATTACAAATAGTAATTCAGTAAGAGTGGTCAAACTAGAGTTATGATTACCAAGATGCTTAAGCAGCTAGGGTTGTGAACTATTTTGAATTCCCAATGAATAATTCTAATTGCAAAAGTAATCGAATTCCATGGTTTACCCATTAGTTTCTCAACCTAAATGAGTAGCTTATCCATTAATTCTTTCAAACTTAAGGAACGTATTATTTATTTAACTATATTCTTACATGGTTTGATTTGGTTAAGGAATCTACCCTCTATCCAAAGGTTAAAGCGTTTAGATTTATATAAACCCTTTCTTTTCCCAAAAAACACTTTTCTATTCGAACAAGTGATGTTTTTGGGCTCACTTTTCAAGTTTGCAACCAAGAAAAGTCATTAAAGTGAAGAAGGATTTATGCAATATCAATTAATCATTGGAATCTAACTAGATTCACAAATCCCAATTAGCTATTCACATCAAGGCTCCCATAACCCTAGTTATGGGAGCTTATCCACACATCTCCATCACAGAAAGAAAAGAAATCATTCTGTTCTTTATAAAGTAATTCAGAATTTACTTACAAAAATCACAATTTTTATTCTTCAATCTTCAATAGAGAAAATGATAATGAAATCTAGATCCATAATTCTAGACTGAATCTCCGAGGGAAACTGCATACAATACCTTTCAAGTATGGAAAAAACTCTGATAAAAGATAAAAAATACCTCATAAAACCTAAAATTGGGTATTTATATGTTCCCAGGTAAAAAGGATTGAAAATTCAAATTTACAAAAACTGCGTCCAATTTGACTGCCAAACTCGTGGTCTGCCAAAATTCTGATGGTCCACCACATGGGCCATCGCTGAGTGTTTAAGGATACTAGGTTCTATTTACCACTGACGGCCAAATTGGTGGTTCATCGCAAGATTGGTGGTCCATCATTTCGACCGTCACTGAGTCTTCTAAAATCCTGGATTCTTTTTTGGCCTGACGGTAAAGTTGGTGGTCCGTCCCAAGACTGGTGGTCCACCATTTTGACCGTCAGTGGTTTTTTTCTGCTACTTTTCTGAGTCTTCTCCTTCAGCTATCTCCTTACCCTGAAACACTAAAATTCAGCATTAAATACAACCTTGGTTGCTTGAAAACATACAATTTTCCCAAGAAAAAGATGCAAAATATTCCGTCAAAAGCCGAAACATCATCGGGCATCTGATTTTTTTTATGGCACCTCACCACATGGCTCCTGCTGAGCTTAAGGAGCTAAATTCTCAACTTTGGGATCTTTTAGGTAAGGGTTTCATTATACCGAAGAGGTGTTTGGATTGGCTTATTTTTAAATTTTTTTAGCTTTTAAGCACTTTTTAAACTTTAGTAATGTTTGCCAAAACAAAAAAGTGCTTTTAAGCACTCACCTTTAAGCCAAAAAAGTTCAAAAATAAGCCAAAAGCCGAAAGTAGGGTCTCTCCTACTAATGGCTTTTGGCTTTTAACATAGGGAAATAGCTCGGTGGACGCTTGTAGTTGGTCCAGTTTGTAAAATGGATACCCATACTTACATGTTTTTCATCTGGACCCTTGAACTCATTAAAAAGCAACATTTTAAACCATTTTTCTGACTAGCATCCTATGTGGTATGGACCATATAGGAGAATGTATTGCAGCCTTCAACCGCATAATAGCCTTGAAAATAGGGCCTCAACGGTCTTAAAAGGGCTTATAAATTCCCTTTTCATACTCCTTCTTCCTCATTTGCTTCCAAAACCATTGATGGAGCAATTTGAGCTTTTTTTCTCCCTTCTTCTCTATTTTTTCTCTCTCTAAGTTCTTGTTCCTTAATTTTTTTTTCCTGCACTATTCATAATACTGGACAGTTCATTTTTCTATAATTTTTAGCAACACCATGATAGTTCGGGCTTGTTATTGTGGGCTTTACACTGAACTTAAGATGTCAAGAACACCAACTAACCCCGAAAGAATGTTTTGAGGCTGTCAAATATATAAAGCTGGTAATAGTTATGGATTCCTTTGAAGAGCTAATACAAATGAACAATATAAAGGTAGACATAGAAGGCAACAAAGACAAGAAGGGCTGGGAAGAAATAGAAGGCACGAAAGACATGAGAGATCAAGCACTAGCATTGATATCTCTGTTATCATTATTATTTTTATTTGTTTTTGATATGTTTTATTTAAGATGTCTTGATCTTTGTAGTTCCAATGTGCAATGAAAATGAAATTCAAATTTAAAGATAAACACCATTTTACAAGGGTTGAAATATTCAATATATAATGTCTTAACAAGAGTTCACATCAAAACCATGTCTTAACAACATCTTTAATGAGAAATGCACCAAAAGTCTTAAAAAAATTGTCTTACCAACAATTGGGATCAATACAGAAAGAGAATTATACTATCGTGTGCCTTGAGTGTTTGTTATGGATTGATTCTTTTTGGCTTTAGTGCTTGATATGGCTTGAGTGGTTGTACATGATTTTTCCTTTGATATTTTGTAACTCTGTTCTTGTAGCTATCTTTTAGTTAGTAAAAATCCACCTTTCCACCTTTGTCTATTTGGTTTGAAACCCAAGTCAATATTGGTTGGAACTGAACTAACAAGTGTTTGACTATGTAACACTCTATCAGTATTTCCAAACTGAAAAATAAAAAATTAGTTATAAATGCACTATTTAATACCAGTTAAATATAATTACATGATAGAAAACATACCCTCTCTACTACACTGCCACTTGGTCCAAACAGCACACCAAAACCTACTATTTTTGCTTTTTTTTTGGTCTTTTATATGCAATATTTGCACCACCTCTCAAAGTTGTAATATTCTTCCACTTTGGGAACCAACACTACTAGTAGACTGCTAAGTTGTAGATTGTGTAGCATTATCACCTACTGCTAAGTGGCTGCAGGCATCACAGCAGATGCAAGCCTTATATCAGCTATTGAGGTAGTTGCAGGCCTCACACCACCAACTCATGAAGCATTTACAGGCCTTCCAATAGCTATTGGTGCACTGTGAGCATTTGTAGCATTTGGAAGCCTTCCTGCATGCCTTCTTTCGGTTGAATTAGCGTTTGTAAGCATGTCAACACTTGCTGAAGCATTTGTATGTCTCTCAGCAATAGCAGCAGCTGCAGTACTAGTGTTGGGTTGCATACTTGGTTGACTCCCACAGTTATCAGTGATATTTTTTTTCTACAAAAAATATGTAAAGGTAAAAAAACATATTCAAAAAGAGTAAAATTCATCAATAAGAAAAGATTTAGCTTACCAAAGTTGGACACCTTTTCCTGTTGTGTCCAATAGACTTGCACACAGAACATGCCATTTTTCTTCCCTTTCTTGTAGCCTTCCCAAACCTTTTCTTAATAGGCTCCTCCCTAGGTTTCTTTCTACTTTTAATTGGCCATCCAGGCATGAGAGTAATCTCAGGAGGCTTACTTGGTGGTCTTGTGCTTCTTGGCCACATCTTCATGTTTGTCATTGGTTGAATATACTTATCATATGCCTTTAGGTATGTTTTCTGTTGATACCAGTGATCAAGAAATGACTACACATTCCATTCTTTATAATGCATTGCAGCAATTGCATGTGCACAAGGAATTCCCTTTAGTTGCTATGACCTATTACTACATTGCTTCCTCTTCACATTAACAATATGTGTATATGGTGGATAACCAACCTCAAAGCCAAAATTACCATTAAACCTTAACTCACACTTGGCTGCATATTCACCATTCTCTGTAAGAACTTTCATAGCCATTGGTGATACATCACAGATCCATTTTTCTAAAAAATCTCTCGTTTGATTCATCCTTTTCATGACTTTGCATCTTATTTCCTCCAACATAGTGATAATTATTTTGAATCTAGCAGCTACAATCCAACTATTGAAAGTCTGAAACATGTTGCTCTTAACCACATCACACCTGTTATTCTCTTTTAAAAAAAAAGCCCTACAACATGCCTCTTTATTTTACTTAAGCAAATCTTCCAGAATTCCATCACCCAAATCACTCATTTTATTAAGTTTCAGTTGCAAATACATTTCAAATGGTTCCCTTGCAACCTGCCAGAATTTTTTTCTTCTTTATTCACCTCTTTAAACATGCTTCCAGTTGGCCCATATATGTCTAGCACACCATCTATGCTCAACATTTGGCAGTAGATTAGTAAGTGTCAAATTAAGACCCTATCAAAATATATAAAATAGTATTTAAATATTAATGACATCACTGCAGCAAACTGAAAACATGGTAGAGAACGCCTTGAGTCGGAAGATGAGTATGGGTAGTTTGGCTATGATTTTAGTTTCCTAGAGGTTGGTGGTGATGTGCTATAGATATATAGCTCTTTCAATGCTTAAAATAAGAAAAATATGCAAGTTCTTGAGGCCGTTTTGTTAAATATAATTCGTTTTGGGTATGTTTTGTAGGAAATCATGTTTTGGCTGCTAAGTTCATAAAAAAGGTATTTTTCGCTACTTTTGGAGTGATTATGAATGTTTGGGATGTTTTTAGCATGACCGTGATTAATACATGTTCAAAAGTCAAATAAGAGCTCAAAAACTAACTCTCGGCACCTACTAAGTTAACCTACGAACCACATGTAGACCTACGAGCCACATGTAGACAAAGCAGGTGCCAGAAATCAAAAATCTCGAGAGCTGACTTGCAGGACTTAGTCCATCCACAACCTCCAGTCGACAACTACAGTCCATCCACAACCTCCAGTCGACACCTACACCCTGTGCTAGATCGTACATATTACCTACACCTGTGCTAGACCACAGGTACAGAGAGCAGGTAGCCACCGAGCTAATTTTTTCCTATTTCCTTCAGGCTTTGGTTTTAGGGTTTTCTCATGTACTATAAATACCCCTTATGTACTTTTTAGTAGGAGTTATGCACTTTTGATACCCAAAAATATATTTTAATTCCTAAATCCATCTTTGATCTTGGGATTCTCTTGTGTTGACTTTGACTAATTTATTCAGTTAGGGTTGTAGTTTTTTATTCATCTCATCATTGTGATTTCCTCTATGCTTTCAATTAGGAATGTTATTGATTTCTTCACAATCTTGAGTGGCTAAATCCCGTAGCTAGGGTTGTGGAAAACCTGGTGAATTGATAAAGTAGGGAAAGTGCAATTGTTGATCTGAACGAATATCAATGGCATGCATTGCTCTATATTCATTATGATTGATTTCTTAATGGGTGAACACATTAGGATCCTGCCTAGATATTTCCATTTACTCCAAAAGAGGAGTAGTAAATAGAAAAATATAAAGACAACTATAATTTAGAGTTTAACTATCGATCCACGCTTCTAGATTCTATCTACGTAAGATGGTTAGATTTCATCTAATAACTAGAGACTCAAAAGGTAATAGTTAACTGGGATCAAGAAAAGGGTTAGTAGTGCGACACCCTGAGACTTAAAAGGTAAAAGATGAAATCTTTCTACTTACCTAAGAGACTGTAGAAGATACATAACTTATGGATTCTGCACGCAAGGTATTGGATTAATTCAATAATGCACGATAAGCCTATGGAGATTAGAAGCCGGGGTGAACACAATACTAGTGTTCACTTATGACAAATTTCAACCAAATTAATATTGTTCTTTGCTTGAGATTACTACAAACAAATCCCCCTATTTACTTTTATTATTTTGCACATAGACTATGAAACTGAGATTTTCAAGTCCACATGTTCCTTGGGATTTGACCCCAACCTTAGTTGGGTTACTATATCTTGACAGGGACTGTACCATCATTTAAAATAAGGTATTTCTTGGATGTCATCAAGAAAATTATCTTTGTTATTGGGGAACACGATGTTGATTAATCATTTAAAGTTGTTGCAGTTTTAAGGTTTTACTATTTTGTTCTTAGTTAGACATACGTCGATGTATGCCTAGCACATGGAGTAGAGGCAAACCCTTAATCCTAGTCAATCTAAATCCAGAAAGGATCCTATAAATATCTGGTAGGATACCTAAAAAGAAAAGTGTTGATAATCCTGGAGAGGTTCGTGATGTTGTACCTCTGTCTGAAGTAGTGCAGGATATTGTTGATCATTAGACTAGTGAGCTGTTATCTTATATTGAATTCGAGAATAGGGCAATGGAAGAAGCTCTGATAGTAGCTAGGAAAGCAGATCTTACTGAGTAGAGACAAGCAGCAGACCACTAAGCAAGAATCGGTGAAAACTAGAACAGAGCCAGAGGTGACCGTATTCATGTAATCCCAGCATACCAATACATACAGCCATATATAGATGATGAAGAAGATCTATGATATGGTGAGCCGACTAAGTCTGGAGCAATAGTACCTTCAGTTTTGCCCCCAGGTATCTAATTCAGCATCACGAGTACCATGATCCAACTTTTAAATTTGAAGGATGTGATAGCAAGATTGCCTACTGATGATACAAATTTGTACCTTGCAAATTTCCTTGGGATCTGCAGCTCGTATACCATTCTAGAGGTATATCAGGAAGCACTTAAATTAAGGATTTTTCCCTTCTCACTTACACAAGAAGCAACTTTATGGTTAGGGGAATTGCTAAAAGGCTCTATCACAACTTGGAACGAGGTTCACAGGTAATTATTAAATAGGTTCTTCCCTCCATCAAGGATATTGAAACTCAAGGATAAGATCTATAACTTCAGGCACCTACAGTTAGAGTCCATGTACGAGGCTTGGTTTAGGTTTAAGAAGAAGCTGAGCATAGTGCCAAATTATCAGTTATCAGGGATGAGCTTATAAGAGATATTCTATAGAGCCCT
Source organism: Capsicum annuum (assembly GCF_002878395.1). Lineage (NCBI taxonomy): Eukaryota > Viridiplantae > Streptophyta > Magnoliopsida > Solanales > Solanaceae > Capsicum > Capsicum annuum. The sequence goes on from NC_061114.1 coordinate 53,124,394, forward strand.
GACCATCAATTCTAGAGCTATAGCAGACAACATCTTTGGAGGATCTTTTATGATACTACGTTGGGATGCAGCTACATAGATACTGGATTATATCTCACTCACTAACTGAGGGTGGTAAACTCAAGAGGTTGAGAGAGGATCTGGTACTTATGTTATTGGTGTCTCTTGCTGCCAGAGAGCAGATGATAATATAGCAGTACAACAAATTACATTACTAAGTAATGATAGGGGTACTAGCAAAGCAGTTTGTAGCAGTAACTTCTGAGAAAATAAATGCAGTAGCAGTATAAGGGTCAGCTTCCAAAGCATATAAGTTAGAATTGAAAGATGAAGCAAATTATTTGGATCATCAGATGGTAGGTTTCTAGGCCCAAGAAAAAGGGAACCAAGGTTGAAACTACTATGATAGATATAAAACTGAGCAGAGAGCGAGATCGTGACTAAAGAAAGAAGGATGACTATAGAGAGAAGGGAGATAGGTACATTCCACCTGGTAGACGAGATGCAAAATCCAAAATAGAGTAGATGTTAGATATGCTAGTGAAGGGTCAAGAAAATTAGGAAACAAACCTTAAGGAGATAAAAGATGATATTTTAGGGTTGGCCCAGAACATCGAGTCACATGCCACTACTAACAAGAAGTTGGAGCACTAGTTTGGGCAGATGTCAGCAACTCTGAACCAGAGGCAGCCATGTATCCTTCAGAGCAGCACTGTGAAAAATCTAAGAAACGATGGTCATGTACTAGCTATTACCATGAGAAGTAGTATCACTACTATGGATTGATAATGAGACACCTGTTGTTGAGTCCAAAAAGGTAACAGGTGATAAAGGTACAGTTACCGAAGATAAAAGTAAGGGTCTAATCATTGCACCAGAGATTAAACAGATCTCAATACCACCCCCACATTTTCCTCAATGATTAAAGGAAAAGAAAGAGGAAGGTAAGTTCAAGTGGTTCCTTGAGATCTGAGAGAATTAAGCTTGAACATACCTCTTCTTGAGGCGTTAGAGTAGATGCCTAGATATGCCAAGTTCATGAAATATTTGGTCACAAGAAATAAAGGAGTGATGTTTGAGAATGTCAATGGTGTGCACCACTGCAGTACAGTCATGACTAGGTCCTTGGTGTAGAAAAAGGGTGATACCAGAGCTTTCACTATACCATGTACTATTAGGTCATCTTGATTTTCCCGAGCTATATATGATTTTGGGGAAGCATTAATTTGATGTCGCTGGATGTATTCAAGTAATTGGGCTTGAACCCTCTAAACCCAACTTTGATGCGGCTATTGATGGTTGCCCGCATAGTGAAAAAGCTTGTGGGAATCTCGTTTGATATGATCGTGAGGGTGGATAACTTCATATTTCTGACTGACTTTGTCATCTTAGATTGTCAGGTTGACATCGAGATGCCCATTATCTTAGAAAGACCATTTATGGCCATAGGTAGAGCTATGGTTGACATAAAAAAAGGTGAGCTAAAAATTAAAGTCAACGGTGAGGAGGCGATATTCAATATCTGAAAGTCAATGAAGCAACCAACCGACATGCGAGTGGTGTTGGTGATTGATTGTATTGATGATCCTGGAGGATACTCCTATGGGTATCTTGATGAATTTTTAGTAGTCAAGATACGTGCGTTGTACAAAAATGTTAAATCAAGTGCTACATGGGAGGCAACCCATGGGCTTGTTGGTGAAGTTTGAGTAACCAACATAGCTACCTATATGATGGTTGGTTATGATATTAACTTTATTACCGTCCTCAGGCATGTGTCACATGATAGAGCCTTTAGTGAACTGACTAATCTGCCATTTCTTTGCATGATCTAGAGGCTATATGATGAGGTTGGTATGCCTAAGTTACCAGGTATAGATGAGAGGGTACTTGAGACCGCGACTACATAGACGAGGATCATGAAGGGTCTGGCACGTCCAGGCATTTGTAGGAGATCTAGACAGTATACAGCAGTACCACAGGCCCTCTTTGAGGGCCCAACAGTTTCTGTAGAGCCTGATGAGGCATATATAGATGATGCAGGTATTGGTATTGATATAGAGATAGGGGAGTAGAGAGAGGCTCCAGATTCGAGTATGTAAGGCGAAGGGACACATGCTATTTCTTTAGCCCCGACTTTGACCTCAAAGCTTGTTGGTGCATCTACAGAGTCTGCTCGTCCATCCACTGCAACTCCTGCAATAGGTATAATTACTGTATACAATGAGTTTTATCAGAGTTTAGTGGACAGTCAGAGGGCCATAACTGATCGGTTGAAGGTTGCTGAGACTGAGATAACTACCCTCCTCGAGCAGATGAGATTAGGGGTTAGGACTAAATTTGAGCAATCTAAGGCTAGATGAGAGACTTATTAGAGAGTTGCACCATTTAAACTATGTGCTGATTTTTAGACATGGATTGATGTACAGATATACGTACGCCAAATCTAATTTAGATGAGGGATGATTTTGATATCCTACGACCAGAGGTATGCTCTCTTAGAGAGATTCATATAGTAGCTACTCCCTCGATTATACCCCTTGTGGTCCAGATATCACTTCTGCATGTGCTGAGATACTTTAATTTAATTTCGAAGGATATTGAGGAGGTCCCAGCAGTTGGGACCAAGAGAGGTACTTAGACGACTTACAGAATCCTAATATAATAGAGAAGGAGGTCATTAAAAAGGCCAGTCATGATTCTTTTAGTGACTGTATTTATCGACAGGCAGAGGCGTGTATCTATAATAGAGGATGCATCCACTAGTAGTGTACCACCACCACCACCGCCCCCGCCAGCTGATATGCCCCCATCTAGGGAGGCTCCTGATTCAAACACCTAGTGCATACCTGGTATGTTCTCACTTCTCTATGTTTTTCTTTGTTTTAACGCATTGAGTACAGTGTGCAATTTTTAGTTGGGGGTGGGCATACCATGCCATCGCAGTTTTTTATTGTCGTTTTTTTTTTCTGTCAGCCGTGGTATGGTTATAGAATTGACATGTCTAGGATAATTATGTGTCTTATTGTATTTTATTTTATATTGTGTTGTGTTTTTGTGTAATTAGGAGATTTTTAAAGTATATAGGACAGTAGTTATGTTTTGATTAAGTTTAGATGCCCCTCTAAAATTTTAAGTTTTTAGAACTGTGTTGATGTATACATGTGTGAACTTTGTGGATCTTGTTATGGCATTAGGGACATGATAACTATTTGCTGATAATTGCATGAACTGGATAGGTAGTAGTTGGTAATATTGACTCTATGCTATGTGTGTGAGAGGTACTGCCTAGATCCGTTTGTGTGTTAAATTCAAAACTTAACTAGTTAGTCTTGCCTAGGTTGAAGGATAGTTAGTTAGGAAAGGATCATAGGACATTTTTATTATAATCAACTTTTAGCCTAAATGACCTTCCATGCGCGAATTATATACCTTAATCCCTGTTTTGAGCCTTAAGAGCCTATTATTCTTGTTTTCATCATTCACCTTCCTATTTATAGTACAATGAACCTATTTTGGCCCTGGTCCTCCTTGGACATTGTACACCTCAACACTGGCAAAATCCCTAAGTTGAGGGTGGCTATCATAGGATGTATAATGTAAAATTGGTATGAAGAAGGGTAAAGTAATAAAAAGTTAGAAGGATTGGGTGTGGTATAAAAAGAAATATAAAAAAAAATAAGAAAATTATGAAAAAGAAAGAATATAAAACTACACCCAACTTGAATGTGCATAAAATAATAAAAGGGAGAAATAAGGGTGAAATAAAGAAAATTGGTTAATAAGTGACACCCCAAAGTTAGTGTAGAGCCAAGGAGGATTAGTCACTGGATATGTCCATATGTACTATACCAGCCCCCAAGCCTACATTACAAGTCGAGAAAAGTCCTATAGTGATCCTAACTAGACTATCTGAATGCTAAGGTAAAGAAAATAAGGGCAAGCCTATAGTATTTGATATGCATTGGTTGGAACTTCTTTGTTGAGTGTGAGTGTCTCTTGAACTTCCTTATCTTGACATGCATTACTTTATATGAGTGAGTGGGACATCTTTAATATGAGGGCACCTGAGTCATATTGCTAGCTATTTGCTTATTTTAGGTGATGTAATTTGTACCTATAAGTGGTTGTCTGTTGCTAATGTAATGCCATAGCTTGATTCTATTATGTCATAGTGTTGTTCTTCATGTTCATACATAGTTGGCTTTGAAAACAGATATAGAAGGGGATGTTGTGATTTGAACTTAATGTGATGATTGACTGCCTTGAATAGCTTAGATTCTCCTAGTTAAGCGTTATTTTTGTTTTTTTGTGTTTTTGTTTTCTGAGGACATACAAACATTCTAAGTTGAGGGTGTTGATGTGCTATAGAAATATAGCACTTTCGACGTTTAAAATAAGAAAAATATGTAAGTTTTTTAGGCCTTTTTGTTAAATATGATTCATTTTGGGTATATTTTGCAAGAAACCATGTTTTGGATGCTAAGTTTATGAAATAGGTGAAAAAGTATTTTTGGATACTTTTTGAGCGATTTGGATGTTCGGGATGTTTTCCGGCTTGATTATGATCAATGCATGTTCGAGAGTCGAAGAAGAGATGAAAAACTGACTCTCAACACCTACTAAGTCAACCTATGAATCGCATGTAGACAAATCAGATGCTAGAAATCCAAAATTCCAAAAGATAACTTGCAAGACTTTGTCCATCCACAACCTGCAGTTTGCATCTGCGCCTTGTGCAAGACTGCACATATTTCCTGCATCTGTGCCAGACCATAGGTACAGAGAGCAGGTGGCCACCGACCCAATTTTCTCCTATTTTGTTCGGGCTTTGTTTTTAGGTTTTCTCATTTACTATAAATACCTCTTATGTACTTTTTAGTAGGAGTTGTGCACTTTTGATACCCAAAAACATATTTTGATTCCAAGATTCATCTTTGATCTTGGGATTCTCTTGTATTGACTTTGATTGATTTACCCAGTTACGGTTGTGGGTTTTTATTCATCTTATCATTGTTATTTCCTCTACACTTTCTATTATGAATGTTATTGATTTCTTCACAATCATGAGCGGCTAAAACCCACAAATAGGGTTGTGGAAACCCTGATAAATTGATAAAGTAGGAGAAGTGCGATTGTTGGTCTGAACCAATACCAATGGCATGCATTGCTTTATCTTCGTTATGATTGATTTCTTAATAGGTCCACATATTAGGATCCTGTCTAAATATTGCTACTTACTCCAAAAGAGGATTAGTGACTATAAAAAGATAAACACAATAGTAATTTGGAGTTTAATTGTCGATCCATGCTTCTAGGTTCTCTCTACTTAAAATGGTTAGGTTTCATCTAATAAATAGAGACTCAAAAGATAATAGTTAACTCAAATCAAGATAAGGATTAGTAGTGTGACACCTTGAGACTCAAAAGGCAAAGGGTGAAATCCTTCTACTAGTCCAAAAGACTGTAGAAGGTACATAACGTATTGATTTTGCATGTAAGGTGTTGGATTGGTTCAACAACGTACGATAAGCCTACGGAGTTAAGAATCCAGGGGGAACATTATCCTAGTGTTTACTTACGACTAATTTCAATAAACTTATTACTATTCTTTGCTTGAGATTACTACAAATAAATCCCCCTTATTTACTTTTCTTGTTTTGACCATAGACTATAATCACTGAGATTTACAAGTCCACGCGTTCCCTAGGAATTCTACCCCAACCTTAGTTGATTTACTATATTTTGACAGCGATCGTACCATCAGCTAAAAGGAGGTGTTGCTTGGACGTTCTTAGTTGGCATGGGATGGCTATTTATTAGCCAACTTTATGGTGCAAATTTATGTTTCTTACCCCAGGAGGATTCTTACTAGTGTTGAGGCGAGGTATACCTTATTTAAGTAGATTTAGAGTCACCAATTTGAGGATATGAGACTTTGTATTATTCGTGACTAAGTGTTAAGTTATGAGTCTATGATGAATACTATGGATTTTAAGGTTATTTTGAGATATAATGGCCATATTTATATTTTGAGGGTTGGTGACTTAATTCAGTCGATATTGTGTAAGGCTCACAGCTCTAAATATTTTATTTACCCTAGTACAGCTAAGATATATAGATCATTGAGGCAACATTATTAGTGAATTGTCATGAAGAGAGAAATAGTGGTCTTTATAGCTTATTGCCTATGTTGTCAGCAGGTGAAGGCCCAGCATCAAATACCTGGTGGCTTGATTCAAAGATTGGCCATTCCCTAGTGAAAGTGGGGAGCGGACCACCATGGACTTTGTTAGTAGTTTGTCTTACACCTCATGTGGTTGTGATGGTTTTTGGGTTAATGTAGATCGGTTAACCAAGTTAGCACATTTGATTCCTATTCAGTTTTCTTCAGTGTCAAAATGTTAGACCCTATCTATGTTCGTGAGATAGCTCACTTGCATGGAGAGCCTATATCTATTATTTCATAGCAGGGTTCGATATTCACTTCTAGCATTTGCAGAGCTTCTAAGGAGGAGTTGGGTACCCAGGTGTATTTTAGCATAACTTCTCACCATTAGACCAACGAGCAGTCGAAATGGACCATTCAAGTTATTGAGGATATGTTCTAAGCTTTTGTTATAAATTTTGGAGGCTAGTGGGAACAACACTTAACTTTGGTGGAGTTTACGTATAATAATAGCTATCATTCGAGTATTGAGATGAAACCATTTGAGGCATTATATGGTAGATATTTTCAATATTTGATTGGGTGGTTTGAGACCTGTGGGGTTAGGCTCTATGGTACTGACTTGCTTCAGAAGTTGTTGGATAGAGTCAAGGTGATTAGGATAGGTTGATGGCAACTTAGAGTAGGCAGAAGTCTTATATAGATCATAGACTTTGTGCCTTAAGATTTGGAGTTGGAGATCGGGTATTCCTTCGTGTATTACCTATGAAGGGTGTGATGAGGTTCGGGAGGAAAGGCAAGCTCAGCCCCAGATATATTGGACCTTTTGAGATTCTTTATTCAGTTGGAGAGGTGGGTTATGAGTTAGCCTTACCCCCAGATTTTGCTACTTTTCATCCAGTTTTCTATGTTTCCATGTTGGGGCATTAACTTTTCTATGAGTCTCATGTGCTTCGGTGGGACTCAATTCAGTTAAATGAGAGATTAACCTTTGTAGAGGAGCCGATATTCATATTAGCCAAAGATGTCAGGTGGATGCGCTCTAGAGAGATTCCAGTAGGTAAGGTTTAGCAGAAGTACCACCCAATATAGGAGGTCAGTTGGAAGATCAGAGTAAGATGTGGAGAGATGTCAGGTAGTTGCGCTCTAGAGAGATTCCAGTAAGTAAGGTTCAGCAAAAGTACCACCCAATATAGGAGGTCAGTTGGGGGATCAGAGTAAGATGTGGGCCCAGTATCCTCACCTATTCGAGCCTTCAAGTACATCTTAACTCTTTATATTTACAAAAGAACGTTGTTTTAGTAGTAGATATTGTAATGACCCTCCATGTCATTTTCTGCTTTTTCATATATTTTCACTGTTTAAAGCTTTCCTATAGCTAACCCAAGTCATTTGTGACTTGCTGTAGCTGACGATTCAATTATCGGGCAGTTTGTTTGATTTATAAAAGTCAATTCTCTATTATGAAGTCTCGCTGGTGATCAGATAACGACCTCGTATGCCAATTTAACGACCTCGTATGCCAATTCAGAAAGTTTTATCAACCTCAAAACATTGATTTTAGGCTAAAAAGATCTTTGGTTTGGGTCCCAAGGCTTCCAGACTCATTCTGGGCTATTGGCTGAAAATTGATAAACATGGCCCATGGGTGTGGGGTTCATATTTCACTGAAACGACCTCGAATGTAAATTTTGACTGTGTCATTATGTTTGAAATATTAAATTTAATGGGGTAGCATAGTTCATTTATGTTCATAAGATTCTAAATAAATTTTGAGGAGTCGGTAGAGACTTGAAATTTTTCAAGTCCCAGTTGGTGCACTACTCAGCTGGTGCATTCGCTAAAGTGACACTTGGGTTGCTTTCGCATAGGCTGCTTAAGCGGCCATCCAGCCGCTCGAGCGACCAGGATTGCTAGCTAGGGGGGTCGCTAAAGTTAAGGCCGCTTAAGAGGCTCTTTGTCCACTTTAGTAGAAGGGGTAGGCTCAGCGAGTAATGCTTAAGCAGTCAAGTGTCCGCTTAAGCGGCACCTGGAGGCCATTTTTTTAGAAATTCTCTAGTTTTTCTTTAACTTAGCATTTTCTTTGCGGTTTAGCTTTAAAAAGACTAGTTTGATCTTGCAAGGTCGTGAAAGATTCAAGAGCAAGTTGTCAAGTGCCGCATGGGTTAGTAGAAGTCTAAGTCCGTGACACTAGGCTCAAGTAAAGAACATCAATAATCAAGTATGTAAAACAAATACAATAGTCAAAAATTCATATTGAAAACAATGAAGAAGAGAATAATAACTACAACAAATAAAATGATATATAATCAAAACCTAAAAGACAATAAAATCAATGAATAAGATAGGAGAGTAAAATTTATCATAAACGAAATGCAATTAATCAATATGTTTTCATTTCATTTTTGTTTTTTCTATATTTTCGTTTTAAATCAAGATCAATATTTTTTCACTGTTGTTTTCTGTGTTACTTATTGTTGAATCTGAACACACGTCTGTTCTTATCTATTGATATTGTTAGATGCCGTGGATTCTCATTATATCAAATCATTTTCCCTTATAACAGGAAAGAGATCAAAGATATAAGGAATTAGGTTTGATAGACAAGATGACTCTCAGTAATGGTTGTTTTCTATCTGGTAACAATTGAGCTTCGTTATCATGTTTTATTTTAGCTTGACATTATACTGATGTAGTGTTTTATCAATGTTGATCGTCAAATTGATAACCTTTTCTCTTGTCTTGGAGGACCTTCTTGTCCACGAATTAACTAAGAAAGTATTAAATGAGAAATTTTTCACATTGACATAGACGTGGACTGTTTTAGTAGTATGTTTTGTTCACATGACTTGCTTGGTGTGATTTAGTTAGATAGAGGGGTATTTTTTAGTCAAAATTTTACAGAGGAATATTTTTTAGTCAAAAATTTAACGAAGGGATATTTTTTAGCCAAAAAATTAACAGGGGATATGTTTACTCTATTTCAAATAGTTTAAGGATATTTTGAACCTTTTTTGTATTTTAATAAGTTACGACACTAATTTATTTATTATATCATAAAATAAACAAGAACCCCCCCCCCCCCACAATTCCTTTCTCCTTCAAGTCCTACCACCCTTTCAAAACACCCCATGCCCCACCCCTTTCTTCTTCGACCCCACCATCTCTTTTCAAAACACCTCCGTGCCCCACCCGTTTCTTCTTCGAGTCCCACCATTCCCCTTTCTTCTTGTGCAAAACCTTCATTTTCTTTTCAATTCTTCAAGTCCCAGCACCCCTTACTCCTTCTACAATTCAAAAGCTTGAAAAAGTTCAACTTACAATTCAAAAATCTTTAAAAAAAATATATCAATAGATAGATTCTTTGATTGGACAAAATTACGAGCAAAGCAAATAAAAAATTTCGTCGAATTTGAAGAATTAAAACTACATAGCAAGAAATTGCTTGGGCATCTTCAAAGCAAGAAAAAAGATATTAGAAAATTAATATTATGGAGATTAAAAAAATTAAAATATTATTTCACTTGTAAAAAATTAAATTGGATATTAGGAAAAAAAATGATTATTTCTCTTCAACAATAGAGTCGGGAAAAATGACGTTAAAATTTGTTACTATTTTATACATTTATTTTTCCTTCGTGAAGATAATGCAACATCAGAAAAAATGCAATCATTGAACTCACTGATCGTAGAATTACTCAAAAACTCACATTTTATGTCTGAAAAATCAAATGGATTTCTCAAAATAATAAATTCACCGAGAAAGAAGCAATCAATTTCCAAAACAACTGCAATCTTAAACTCATAAAAAGTGAAATTACATAGAGAATTCATATTTTACATCTGGTAAATCAATTGGGTATCTCTAAAACAATGAACTCACCAAGAAAGAAAGCAATCAACTTTCAAAATAAGATCGCAATCAACTTCTAAAAGTCTTTCAATAATGAAGTTTCAAATGAGGATTGTGGATTAGAAGAGGAAGGAACGGAATAGGGGATTGAAGAAAGAAAGATAAATTGAATTTGCAATATGAAGAGGAAAGAGGAGCCGAAGAAGAAAGGGGGTGGGGAAGTGTTTTTTATTATTATTATAAAATAAATAATTTAGTGGACCATTTTTAATTTTTTTTTTTTAAGGGGGTTGGGGTTAAAAAGGTGCTTTTATTTTATTTTATTTTTTATGTCGCATTAGTATTAGAGTTTGAAATTAATTCATTATAAAATTATTAAAGGGAATAAATAATTACCCATGAAATTGATGAAAGTTTGATATCCCACGGTAATTCCCTACCGATTTTCTGCTCCATCAACCGCATCCAACCCAACTCTCCACACCCTATCCCATCCCATCCCATCCTACCCCACCGCAAAAAAGGTGAGAGCACGCGCTAAAAGAAGTGAGAGTGGAGAAAGTTTTGGGATTAATAAATACTAGGTACATGGCCAGAAAGCCATTGGTCGATGGGAAGGGCAAAAATGGGACAAAGTGTTGGCCCCACACTCGTACTCTTGGATTGGACTATTCTGGAAAGTATTTCCTTTTATTGCTATTATTCCAATTTCCTTTTTCTGAAAACCAAACCCTACTTCCCTTGTTCCCGTGGCCCTGACTCACAATAATTTTTCCGATCCTTTTATTTTCCAAATTACCCCCTGTCCACTCCTAATTTACCTTTCTTTTTTAGCCAAATGGTAAAAACAAGAAGTCGCTGACTGCAACCTGGGTAGAATAAATCGAGCAGTCAAACAGAAAATCTAATGCAATAACAACATATTTAGGGGTGTTTGGTTGGGAAATTAGTTATTTTGATATAATTTTTTAGTGGTTGTTTGATTTGTGGTACTAAATATAATATGTATTGTATTCTTTTTAAGAATTGATTGTTTATTTATAAAAATATTCTTCACCTTATTTAGCTTAATATTTTTCTTCGTATTAAACCATTCAAAAAAAAAATAAAAGTTACTATTTTTTAAAAAAATTTTAGTAGTTTTTTTTTTCCTAAAAATACATGTTAAAAAATTTATGTTAATATTTCTTAAACGTGTATGAGGATTTAATATTTCATGTTAAATTACTTATTTTGTCCTACATTCTATAAAATGTTGATAATCCCATTTTTTGTTTAAAAAAATTATCATTGAAAAATGTGAAAAACAATTACTCTCATTTTTCATTATTTAGTATCGTATTTGGGAGTTAAATTGTACTTTTAAAAAAATTAAATTTTCTAACATTTTTAATTATATATAAAAAAATAATTATTTATTTAATAATTAAGCATGTACTAAGTTAGAAAGGAAATATCAAGATATTAATTAGCTGTCCATGATAAATTTGTTAGGAAAAATGAAAATCTAAACTAAGATTAATAAATATTTCTACAAAATAGAAAGACAATAAACTCTTGCATCAATTTTAAATTTGATTGTATAAATAATTTTTATGGTGTCACTATCATTTTTTATGACTCATCTTTTTGTAGCATTTAATAAGCTCATATAATTTTTCAAATTTAACAAAATGAATGAAAATATTAAACTTTAATTTACAGATAAAATGATAAAAAAAAAAAATTGATGAGAGAACTACTAAAATCTTACATTCCCTCTCATACTATATATAGTAGTAAAGTAAAGTACTATATAATATATATATATATATATATATATATATATATATATATATATATATATATATATATATATATATTAATATTAAAAGTGTGAAAATCCTTAAAAAAAATGATTTGAACTTTTTGTCCATCATTAAAAGTTTCTGTGATAGACTATACCATCTTTTCACTATTTTTTTAAATTATAATAATATTAAATATTGACTATAATTAATATATGGAAAGTTTGGTCTTCCTAAATATATGAGAAGTAAAATTTCTAATTATTATACTATTATTGCTTTTGTACGTGATAAAATTCGTTAATCAATTACTTCTTGTTTCACTAAAATAGAACTACAAAACACATGTACGTTTAAGAAGATATAGAATTTGCTCATCCCCAAATATTACTTATAGATCTTTTCACCTCTTTTGTAGCTATATTAGGAACACTTGTAATTGTTCAAGAGTACTCTAATTTGTTTCTCTTTCGCGTATGTTGCTAGCAGCTTTAACGAATAAGGAGGGATATCAAACAACTTTATTGTGTTTCACTGCTTGAAACAATGATAATTAGAATTTACAATAGGATGTGCTCTTTTCTATTCATTGTGTTCAAGTCAAACTCAATACAATTCATTGAATTTTGTAGTCATGACAATACATTAAATTTTTTTAAAGTGTAGTCTATATACAATTCATCGTCATTGTTGTTTCGCCTATCAAATCGTCCGTTGAGTGCATATATAGCTCCATAAAAGTATCAAATTAATAGAAAGAATAAAATTTTCATGCTGCCCAGTTTAGTTTTTGCATTAGTTACCTCTTTAACATCTTCTACTTCTTTTAAACTTTGGAACGACATGAATATACTGCCCTTTATGCATCCAAGTAATTGCTAATTTTTGAGCTTCAGACTAATGATATGGTCATACAGTAGGCAAATTTTTGGATTAAAGAAATTATAATCTAAATCCACTAAAAAGAAGCATCGATTAGTTTAGGTTTTTAAATTTTTCTATTTGCATACATTTAGTGTTAATTAACATGAGACACACGTGGAAAGTATGTACACTTAACTAGTATATATAAGAGACAATTCAAGGACTTTGGTAGTCATCACAAAAGTTTCCAACTTAATTTTAATCTTTTCAATTAATTACTCATATGTCATGATTTTATCTTTTATAGTAATTTAATTAATTTTCTTATCCTATAATATTGTGACATTTGATTTATATAGATAAAGTTACTTTGTCTTTTTTTTTTTTGCTATATGGACCTTTGCACTTGGTGCATGTGTCATAGTATGAAAAGTTATTATTAAGGTTTTTTTTTGTGATTTTAATTAATTAATTAACTATTTAAAAATAATAATTGGGTGTAGGACAAAGAAAATTAGGGAGGAAATTACTAAGCAAAAAATTAAATATTTACCAATAAAGTGAAGTTTAGGTAGTTAATCAATTGAAACATTCAAATTCTCACATTATTTAACTAATCGATAAATCATTTTTAGAATCTTACATTATAATTTTTTCATTTCTCATACTTATATATTATTTAATCAAGTCTATTATAAAATATAAACGTCAAATATCATTTAATTATTTTATTTATAAAATTATTTGTACTTCATGCTTTTTAAAGTATATAGGACCAAAAAGTTTTAATTTGACTATCTTTTGTTAATTTTTTTAATTAAAATTAATTATTTAATTAAATCTTGTAAATGAAACTAGTCTTAACAAAATTAATATTTTATATGAACTTTTATTTAAAGTAGTTTAAGGAAAAAAAATATTTTGACCGTGGAGAATTTTTTTCTGTTGCAAAAATAATTCATCATTTTTTTCTTCTTTCTTATTATTAATCTTTAATAATGTATTTTCTATAAGAAAGAGTTTAGTACAAATAACGTGGATATGAAGATATATTTTATTTCTATCGAATTGAATATGGTTTTGATGCATTTCTTAATTATCTTTTATAAATTGAATAATTTTCTGTGGACAATTTTATTCACTGCTTTTTAAAATATCAAACTTATTTCATATACTGAAAATTAAAATTATTGATAAGGTTAAAATTAAGGTAATGATATGAATTAAGATCAAGTTATATTTAAAATCTCTTTTCTGGTCAATTGAGAATCAATATTTTTAAGCATCAACTATAGAGAGAGAATCAATTGATCTCGATGTTTATTTTAGTGAGTCTAATTTTTCTTTCTTAAGTTAGTATAAAATTATGCTTAAAGCACCACATTTAACTAGCATGAATTCTTGTCATGTGAAATTGTAAATAAAATCATACATTTTCCATCACACACAAGAAGCCTTGAGTAAATAATTGATCCACTTGATCACTTTCGTCTTCATCTACCTGATTGCAAAGATGAACTTGAATTGAGAAATTAGAAAAGAAATTAATCATATGCCCATAAATTAGTTTATTAATATTTTTTAATTTTTATGATCTTTGCAAGTTATAATTATTTTTTATATATATTTTTAAATCATATTATTCATAAAATATCAAATTACATGAGTTTGGGCCCGAGCTTCACACGGATCTTATAAAACTATACTATATATAAGGGAGAACCTCTTATTTTGGTAGACCTCACATGACTATATTTTATCCTTAATTAAGTTTTAGTAAGCTTTTAAAATCTCATCCATTATAATAAATTTGAACAATTACATGGGCATTTAAAATGCTATACAAAAATGATAAATCATAAAGAAGTGATAGTGGCACTATAAAATATCTATTTATCTAATTATATTTAAAATTAATTCAAAATTTTATTGCCGTCTTTTATGTGGGATAATAGTAATTTAATTTAAAAAAATATTTTTTTTAATCCCCACAAGAAATTTGTGAAACTTTAATAAACTTGTAAGGACTCATTGAAGAAACATCTACAAAAAGTATTTTATTGAGTCTAAGAAGTATTTTATTGAGTCTGACTTTTAATTATTTAATTTATCATAAATCATACAATAGTTTGTAGCATCAAAATTTTTTATAGTAATAAAATATTGTATTATTTTTTAAACAATATGAATTAGCAATGTAAAGTTTAGTTGAGAAAAAATAATGAAATTAATTATACATAAGGCAAAAATCAATTTAGATCGTTAAAGACTTTCATTCAAACACTTTCAATAAAATAAAAAGGAGAAATTTTTCGTGTGTGCATTTGTTTGAAAATTAAAAGAAAGACTAAAATATATCATAAGAAAAATTATTATTTTTAACTTATAAGGCTTTTATTCCCTTTGTTTTAACTTATTTATTTGATTTTGACTTAACACAAAGTTATAGAAAAAGTAACGAATATTTTTTAATTTTATGGTCTTAAACTAAAAATATGTAGAAAGGATCAAAATATTTGTTGATCTTATTGTCTTAAACATGTCACGTAGACAGTTGAAATTAACCCAAGAAAGAAAAGAGACATTATTGGCCATTATTGGCTACGTTATAGGAGATACGCCATACCTGAGGACAATGGAAAGCTACATCTCGCAGGCATGGGGTTTTTCCCAAAAACATCAGGTACTACAGGATGATGAAGGTTATTTCATCTTTCGATTTGATTCTATGGAGGACTGTGAAAAGGTGAAGCAGGCTGGCTTGTATACTTTTCACAACAAGACTTTCGTACTTCATGACTAGCAGGTGAACTTCATTTTCAACCAAGATTGTATTACTACAATTCTGTTATGCGTAACTCTCCCAGGTCTTCCGGTGGGCTACTGGTCGACTGAAGCTCTCGGCAAAGTAGCGAGTGCAGTGGGACGACCATTATACACGGACCAATTCACTGCAAATATAAGTCGTATCTCCTATGCTAGAATCCTGGTTGAAGTGGATATTGTCACACCGCTCCCAGATACTATTGAATTAAACACTCCAGGGGGAAGCTTTACTAATATGTTGAGTATGACTGGCGACCTAAATTTTGCAGTGAATGCTTACAGCTTGGGCACACAACAGAAGATTGTTGGATGAAAGAAAACTCCACAACGGAGGGTGAATTCCAGGATGTGAAGAACAGGCGAAGAAGAAGGAACAAAAAGAAAAGACAACCCCCACCTATGAAGCAGGAATGGACAATGAAAGAAGCGCAAGTAAGGAAAGAAGATTCAGGAGAGACATAGGCTTCATCAGAGGTTCAACAGGGAAGGGACAATGAAATTATATGTAAACAAGGGATCACAATGGCTAGAAGCATAAAAGGAAAACAGACAACAACTAGTTCCAGCAACATAGTAAATAGATTTGCAATGCTAATGCAGGAAGGTACTAGTAATATTGAAAATTAGGAAATGCAACACAAATCTCCATGATACTATCAACGTGAAACATAAGAGGACTGAATCAGTCCTCAAAACAGAAAGAGTTAAAACTTTTTCTGCAGAAGAATAAAGTGAAAATAATGGGTGTGTTGGACACTAGAGTGAAAGAAAATAAAGCAAAAAAGGTAATAGCAAAAGTTGCAAGTGGTGGAATCATAGATGCAACTACCCTATCGCCTACAATGGCAGGGTGTGGATTTTCTGGAAGGCAAACATAAACTTGCAGGTGGAGCTCCTTCATGAACAATTTATACATTGTAAGGTCGAGCTCCATGCAAACCACTCCCAGTTTTACCAGACTATAATATATGCTAGGAATGAACATCAACATAGGGAAGTACTATGGTAAGACTTACTTCAGCTAGAACAAAATATTTAGAATCCCTGGCTGCTTAGTGGTGATTTCAACAATATTTTGACAACAGAAGATAGAATTGGCTCACCTGTGTTGCCTAGTGAAGTTGACAACTTCCAAGGGTGTCTCACTACCCTCTCTCTTACAATGCTCAAAGCTAAAGGATGTCATTTCACCTTCTGCAATAGGAAGGACCCCAGTAGTAGAGTATATTCTAAAATAGATTAGGCTTTCAGTAACTCTCACTGGGTATCTACTTATAGTCATGTAGAGGCAGAGTTTTTGAATCCTGAAATATCTGATCATTCTCCCATAGTTATCAGTATGTGCTCTCAGCCACCAACAGGTCCAAAACCTTTCAAATTATACATGATAGTGTTGAAACATCCCGACTTTAGAAGGATTTTAGAAGATACATGGAACACTCCATGTCAAGGTACTAAAATGTTCAACCTTTGGTATAAACTAAAGGCATTGCAGAATAGTTTAAGAAACTTAAACACCTATTTAGCTTCCTACAGTCAAAGAATCCAGCAGGCTATACAAGGTCTTGAGATTACACAAGGCATGCTTATTAGAAAGCCTCTATGTCCCAATTTAATTAAGCAAGAAATAATCTGGCTGAGTGAACTCAAGAAATAGAGTAAAGTTGAGTAGCTAGTTTACAGGTAGAAAGCTAGAGTCAATTGGATAGATGGGGGGATGCAAACAAAGTATTTCCATGCGCAGCTAAAGCTTCGGACAAGCAAGAGTGCCATTACTAGTATATATGATGAACAGGGAAATAAGTTAGAGGATCCAATGCAAGTTGAAGCTGAATTCACCAAATTTTTCTCAAACCTCATTAGCTCAGCAGCAACAGAACTACCCTGTCCAAATATTGAAGTTATCAGAAGTGGACCCTGCCTATCACATGATTAGAAATGCAAGCTAATCACTCTTATTACTGAGCAAGAAATCTATATAGCCATAAAAATCATGCCGCATAATAAATCCCCATGTATTGATGGCTATCCAGCTGAATTTTTTACACAAAATTGGCCCATGATAAAACAGGATGTAATTGATGCTGTAAAAGAATTTTTGGAATCTAGAAAACTTTTGAAAGCTTTCAGTCATACAGTTGTGACCTTAATCCCCAAAGTAACCAATCCATCTTATGTGAGGGATTATAGACCCATAGCTTACTGCACCACAGTCTACAAAATCCTCACTAAAATACTGAAAGGCAGAATCAAAGGTATTGCCCAGCATATTATAAACCCTTCTCAATCAGCTTTTGTGGAAGGTAGGAATATAGTAGACAATATCTTGTTCAGCTATGAAATCTTTAAGTGGTATACCAGGAAAGGATTATCACCTATATGTGTCATGAAAGTGGACCTTAGAAAGGCTTATGACTCAATTGAGTGGGGGGTTATGAAGGTGTTGCTAGCTAAATTAGGATTCCCAAGCAAATTCATAACATGGATCATAGAATGTGTGACATCTGTTTCCTATTCCCTTGTAATCAATGGTTGCTTGTCAAAGCCATTACAGGGAAAAAGGGCATAAAGCAAGGGGACCCTATGTCCCCTTACCTATTTGTCATTGCAATGGAATACCTCCATAGGGAATTCCAACTTGTGCAGCAACATAAAGAGTTCAAACATCATCCCAAATATAAAAAGATGGGTTTGGTTCATATCAGTTTTTGCGAATGATTTGCTAATGTTCAGCAGGGCTAAAGTAAAGTCAATTCACCTATTGCAAGAGGCATTTGCAAGATTCTCAGCAGCATCAGGCCTTCAGGCAAACCCAGAGAAAAGCTCCTTCTATATAGCAGGTGTGAAATCTCAGATAAAGCATGAACTTCTGCAGGTACTTGGATACAGGGAAAGAGAAATCCCATTCAAGTACCTGGGGGTCCCTCTCTCTTAAAAAAAAAACTCATAGTAAGCCAATGTCTACCCCTAAGATTACAGAGAGAATCAGATGTTGGTCTACCAAATTGTTATCATATGCAGGTAGACTAAAGTTGGTCAAGGCAGTTATTTTCAGCAAACAAACCTATTGGGCACAAATTTTTATTCTACCCAAGAAGATTTTAAAAATAATAGAAGCTATTAGTAGAACTTTCTTATGGACAGGTTCTACAGAGACATCTAGAAAGTCTCTAATATCTTGGGACAAATTGTGTATGCCTACAGCAGTAGGAGGATTAAATTTGCAAAATGTGAGATTGTGGAACAAGGCAGCAATATTAAAACTATTATGGGCAATTAGTAAGAGGAAGGACTGCCTCTAGGTTAAATGAATCCAAGAATATTACTTGAAGAGTGAGGCAGTAGAGACATGTAATATCCTAGCAAATGCAACATGGGTCATCCGAAAAATCATAGCATCAAGGGATTATATTAAGCAATGTCCAACTCTGCAGGGAGGTCTGAAGACTAGACTTCAAACTGTG
This sequence comes from Capsicum annuum, assembly GCF_002878395.1. NCBI lineage: Eukaryota > Viridiplantae > Streptophyta > Magnoliopsida > Solanales > Solanaceae > Capsicum > Capsicum annuum. Next base: position 53,143,357 of record NC_061114.1, read on the forward strand.
GTAATTGAAGGCAAGCTGAGTATCAAGAAGTTGTACACAAGATGCTACCTCAGTACCAAAAGATATCATGGAAAAGCATAATTCTTCAATAACAACTTCACCCCCAACACAAATTTATCCTATGGCTGGCTATAAGGAGGAGACTAGGAACTGTAGATAGACTGCTAAAATTTGGCATTCATGTGCCTCAAAGTTGTATATATTGTGACTCAACCACAGAAACTTTAGACCATTTACTATTTGAATGCTTAGTAACCAAGAATCTATGGCAAAGATTACTGTAATGGCTGAAAATCCAAAGGACAATTAGATACTGGCAAGAGAAAGTATTGTGGGCAAACGTATGGGCAAAAAATAAGACAAAAAAAGAACCAATCATTAGCTGTGTATTTGGTATGATGGTTAATATTATCTAGAAATAAAATGAGTTTTCAAGCCAGACACTACAATGCAGATAAATTATGCAGGAAAATCGCACTATATATGCACACCACTGGCAGGGGAAATGCTCACTGGCAGAATCAACTTCAACAATTGAACTTTCCATAAGTACTGCTAGTGTCATGAAAAGAAACTGAATATGTAATAGTTAGAGTATAGCTGGTTTTTCTTTTTCGTATGTTTTAAGAGGCAAGAGGTCAGCTCTTTGCCTGGTTATGTAATGGACGCACTTTGGTATTAATGAAAATTTTTAATTACCAAAAAACAAAGAGACATTTTCTTAAAACTGACTAAACGACACTATATATATATATATATATATATATATATGAAAAGTGATAATAAAAGGATTTGGGGGTAATTTTGTCATTTTATAGTTTATCCCAAGGATCAATTATGTTGGAATTGTTATACCACCGTATGTGTGGGATAACTTATCTCGGTACTATTTATTAGTTCCAAGATAAGTTATTCCGAATATTGACAACCAAACGACGCATCAAATTTTTTATCCCAGGATTAGTATTTTATCCTGGGATTATTATTTTATCCCGAGATTATATGCTTTAGTACCTCACACCAAACGATCCCTTAGAGTAATTTCTTAAGTATGGTGTGGGTGCATAGAATATACTCCCTCCGTCTCATTTTATGTGTCGTCAATTTTCTTTTTTGTCCGTCCCAAAAAGAATGACATCTTTCCTTATTTGATAACTATTAAACGACAACATCCTCATTTTATCCTTACTGGATCCCACTTAATAAAAAAAGACAACTAAAGAGTAAACTTTAAGAGGGGCAATTTTATAAATTTTACAAAGTCATCACTCATTTCTTAAATTCCATGCCCAATCAAAAGGCGACACATAAAATGAAACGAAAAAAGTATGTAAATTTGATAAGAGGAGTTGCTCGTATGGTAAACACTTCTCACTTTCAATTTTGAAGTTATAAGTTCGAGTCACGAAATGCGCTAAAAAAGTTGTGAACTCTTTAGAAGGAGTAAATAAACTTTTTAAAAAGAAATGTACCCAGATAAATTCTTTATGAGATAGAGAGATTATTTACAATAGAACCTCAACTCAATAAAAGGTTACAGAACCTGAGTTGCAAGAATATATGACAGATAAATAGTAAAATACAAAACAAATGAATTAACATATAGTAATATACAATGAAGGATTTAGAAAATCTAACATAGAGAGAAAAAAGGAATTTGTTTGACTACGAAAAACAAAAGGATTGATTTTATCTTTTAGAGTTAATCGGGTAACTTTACTCTTAGTTAAACGAGTTCGGAATCAAAATATGCCATGAAACTAAAAAAAGTACCAAAATATGTTATGTATTTAGAATGTTGCCATAATATGCTTAACTCTCTTAAAAAGAGAGTTATATGTATTATTTTTAACGGAAGTTTAAAAACGGAGTTACGATTTTAGAAAAGTACATAACTCTCTTTTTAAGGGAGTTATACATTTTTTTTTTTACATAACTCACTTACAAAAGAGAGTTATGTATTAGAAGTTACATAACTCTCTTTTTAAGTGAGTTATGCATTTTTTTTACATAACTCACTAAAACAGAGAACAAAATGCATAGCAAAGTCCTTATAAGATAGAACTATCGTGATCTAGTTTTTTTCATGTATTATAGACTTATAAAAGTGAGTTGGCATTTGCTTATAGTGAAAAAAATATGTAACTCAGTACGTAATTTAATAAGAATAAATTTTTGAAATAATCATAAATTTCAAATTGTTTTAGAATTTTGACTTCAATTTTAGTCATTTATAGATTTGCTAATGCAAATCACATTTAAATAAAATATCAGATATATAGTAGTATATAAAAATAGAAATTTGTATATCATAAAATAGTGTTATTTGGATGAAAGTATTAACTTGAACTTGTAATTTTTTTGTTGCAAAAATTCAGTAGCCTTTTCTCCATGGGCGACGATAAAAAAGTTATAACCTCAACTAGGTATGTACAAACTAAATACACGACGGAATATGATACATGATTAATCAGATGACTCTATGAATTTGCATTGATACTTTCACATTTCTATCTCCCTCCCCTACCCCAGAAAATCTTTAGAATTTTCAATGCTTAACTTTCAATTCGTCTCTGACTATCAAATGAAATGCGAATAACACATTTTCCTCATGATTTGTCGAGTTTCACCCCTATATTATTAGGATTCATTTCTAGAAAAAAAAAAAAAGAAAGGAAAGAAACAGACCATAATGAAAAAGAAGGGCAGGTTATTATACGTGGGATTAATAATGTGCTTATATTAATTATGAGAAATAATTGAACTATCGTCGTCTAGTTTTTTTATGTGTCGTCTAGTTTTTTTCATGTGTTGTATGCTTATAAAAGAGAACTATGCATTTTGTTCTCTTTTTAAGTGAGATATATAAAAAAAAATGCATTAACTCACTTAAAAAGAGAGTTATGTAACTTTTATTACATAACTCTCTTTTTAAGTGAATTATGTAAAAAAAAAATACATAACTCCCTTAAAAAGAGAGTTATGTACTTTTCTAAAATTCTGACTCCATTTCTGAACTTCCGTTAAAAATAATACATATAACTCTCATAAAAAGAGAGTTAAGCATATTATGGTAACATTTAAATATAAGGCATATTTTGGTATTTTTTTCGTTTCATGACATATTTTGGTTCCGCACTCTAGTTAAACATTTGATCTAATATCATCCCCTTATTAGAAAATAGGCTTATTTTTGCATTAGAATTTAAGGTAGTTACAATTGGAGAATAATTTCATATCATAATTAAAAGTTAATCGATAAATTCAAAAAACAAACAGATAACTCATGTCATGTTGGAGCTAATGACATAAAGGAAACAGAGACGACAAAAAAAATAAATGCAAAACACACGTAATAGAATGTAAAATTAATTAAAAACAAATAATAGAGAGAAAAGTTCTAACATTTTTTCCTAAACAGGAAATGATAATTACTATAGCTAATAAAGCTAATTGCTAGATTTCAAAAAAAATAAATTAAAATTAAATATATATCGACTCATGTCGAGTTGGAACTAATGACAGAAATAAACTGAGACAACTAAAAAATGAACAAAACACATAATAAAGAGTAATATTAATTAAACACGAATAATACAGACAAATTTAACATTTTTCCCTAAACAAGAAATGATAATTACAATAGCTAATAAAAGTAATTGAGTAGTAAGTCATCCGTCAAGTCTTGATTCATTCAATTTCCATAAGTGGGAAGTACAAAAAAAGAAAAAAGGAAAAACAAAAATTGATTATGTGTGGAACGAATGGCTTTCGATTTGGTTAACGTCGGAAAGTTGCGTAAGAAAGAGATGTTTCTTTCTTTCTTTTTCTGTTCTACATTTCCCTTTTATTTATTTATTTTATTTTTTATTTTTATTTTTTTAACCTTTAGATTCTTTAGCACTCGTCTACTGTGAGGATTGAAGAATAAGAGAAAATTAATTTTTAAATTAATTATAAGATAAGTTGATTCATATTTTGTTGAAATAAAATTGCGAGGTATTTTATTTAAAATTTAATTATTCCTAAATTATAATAATATTTAATTTGATATTTAAAATGAAACAATAATCCTGAAATAATTAATTTTAAAATTATTTATTCTCAAATCAAATGAGCCGTCTAGAAGACAATATCAAATAAATTTTGATACTAGAAAAGTTGCTGGTATAAAGTTTTTTTTTTCATCAAAGAGTATAAAGAGAAATCCTTTCCAATGTACCAAAAACAAAAATGAGTATACAAAGAAAAGTTAAATATAGAGATATAAACAGACAATACAAATAATTAGTACATTAGTATATATAGAAAAAATAGAAATTTGGGTCTAAAAGAAAAGTAGAAAAGTAAATAAGAATGACTGAACAAGCAGATAAAAATACTCCAAAGTCCACTTTAGATGATACTAACTTTTTTAAAAATAAATAAATAAATTTAAGAAAATAATACCTTATTATAACAATATTTGACGTCATGCTAAAAAGAGTGATATTTTTTAAAAAAAATATTTAACAATTTAAATTTGGTATCTTCTTCTCCTTAATGGAATGTCTTTGTTCATGTACTCTTCTATTTAAATTTATGTCTTACTTTTTCTTTTTATGCAGTTTAGAACAAAAAGTAATTTTATATATTTATAAATTTTAATTTGAATATTTCACATGAGTTGTTTAAATCTAAAAGGAATTTTGGTACATTATACGTATTTTTTTTAAAAAAATTGTATCTCGTTAATGGAGATATTTAGCTATTATTTGTTCATAAATTTTATATTCATTCTTAATTAAAAATTATCTTTAAATGTCCATTTAGTCATGAAATTTAAAGTTTCAAGGACTAACTTAGTAGTCGTTTGGCCATGAAAACTAAAATTTTTCGGAGTTGGAGTTGGAGTTGAAATTGGAGTTAGAGTTGTGTTTGATCATGTCTTTTTTGAAACTTTTTTTGACTTTTGAAAAAACTTTTTTTAAATATGATTTTATGCCTTAACTTTTACAAACTATCAAAATCACCCAACTAAAATTTACCTACTAATTAAAAAAGAATAAAATTAGCCACTATTATAAAAATAATTGCATATACATGACCATATTTAATGAATTTCAATTATGACATATATAATATTTACATTAATAGCCGTTTTCTCATATTTGAAAATTTTAAATATGGATGTTATATTAACAAATCACTGCTTCCTGTGTTTTAGGTAACAAATATTATCTTTCAAACAAATTTATTTTTTTAGAAATTTATTTAATTTATTTCCTTCATTTTCCGTTCCTAAAAAATAGAAAATGATAAATTGTTATTAAATTTTAGGGTACCGCTAATTTATTTCTTTAATTTTCTTATACATGAAAGATTTTACTGTGTGCACTACAACATTTTAGGCTTTTGGGCATACTAATTCTAGACTACACTTGTAAAGTGTGGCCGATATCATTAAAGACCACGCTTTTAAAGCATAACCTTAGTTTTTAGCTTTTCGCCACATTAATTTTGGCAACACTTTAAAAGCGTGATCCTTAATGGTATAGGTCACACTTTACGAGCGTTGACAAATCATGATTTAATTGGCAACGCTTATTCACAAATATGACTACACTTTTAAATGTGGTATTATTATAATTTAAAAGACAACACTTTTAAAATATGGCCTAAGATTTTTATTGAAATATTTCACTATCCCGCCAAATTATTTCACTCTTCTACCCAAATATTTCACTCTCCCTCCAAATATTTTTTGGGTTATAAGAAAACACAAATTAAGGGTAAAATTATTTTTGGGCAAAAATATGGGTTGCAAGAAAACACAGATTACGGATAAAATTATTGATTTCTCAACTCAAAGTCTCAATTGTTGCATCTAAGATAGAGGAAGAAGGTTAAAGACTGTTATCGGTGAGGAAGAGACGTCCTTACTGCCGTGAGGAGAAAGGATTGGTGCTTATCGTCCACTAGAAGGGTATATTAATTTCTTTATTCATTTCCCAATTTAGCTCATAATCTTACTGTATTTTCCTGTTCTTGTAACCATTTCTTTTGTGGGGTTATTGATTTAGTTCATTGTCTTACTCTATTTTTGCTTTTTGTTTGTTATTCTTGTTGCCATTTCTATTGTAGGGTTCTTTATTTAGCTCATATATTACAATATTTTTGCTTTTTGTTTATTGTTCTTGTAGTCATGTCTGTTGTGGGGTTCTTGATTTAGTTCATATATTACATAATCGAAAGAGGCTTTACAACTATTGGTACTGGAGGTGATGATTTTTTGATAAATAATTTTTTTAAAAATTTTATGCTAAATTTTCCCATCTTGGATATGTTTTGTTTTGTGTCAAGTTCATTCTAAGTTTAATGATCTAATCTTTATTGCATTTGCTGTTATTTTAGTGCTGATTTTTCTATTTGTGGTTGTTTTATTTTCTGTTAAATTTCAATTCTTGATATCCTAGCTGGTAGTTTAAGCATATTAGATATGTGTTTTATTTGCAAAGGGTAAAACTCTGTATGATGAACAAACTGGAGAGGTTATGGGGTTGTTCTTTATATCGAGTTGTTCTATGCTGCTCAGTTTTACAATTGCTAGCCTATCTAGTAGCCTATTTTGTCATATCCCTGGGCTAGGTCGTCATCTAATTTGGAGCCTTCAACAATAGCTTGTGTCATCTACAGGTCTTCACTCCAGTTTATATTCTCAGGTCCCTCACTAATATCTCTATTATCTATTACTTGGTTCCTCATAGTAGGATTGTAGTTGAAAAGAACATTTCATAATCAAGAGAATACCTCTTCACTTTTTTCAAGAGATGATCTAAACTCACTAAAATTAACAAACAATACAACTTAGTTTCACAATTTTGTTTCTCTCAGTAAGTAATATGCTCAGAACTTGCGAGGAAGATTCATACTCGGGTGATCAAATACCTAAAGACAAGGCTTCCCTTCATGTCTACTCTCCCACACTCCATTGCAACTTGAAAGAAGGGAACACGTCCAAGTTAGTGTATCTAGTTATCTTTTTGCTGAAGCGCCTATTTACTTCTTGAAAAACAACTTATACTTCAAGCCTTTATCGTTAAAGAACCAACACTGTTTGTTTCTCCTGAAAAAATATTTGAACATCAATGCAAGAAGACTACCTGCATCTAGAAATTTAACAATATCCGTTGATGTATGTATTGACTTGGATTATAAGTTGGCATCAAATCTTGTTTTTCATGCTCAGTGTCGTAAAAGCAAAAAGTATGAAATGTCATGCCTTGTCCGCTTACTCCATTTCAGTATCAGGATTGAAATTTCCTTCGTATATCAGCTGTGATAAAAAAAATATAGGTAAAATGTAAAGGAGTTTTAAATTTAGTAGACGAGTCTATTTCAAATATAATTGCTAATATAACAATTATTGTTGTCTTATTGTGTTTCAATTTCATCCTCCAATATTGTTCTTGTGTTTGCTTTGATCGAAACATGGATTGAACTCGCACAACAGATCTTTTGATACACTCTTCAGCTTTTTTCCTACTGGCTTGGAAGAAATCCTCCTCCATATCATTAGGTTTGTGATGAACTACTTGACTAGACTGGAATTGAAGCTCATGAAAACCTTTTTTCTTCAAACACCAATGAAATATTGCCTTTTCAAGCACCCTGACCAAATTATCTTCAGGTAATGCCTTCGAGATGGAAACCACTGAACATAGCCCACATGACCAGAGGCAAGTTCCATTAATAATGGATCATGTTATTCTGTCAGTTTATGGAAAAGTCAAAGAGTAATTGGGAAAACTTGCTAAGTTATCATTATTGTAAGAACTTCTCAATCATATTAACTCGTGTTTGTTGTAGGTGTATATCATCAATTCATTTAGTTCTATGTCAATTTCATTTACAGAGCAGTTAACTCAAATAATTTCACCGGTGAGAACCCTTCAATTCTTGATAATCTATCAAAACTCTACTAGTTTGATCTAGTAGATAATCAGTTAACCGGATCAATTCTCGTTTTAACCTCCTCAAGTTCGTTATTGGACCTTCTGAAGAAAGAAGAACACTTGTGAGTAAACTTTATCTATTCGTATTACATCCTGTCCTTTTCAGCTGATAGGAAATCAAATGAATGTTTTTTGTCAATTATGATGTAGCTGCTTGATGAAAATTGTACATTAGTTGGTGTTATGCAGATAACTTTTGTTCATATTGCTCCAATGTGGTTAATTGGTATCGTCACTGTTGCAGATATACTAAAATTATATTTTTCATCTGTGTTCTTGTTGCTTTGAGCTTTAAAAATATTCTGTAGTACTTTTCTTTTGGTGCACCTATGTAGTTTCTGTTTGTATAGACTATGAAAGATTGAGTGTCTTTTTGAGTGAAGCTCAGAAACACCCTTTATAGCTCCATGGATCGATACTCTTCGGTCCTAAGTTGTAGCTGCTAACGTTAAATTGCTTGTATTGTATGGTGTAATCTCCCTACTTCTCAATTGATATTTACATATAAAATATCCTCTTTTTAAGCTCGTAAAGTAACAAGAGTAAGTTAAATAATTCATGCAAGAATATCAACACACTTTCACACTTTGTTCACATTCTATATACACTTTTTTAAACATCAAATTAAGTTGCTTTGGTTTCTTTTTTCCTCCCAGCCTGTGCAGTAAATATTATAACTTTTCTTTAAAGAAAAAATCAAAGAAATGGCAGCTAGCATTTTATAATTAACATTAGTATATTAGCATTTCAGAATAGTGAAATAACACGTAGTAATAGACTTTGTACCAATTTGACAGATGAGTACTTTGGTATGTTATTCAATTTCCAAAGTCAAATATTTGTTAATAAACTTATTATTTAGCACCTCACAATGTGTTGTACTTTATTAAAAACACTATTAAAACTGTGAAATAAGTTCAAAATTGGCAGTAAATAAAACCTCTTCATGCTTTTTGACATGTTTAAAAAATCCAATTAGTAACAGAATTCCTAGAAACATTTTGTCGGCGTAAGTTAAGTTTCTCTTCACAGCTTACTGTCTTGTAGGTTCGAGTGCAACCTATTCGTGGACTTCCTCTGTTTTGCAAAGACACACCCGAGCATCTTTCAAAAATTATTGACATACTTGTATAACTCCTGACTGCTGGTATAGAAATCTCTTAGTCTTTCCATCAAGAAATGTTGATTATGAGAAAAGATATGTGATCTTGACTTCTTTTTCTGCTTTTACAGAGAAAAATATGGCACGCGATACAGTAAACAAAGACTTTTTGTCCTTGTTAAGGCAAGACGTTAAAGGTATGTTGATTCTTTCCTAATGACATTGAGACCATGCACATAGGAACTATCTGTAAATATATTCATCTTAAATTAAGTTAAGAAATTAAATTGCTGAACTGATCAAACTGCTCTTTCTTTCCTCTGCTGGATGCTATTTCATGTTTCTTGATATCACTCTCCAAGAAAAAAGGTAGAACGATAAATACATTAAAACCTGGTCAAGACAAACAGCTCATCCCTCGTGGGTCACCTAACATGTTTCATTACCTACATTGGATAAATCAGCAAATTTATTAATGCAGTATATATTTTATCTTGCATTTGATGCACTGTTATGCATTAGCAAATATGCTCTTTTGTTCAATACCTGACAGTTGTATACCAGGGTTTTGCAGCAATTGATATGCCATATTAAAATACCTCTTCTTATTAAACTTATCTGAAGTAGGAATTATACTAATCAAATCCTTTTACGACAATACTCTATTGTCCCAATTTATAATCAACTTTAACAAGAACTTAAGTGTAGCTATGTGGATATATCAACTATAAATAAATATTTATACTTTAGTATGACACTGCTGAAGGACGTGGTGCACATTTGTGCTTTTAAAAAAAAGGAAGAAAAGATGTCCTATAAGATGTAGACATGTAGTCATATGGGTACTTTCGATAGAAATAAATAAGAGAGAATTTAAAGGACTAAAGAATGATTTTTTAATTTAATATTCTAAAAAGAAAAGGGACTACCCTGAGAAACAGAAAATTATTTGAAACAAAAACTAACCAGAAAAGAAAATTAGAGACACAATAACTCACCAGATTATGGAGCGAAGAGAGGAAGAACAGGAGAGATAAATAAAAAGTACTTGCAAAAAACATAAAAGTTAAGCCCCTTATATATGGCATTCAGTTGTGCATGCATCTTTTCTTGGATTGAAACTAGTAGTGATATTGATCCATTACTGTGATATGTTTATTATTTTTCTGTTGTTTTACCTGTATTTCCATGTTACCTGCTGGATTCTCCTTGTCAACTACTTCTTGGAAGGAATATCTTAATTTGGTGTGCACAGAGATAGAAGAACGTCCAAACTCTAAATATACAGTTTAAGCAAGTAGAAATCAATATACAGCTTAAAATTTTGATGTGTGTGAAACCATTCTTCAGATTCAAGCAATTGTGGATGATAAACTAAGAGGATGACTTGTTTTATTGCATCAGTAGAATACTACTTAGTCTAAGTGGAAAAATCAACCTTGTTTCGTTGCATCAGTAGAAAACTACTTAGTAAAGTTGATCAGTCCTTTCAACTGAGCTGAATATGCATATAGATAGAAGAAAAGGTATTGACTGTTGGCTACAACACCACTTGACTGGAGTTGTTTCACTGGATTTATTGATGCAGTTGTATTGACGCATAGTGAATTCCTGAATCTATCATGTTAAGAGCCATTTATGTATTGGCAATGTGATATTTAAAGCTTTGTTCAGTGGTATTTATGGTCTTTGCTGGGGACGTATGCTCCTATTTGGTAGAAAAAGACATGCTAGGGATGCAAATATTTTTCAGGGTTGTTCCATATATATTATTGGTAAGAGAGAACCTTAACAGAGCAATAGGATAATATTATTGCTCTCTCTGTTTGAGAATGAATTCCCAAGTCTTGAGGAACTGAAATAATCTGCTTTGGCTTTATGAGACTGATTCATTCCTAAGAGTATTATTGGTAAGAAAGTTTATTATTTTTGTCCTGGGACTGAGGGGCTTTCTTTTGAAATATATCTTATATATACTGTATTATTTCTTCACCTGACAGCTATTGTTTTAATTTTTCGACAGTCTAAACTAGAGGATCATCACAATGCTGAGAAAATACCAGACGATGCATTCATGACAGTGCTTACACTTTATAAGTGTTTTCATAGAGAATATATAAAAGGTTATGTTTTGAAGTGTGGCTAGTAATAAAGAAAAGGCCACGTTTTTTAAGTGTTGTTATAGAGGTGCTACAAAAGGCTACGCTTGTGAAGTGTGCCCAATAATAAAACAAAGGCAACGTTTTTTAAGTGTTATTATAGAGGTGCTACAAAGGGCTACGCTTGTGAAGCGTGCCCAATATCAAAACAAAGGCAACACTTGTAAGTGTAGTTTTATCAAATAAAAGTGTTGCCAATGACAAGCTACAAAGCGTGGCCTTTATGCCTTAATGGCCACACTTTTTAAATGTAGCTGATATGGCAACACTTGAAAAGTGTGGCCTTTGATCAAAGGTTACGCCTCTTTAGGCCACCCCCAAAAAGTGTTGCCTAAAGTCCGAAAGTGTAGCCTTTGATCAAAGGCCACACTTTCTGCTATTTTAGGTCACGTTTTACAAGTGTGGCTTTAGGCCAAAAATGTTGTAGTGGTGTGAATAAATTATTTCTATGTAAAACATGCTTTACATATTTATGGTATATTATATCATATACCATAAATATATAAATATGCTTAGTATGTTTCTTTATACTTTGTATTTTTATATATGTGTGTATATGGTATATACATGGTATAAACTTCATATATAACATACTTTGTATATTTATATTATAAATATGCTTAGTATGTTTCTTAATACTTTGTATATTTATATATGTGTATATGGTATATACATGATATAAACTTTATATATAACATACTTTATATATTTCTATTATAAATATAATACTTTATATATTTATGGGTATAAATATAATACTTTATATATTTATGAGTATAAATATAATAATTTATATATTTATGGGTATAAATATAAACTATTAGTAAAATAATGTCTTAAATAAGGGATAAAAATAATGATGAGAGAAAAAAAGAGATATATATTAATTAGGATAGCATTAAGTTTGAAATTATAATTATCTTATTCTTTAAAACTGTTATATATATAATATTGAAAAAGTAATGTTATAAGGAGAATTTTATGTAAAAATTTAAAAGATTGGGGTTATATGTAATAATAATAATAAAAGTTAGAATTGGAGTTGGAAAATTGTGAAAATAACAAAAACTTGTTTTCCCTTTTCAGAAAAATTTTCCGAAATTATTTTTCGAATTTTCATAGCCAAACACCACAATTTTCAACTCCCAAAATTTTTTTCGAAAAAAAGAAAAAAATTTTCATGGCCAAACGTGCCCTTAGACCTTCTTTTGATTTTTGGGACTTTAATTCACAATCTTTTTAATTTTTTTCAAATAAAATACATGTGCAAACACAATGTTGGATTTAAAAAATAACAACTTCAAAACACAATGTTGAATTTCAAAAGTAACAGCTTCAAACTCAGCTATTTAAATTTTAAATTTAAATTTCAAAATTTATGATTAAATAAATTATAAGCAAGATGAAAAGAGAATACTTGTCACACGTAACAAAAAATAATTTTCTCTTTTAAATAAATTTCATATCATGTCAAATTTAATATCGTATTATAGCCCACAAATCTTATATGAAAGCTAAATCACACTAAATGTACCTTGTATAATGAATCAACTGAAAAAACATGGAGAATATTTCGAATCTAAGCCCTAATTTCAAAGATTTCCAACATAACCAACTCGATTAAAAAAAAAAGAAAAACAAAGTCGGGTTGGAGAATAGGGATCCAGAAGTAGGGGTGGGTGAGTGGGATATTTAACGTTGGCGTGGGCTGCTTTCGGCTTATTCTTCCGAAACTAGCCTCGTCTATTGCTGTATTGGGCAGCTAAAGAGGTGAAATAGCACAAATAAGATCTAGTAAAATACTAAGTAGTAGCAGTGCTTTCTTTACTAGAGTTAATAGAAGAGGAGACATCATCATCTGTCCTCTGAAAATAACCTTTCCCCAACAACTTAAAACTTCTCTATAAGTCGTAGGTTTCATGTTCTTTCATTATATACTCACCACAAAAAGTTCTCTCTTTTCTTCATCTCACACATCCATTCAAACAATGGCGAACAAAAAATAAAACAAGTCTTTGTTACAACCATATCGCTACAATAAACTTCTCTCTCCTTTTGGAGACGGTTCATTCTGGTTCCGTCGACAAATCACCTTCCTTAAAAACATGTGGAATTTAAATGATTCTCCCGATCAAATAATGGAGGATGAATCGGAAGAAGGATATCATTCTCCTATTGACGAGAAAGGTAAACGGGTTGGATCGGTGTCAAATTCAAGTTCATCAATGGTACTGGTGGTTGACAATGGTAATTCTGAGGAAGAAGAAGGTGAAAGAGGTAAAAAGAAGAGAAGTACACCTAGTAAGATTTTCGGGTTTTCAGTTTCCAAGGACAATTTGTCTTCAGACAGTGAACTGCCTGTGGTAACCCGGCAGTTTTTTCCGGTGGAAAATGAGTCAGAAATGGGTGATGAGTCCACGATTTTTCCAAGGGCTCAATGGGCTGAAATTAAATTTTACACATCGGAGTCGCCACTTGGCACTGGTTCAGTGGCTAACCCTACTGAGGTGTCTCAACAACAGCCAATTAAAAAAAGCCGCCGTGGACCACGCTCTAGGAGTTCACAATATCGTGGTGTTACCTTTTACCGGAGGACTGGCCGGTGGGAGTCACATATATGGTTCAGTATCATTTTTTTTCCTTTAATTTTTACACTATCAAATTTTAAGTTATTTGGACTCTCCACTTTAGTTACTATACTTATGTTGGATTCTCAAAAATACATTATTTTTAAAAAAAATTCAACGCACATCTATTGATATTTTTAGAATGGATGAACAACATGCATAAATCAAATTAAGTTGGACTTACAAGTATAATTTTCTGATCAGAATAAGAAGTCACTATAACTCAACAAATTATATTGATGGTATATATTTTATTTACGAGGTCAGTGTATTTAACTCAAACTTTTTTTTTGGTTAAAGAAATGTTGTTCCAAAACAGAAATTTATCCAAACTTATTAATTGCTTTTCTAATATGGTTCAGGGATTGTGGGAAACAAGTGTATCTAGGTACGTTAAACTTTTTTCTTTAAAAAAAATTGACTTGAAATTTTTAAATCTATCTTCTTTATTGGTGCTGATTTTCTTGAAGATCAATCTGATATTGGTGAACTGGCCGGGGTTAATTTACCTCGGATATCATCTATGTAGGTGGATTTGATACAGCACATGCAGCAGCTCGGTGAGTTTCTAAAGCCGTGTTTGGTACAATGAAAGTCATTTGAATATTATGTTTTGAGGAAATGGAACAACAAAAATTGATTTTCTTGAGATAAATATTTTGACTTCCATCACACCAAACACATTCAAAAATTGAAAAGATGAAAAATCAAATCTCTTGGAGACTGAAAATTTGAAATGTGTTACAGTGCATATGATAGGGCAGCAATCAAGTTCCGGGGAGTGGCGGCAGACATAAACTTTAACTTGGAGGATTACGAAGAAGACTTAAAACAGGTAGGTAGATCATGCATGATCAACTTATGTAAATAGAATTCAGGATTTCAATTTGTTGAGTTTTAATCTGAAGATATTAATATTAAAATTTACTAATGTTTATGAAAAAAAATGATGATCTCCGATATGTATATATTTATGTCTGTCTTTTCAGATTATCAATCAATTAATAGTTATTCTTTCATAAAATTACCTTTCTCTTTATTCCAGTTTTCTTCAACATAAAAAATTATTTCTTATATATAATCAATGAAAAAAAATATTACATTCAGTTTAACCCAAAAATTCACCTAATAAAGTAAAATTTAGATGGCTAATCAATTGAACTACTAAAATTTTTCCAACTTACATACACTAAATAAAGCATCCGGATGTGTAACATGTGTTTTTGTTGTGTTTGCCTTCAGTACTTTACTTTTCACCCTTTGCCTATCATAAACAGTTACCTTCCTTATCATTAACAGTAGTCTGCTTCACATTTTTGGTGTCAAAATTTATTTAGAAGCGTAACTGTTTGATTGCATAATTTGTTTATCTTTTTTGGGGTATGTTCGCAGATGAGCAATCTAACCAAGGAAGAATTTGTGCATGTACTAAGGAGACAAAGTACTGGTTTTCCAAGAGGAAGCTCCAAGTATAGAGGAGTTACTTTGCACAAATGTGGTAGATGGGAAGCTAGAATGGGACAGTTCTTAGGCAAAAAGTAAAGACACACACAAAAAAAATCTTAATTATTCTCATTTTATTCTCCAAAATAATTGAATAAAGTTTTCATGGCGTGAAATTATCGACTTTTTTCATTATTGAATTCTTTTTTGGGATAGGTATATTTATTTAGGACTCTTTGATACTGAAGTTGAAGCTGCCAGGTGTGTCATTGCACTGCCTAATTTATTCTTCTTAATCTCTCTACTTTAATTGGTTGCTTTCTTAATTTGCATTAAAACTACTTAAAGTACTATTCCCTCTGTTTCAAATTAATTGTCATGTTTATCGTTTCAAAAGTCAATTTGACTCTTTTAAGCTAAATTAAATTAGAGCAAAACTCAATATTTTATGTGTATATACAAAAATTGTATGAAAAGTATGTACCACAAATTGCAAATTTTCTCACATGTTAATTTGAGGAAAAAATATAGTTTAAAATATTAATTAAAATTTACATAATTTGACTCAAAAAGTGAAACATGACACCTAATTATATGAGACCGGAGGGGTATTAATTTATTATAGAGGGTGAGGGTCATAAATATTTCTAACACACTTTTTCTTTCTTTATTAACAGGGCTTATGATAAAGCTGCAATAAAGTGTAATGGGAAGGATGCAGTTACCAACTTTGATCGTAGCATTTATGAAAATGAACCTAATTCGAGTGGTAAATTATGTTTTAAATTATTTACCTAATTCGAGTGGTAAATTATGTTTTAAATTATTTATGTTATCAGTATATATAAGTTAAATTCGTATGTATATATATATATTAAGTAAAATAAAAGACTATGAAAAGCATTGATAAATGTGCATTTTCCAGAATGTACTGATAATGCAGCGGACCACAATCTTGACTTAAGCTTAGGAGGTTCAAGCTCAAAGAAAGGTAGTCGAGAAATGGGGGAAAATAGGGATCAAAATTCATCTTTGCAATTGGATGCCCGCTGGGGCCACCAAGGGTCAAGGCCTAATAAGGTAAATAACATTGTTTACCTTAATTTCTTGCCCCTATCTAATAAAAATGTACTTAGATATCAGTGGGTTATGATGGAATGATTATGATCTCTTTATTTTTAGTCAGAGATTTTGATTTTGAAGCTCGTATATGAATAAATTTTATTAGGAGTGCTGCCTCAAAAATAATCATACAATGCTCGATTCAAATATAATTGGGCTCCAACATGATATCAAATACTGTATGCAAAGCAAAAAAGATATATTTTAGATAACAACTTCTTCATTTTCGACATTTCAAATTTAATTTGTATTCTATCAAGTATTTATACGATTTTTCTCTAAAATGTTGTATATATCGAAATCGAGTACCCTCATGTTCTATATGTTTTCAATTTCCTTTAGCTACCTAGCCAAATGGGTTTTGATGGCCAAAGAAGAGAAGGATATAATGAGACTGAAACCTTGCAGCTTTCAGACCTAACGCACCTAAATTCGCTTGGCACATTACAACCAAATATTAATGAAGTGCAAAGGTTTGGCCAATATGGTGAAGCACATATGGTTCAAGTGTATCCCCGGCAGTTCAGCTCATATCAAGTGAGTTCTCAATTTTTTATGATAAATTCATTTGACTAGATATTTTTTAATTGTTATTGTGAAATATTGTTATATAAAATATATAATATAATATAGCATGAAAAATGGTTCCGAAGAAAACATATATCGTTATAGTAAAATGTTCTTTGAAGAGGTTTGATTGTATTTGAATTTTGTACATCCCATGTTTGTTAGAACTTGTCCAAATTATTGTACAATAATGCTATCTTTGGTCATTTTAAGATGTCATTTTAATCCAAAAAGAAAAGTGTGTTGCTTTTAGAAATCAAGTAGGCCTTTGGATTTTTTATTTTTTTTAAAATGATATTTGAGGAAAAGTAAAATGTTAAAATAGTTGAAAAGACATACGTGGAAACTGATGTTGTGTTAGACATGCATTTAACTTGGTAAATATTCTCAAATTTAAATACTTATCGTCCTTATTATGTATTTAATAATATCTGTCATTTTAAAAATCAAGACATAATTGTTTATATTTTTTTATTTTTATATTTAGTCATTAATATGGAGGGATGTTAATACAATCTAAAAAGAAAAGTATTAAATATAAAAGAATAGTAAATAAGAATAATTTTATCAAATCAGCCTCTAATTATTTTTTTTTTAAAGAGGAGTGCAAACAAAAATGAAGACTGCTAATTAATAACGAAGGGAGTAGTGAAATTGTGAGTGGAGGAAAAATTTCATTTGAAAATTTTGCAAATCCATATTTGAACTTAAAACTTAGCCTTCAATGATGGATCAATTCAATATACTCCCTCTGCACTAAATGATAGAGTAATTTTACTATATTATCTCTTGAATATAATAAATTTAATTATTAAATAAAAAAAATTATAATAAGAATAATTTTATCAAATCAACCTCTAATTAATATTTTTTTTAAAAGAGAGTGTAAATAAAAAATGACTGACAGCTAGTTAATAACGAAGGAAGTAGTGAAATTGTGGAGTTAATTCTTCATATTGTCATTGAACTATTGACAATATCTCACAAAAATCATTTTTGTATTTTTTATGATAAAAATGTCATTAAACTATTACTTTGTCTCTCATATTGTCATTCTAACATATTAAGCTACTAAACTCACTTAATTTTCTTAAATGGCATTTTAAATTCAATTTTAATGACACATTCATAAAAATATACAACTCAATACATAATAAAAAATGATTTTAGTATAAAAGCAATAAAATCTATCCAATTTTATTATAAAAACAATAAAATTCACCAAGATAAAATAGATTTTAAACAAAGATAAATTATACATGGTGAAAATAATTTTAAAAATTAAAAAGAATATATGAGATTTTATAGGACCCTTTTTTCTAAATTTTTTTAAGGAGTTACTCTCTCTGTTTCATATTATTTATCCACTTTTCTCTACGCATCCCATAAAATATTATAAATAAGAAGGATAGCTTACTAATTTACCTTGTAATTTTTTTAATACATTCTAATAGCGTCTTGATAAATACAAAAATTAACAATATAAGATTTTTTTTGAAAACGTTATTATATTTATACTTTCGAATGAATTAATAAAAGGATAAATAATAATTTAATTTAAGTCCTATAAATTGATAAGTAACTTAGAATATATGGAACAAAAATATTAGTTAATATTCTCCTTGTTCTTAGAATTTAATTAGTGAATCAACACATCGAAGGCCCACGTAGGCACACATATGTGCCACGTAGATCCTAAGGTTGTCAAAAATATGATTTTAATTAGTCTAGAGGGGTAATAGGACCCTCCTAATGTTCGAGTGTGTCTCAACAATTTCGTGTATAGTTCAGGGTGGAAATAGAACATTTTCTCTAAATAATATGAAATGGAGAGAGTATACTTTTCTTTTAAATGGTCCTATAAAATTTCAAATATTTTTTTTAAAGTTTTTTTTCAACATCTCAATATGTCTAATTTTTTTATTTATTTAAAATGTATATTTCATTTTAGTGGATTTTATTGCTTTTTATATTAGACCCATTTTTTATTATGTATTTGGGGTGGTATAATCTAATAAATTGTCATTAAATTTAAACTTAATTGAGTTTAGTAGTTTAAAATGTTAGAATGACAATATGAGAGATAAAATAACAATTCAGTGACATTTTTGCCATAAAAAAAAATAAAAGTGACTTTTATGGGATATTACTAATAGTTCAATGACAATTTAAGGAATTAACTCGAAATTGTGAGCGGAGAAAAAATTCAATTGAAAATTTTGCAAAACCCACATTTGAACTTAAAACTTAGCCTTCAATTTTCTTTTCAATAGAGCAATTCAACGTACTCCCTCTGCACTAAATGATGGGGTAGTTTTACTATATTATCATTTAAATATAATAAATTTAATGCTTTGAGAAATACATAAGATAATGAAACATATTTAATGTTAATGATAAAATGAATAGAAATAAATAAATTATTCATTAATTTTATAAACTGAACAAATATTATTAAAAATTTTAAAAATAAAAATGTGAAAAAATAAGTATGGGCGGAGGGAGTATAATTAACCAACACTGATTTGAAACTTTTTAAAAACGAAAAAAAGTTGATGTCCAAAATGGCCCCGAAAATTACTAATTTGTTCTCCTAAAATTTATCATTACTCTAAAAAAATGTTCTTATACAATTTATGAAGGGTCCGTTTGTCCATGTAAAATGAAATCATGAGATGAAGGTGAATTTTTTTTTTGAACATGTAATTTGGACATTTTATGTTGTATGTTATTACCTCATAAATATAAAATCAAGTTGTAAAAATTATTAAAATGGATCCAATTTTTTATATAATCTTATCAAATAAGCAAAAGTTTATAACAAAGGAAGGTACTATCATATACTATCACAAAATTATTTTAAAATTATACAACATTTGTCGATATCTTTAATTCAATAAAAAAATAAAATTAAACATGAATTATAGTGTATTAGTTTTTAATATAATCTTTCCACGTAGTATTGTCAATCTCCTCACGTTGAAGTTTTATTTCTCGATCAAATGACTGAAAGGACGAACCAACACTGTAATTTTAAATTTGGTAAATAATAATGAATTTGGTGAATGCTAAATGGTAAAGTAAGAGTTGGTTTGAAGTAATAATAAATTTTATATTATAAATTTTATATTGATGAGAGTAATGGTTATATGAGATATAAATGATTTAAAGAATAATATGAATTATAAATTTTATTTACATATGAAACAAATGGTTGGTAGATATAAATGGTGATTTTTTTAAATTTAAAATATAAACTATGTGGATCAATTTTTATATTTAAAAAAATCTCAAAATGATGATATCAAATTTCAAATCAAGCTTTTTGGAGAATTAGGATTTCATCCCATGATATGAAATCAGTTTTAAATTTCATGTTTAAATGTTGATTACATCTCATAATTTCTAATCAGAGGCGGAACTAGGATTTCAACTAAGGGGGTTCAATATTCAAAGAAAACTTAGTCGGAGGGGGTTTAACACCTATTATAACCACATGAAAAATAATTTTAATTATATATAAATAGTATATTTTTCCGTCGAAGGAGGTTCGGCCGAACCCCCTAAAGGAGGCTGGCTCCGCCTCTGTTTCTAATCATGAGAGGAAATTACATGTTCAAACGCCTACTAAATTTTTCAACTGTTTCTACTAATTTTGAGAAGAGATAAAAGGATTATTTGAGCTTAATGATTAATCAGTAGTATAAATATTTTTCATATGAATGTATTATAACCTTAAACGACGTTTAAAATATGATTAGGAGGTGCGATCAAATCACCTAAAGAGTAAGTGTTATAATAACTTGTACCTCTTATCTGATCTAATGTACTACATTAAACTTTGTGATTACTTTATCTAAAAAATAGATTATTAGAGAAATATATTTTTAATGAATTGAATATCTTGTATTGGTAAATGAATGAAATCATGAGCTTTTTATAAAGTTTAGACAATCCATTTGAGCTTTTTGGGTGGGGATTGTTGTGACTTGTGAGTTAAAAACTTAATCTTTTACGTGGTATTAGAATCAGATTCAATGTAAATTTCAGAAAATTGAAGAGTTGCGGAGGGTGGCTAATACCCCCTCCCCCCTCTTTGTCCTCCTCGTGTATATGCATGTATCGAAGCAATCCTTCGTTTGACTTAGCTTTTGAGGGTGTGAAGTAGACGCAAAATCTAATTTTATAATTTTTAATTAAATTACGTATCAATGCATATTCAGACGCCAAGCAGCAGCAATGAAGGCCAAATTAGGGCAACAAGTAATTCTCAAGAATGGCACCCAAATTTTCGTCTTCCTCGTCATCAGATATTTGCAACTGCTGCAGCATCATCAGGATTCTCCCAGCAGATAACAAGACCACAAAATTGGTCTCAAAATACTGGCTTCCATCATACTTTTATGAGACCTTCTTGACCATTAATTACTTTCTTCATGTTGTTTTATAATATTTGTACAGAGAAATTTATGTTGAGATTCTTAATACTCTCAAAAGATAATTAAACAAACAGATTATTGGTAGTATATGTTGACCAGGTTCCTGATTGGAACCAGAAAAATAGGATGGAAAGAAGCTATTTTGGAAATTCCTATTATTTGGAAAATTAAAAGCTAGCTGCTGCTTCTTCTTCTTCTTTCTTCGTTTTTTTTTTTTTTTTTCATTTTTTATTGGTACTTTTACGTCTATCTTTAGTTGTCTGTAATTAATTTGACACACCTCCTATGAAATAATAAATTAAATATAAAAATAGTTTTATATGTATCACTTTTATTAATTGTAAATCATCTAAATATTAGAAAATAAATAGTATTTAATAATAAAGATAAAATAATCACAAAATAATACTTATCTCTTGATTTTTTAAATTAAATAATTAAAATTAGATGATTAATTTTAATATATTAGAGAAGTAAAATTGAATAGAGGAAGTAAAAACTAAGTGAGCACCTTTGGATTCAACATTCCACTTCTAATTATATCTAGAAGGAGTTTGGCCATAAAATTCAAACATTCTTCATTTTATTTGAATTTCGTAAATCAGATTTAATAATAAAATTCTGTTTGGTTATAATTTTTCACAAATGAAAAAAAGTAAGAACACTTTATTTAGAATTCATGAAGATGGGGGTGGGAAAACAAATTTGGAAATATTTTCTAAATTGAAATTCAACCCCAAACCGGATTTGGAAATTAAATTTTATAACTAAATAATTTTGAAATAAAGTGAAATAAATTATTTTTTAAAAATAAGTGAATATTTTTAGAACCAAACAATCCTTAATTTTGTCACCCTCTTGTGATATAGTCAGACCCATTTATAATGTTACCTCATTATAATAACATTTCTCTATAACAATCTGATTTTCTTGGAAATTGATTTTTCACTTTATATTTTACTTTTCTATAACGTCATTCGACCTATAAGAATAATGTTGTTTATTATAGCGGTACACTCTTTATAAAAATACCTTTCTATAACAGAATATTCAAATATTATATAATAATATTTTGTAAGAGAACATAATATGTAGAGAATAAAATATCAAAATGTTTATTGTAAAATGTAATCATCATGCCATAAAATTTTTGAAAAAATATTGCTGCTATAGAAAGGTTTCACTGTAACTTGTGAACTTTCTAAAGCTTTTTTTTTCCTTTTTTCATTCTAGTAATTTTGTTCCTTTGGCCTGTTAAAAAAATTGTATTCGCTTAGAAACTTGTGATCTAATCGAGTAAATTACAACTGCTCATGAACTCTTAGGAAAAAAAAAGAAAGTACGAAGTCCTCCATATAGGAGTTTAAGATCCAAAATCTAGGACATCAAATATGTAAGATGTGTGTAATCATTTCACTTAAAATATTAAGTTACAAGGGAAAAAATATTTTTCTTTAAATAATTGTATGTGTGTTTAACTTTATATTTTGTGAAATTATACAAGATATGTTGTCAATTATTGTATGATCAATGTTTGCCGTTTGTCCTCAATGAGGGATAAATTTTCTTTTATATTAGCCAAGCACATGAATTTTCTGTAATGATAAATGGGGATGAGACTTAATAATGAATTGTAAACTATCAAATTTACACTTTTATTTGTTTAATTATATGTGGGACAAATCGAATAGATAGCAAACCAAAAGAATTATTTGGTAGTACATGGAAGATACACACTTAAAACGTAGCAGTGTTAAGTCGCACCTAAATTCCCAACACACAGCTAAGATCCTTTCTAGTGACTAGCAGGTGATTTATTACAAATAAAGCGCTTAAAATGTACCAAGTACAACATTAATGAGAAAGGATTGGTCGAGTAACACTAATAATAAGTACACAGTCTAGCTAGTTTGCTTAAAATAATAAAAAGTTTATATGAAAAATTGATAATTTAATTTATGTTTTATCCATTTCCACATAATGTATAGCTGTTAATTAAATTGTGATGACACATTTAAAAACACAAACATAATGTTATTTTTGGTATGCGTTAGAAACTTTTTACTCTGTTAGATAAAAATGTTCAAATATTTTCTTAAAGTATCCAAAATTGCATATTTCTCCATCAATAATCTAGCTCACATATGTCTCTACGGTTCAATAATTGGTGTAAATACGCTTTTAGCTTATGCCTCGATTAATAAAGGTCATATTTACTCAATTTCACGTAATTTAAGTGTATATTTAATCTTTTTCGCTTATTATTTACTCAACTAGTAAAATTAAAGATGTATCACAATAAAAATATACGTGAATTAAAACTATTAACGAATGGTATATCTACTTAATTTCAAATACTTTAATGACATATTTAAACTTTTTTTCATTTTATTAATTTTGTACAATGAAATGTCACATTCTTGGGTGTCCTTTGATTAGTTCTCATGAATAAAATCAGTCAGACATAGCTATTATGGTGAGAGGGACTTAACCTAAACCCTAAAGGACGACTTATAATTAAAAATATATTTCCTTCGTCTCATTTTAGTTTGATACATTTCATTTTCTATGGTGATTAAGAAATTGTAAATTAAATAGTTTAAATTAAATGATGAATTTCATTATCTTACCCTTTACCCTTATTAATCATATTTATTGGACCATAAAATAAACATTAAATTTATAATTGTTCATATTTTACGTATGCTATAATTGTAGGGTTGGATAAAATGAAAAAAAAATTAATTCTATCTTAATTTAGTAAGTGATAATTAGTATAAAATAGTTATTTTTAATAAATTGACCAACTAAAATGGAACGAAAAAAGTATTTAATTAGCTGCACTACATCTTTCCCTTAAACTAAAATGGGACGGAATATTGTACTAGTAAGAGAAAAAAATATCTTGATGCTTGTGCTTAAAACCCTAAATCATCATTAAGATTTAATTAATTAATTAATGGATCCAGATGTGAAACATTTGATTTTCTCAACTTCCAATTTGATGATTATAAAAATGAGGTTCATTTTTCATCATCTAGGGCGTCATCATCGATTATAATATACATTGAAAAATATTATAACACGACCTTTTTTGTTTATTTATATTATTATAGTCCTATGATCAAGTATTGGTTAAACAGTGTTGTCATTTAATGAATTATATAATATATGAAAAGGCTCGATATTATTCGTTGTGTTTTTAAATTCAGAATATATGAGAGTGGTGATGAGAGAATAGAGTCACAAAAATCATACCTTTATTCTTTTTAATTTAAAAATAAAAAAAATATATATTCTCATTTTAAAAAGTCAGTGACGAATAAATTTCATAGCTAAACAATAAATTTCATTGCTAATTTTATTTAGCAATATTAAAAATTTATTAGCCATGAACGATTTTACGACGATATTGGTAACTATTATTTTAGTGATTTGAAAATATTGTTTGATTAATGAATATTGTTAGGTAGGCACTAATTCTAGTTGCTTCTACGTTGATTGGTGATTAGGTTGACTTATTTTATTCGTAATGATATGTAATATGGTCCTCATCCTAAAAAATTATTGTGGCCCAAATCATTTTAGTTCTCGTCTTTGAATAAGTGATACTTCCTCGACGTTCTATGTATTAA
The DNA here is from genome assembly GCF_002878395.1 of Capsicum annuum. Lineage (NCBI taxonomy): Eukaryota > Viridiplantae > Streptophyta > Magnoliopsida > Solanales > Solanaceae > Capsicum > Capsicum annuum. Next base: position 53,168,445 of record NC_061114.1, read on the forward strand.
AAAATAATTAGTGCACAAGGTCTCTAAAAGGATCAATCAGGTCTATTTCAATTTTTTTTTATTTGATGTAAGAGATTAATTTTAATGTCTTAAAATTTAACTGCACGATAATAATTTATATTGTTTGCTTTAAACCTTTCTTTTAGGAACGTTCTATGATGTACTAAGGGAAAGACAAAAAAAAAAAAATAAAAAAAAATCATTCCAGTAACACACTTTAAGAGCCGTTTGGACTTTGGATATGATTAAAATCTGATTAAATTAGCTTTTAATCTTTATTTTAGCTTTTTAGGTATTTGGTAAAATTAAAAAGTGCTTAAAAAAGCTAACAACTGATCAGGAGCGGCTCAAGCATTTCCATGGCCTAAAGCAAAAATTGAATGGACGCCTTAAATTTTTAAGAAAAAAATAAATAGTATATATTTTCTTATAAAGTATATTTTAGATATTTTGAGATGCACAATTATTAATATTTTTTTTTATAGTCGATTTCTTCTAATAATTGTTTTCCGTTAATATAACTAATGCATTTAATTTTTCTTGTCCACATAGTACTTTAATGTTTAAATACATCAAACTTTTAATAATTCTTTACTTATATATAAGAAGTTTGTGATTAGGCGGGACATGAAGCAGTTACAGCTCACTGAGGATATGACCCTAGATAGGAAGATCTGGAGGATGCAAATTAGGGCAGAAGGCTAGGGTCAGTTTGGGTCGCTAGTGTAGGGAATTACTTGGTGGTGGTATTATTCTTATTATGATACCTTGTTTCATGCTTTATTACGAATCTGTTTACTTTACTCTGTTTTCTATTACTTGTGGGTGTCGCATTTATGTTATGCCATCTTATTCCATGCTTTACTATGAATTTGTTTAATATTCCGTATCTCGAGCCGAGGGTCTATCAGAAACAACCTTTCTACTTCTTTAGAGGTAGAGGTATGTACTGCGTACATCTTGCCCTCCCAAGACCTCACTATGTGGGAATACACTGGGTTTTTTGTTGTTGTTGTTGTTTATATATAAGAAGTTTTTTTTTTCTATGAATAGTACTTAAAATACTTTTTTTTATATAAAAAAATATAATCTATTATTGTGAAAAAATGAGGCCCATCAAATTTGGGGGGCCTAAGGCGGTTGCCTATTTTTTTCACTATGTAGAGCCTGCCCTGCAACTGATTAAAAAAAGCAAAAAGTGGGAAGTTAGGTACTCCCAGCTTTTTACTTTTTAAATTACAATTCTTTTAGGTTTGACTAAAATATTTACCTTTTTATCCGTTATATTTTCCTTCCATTTCAACAATACCCTGAACTTGTAGCCCTTAAATATATAGTTTCTTTTTCTCTTGGTTGATTCTCTTCGTCTCTTTCCTCCAATTTCCTCTTCATTTTCCCCCTTTGTTTCCAGACAATCCATCATTACATCGGAGGTTTACATTTTAACATAGCCAAATCGTTACGAGCTTGTAATATTACATTACAATACTATTTTTAGATAAAAAAAATCCTAAATTTTTTATTTTTTAACACTTAAAAAGTAAAAAGTAAATTATATTTATAAATTGACCTCACATAATCACTTTATGCTGAAAGTGTATTTAAATAGAAGTTATTTTTGAATTATTAGATTTAAAAAATAAAAGTAATTCACCTTACTTATGGTGTTGAAAACTTTATGAATATTTAAGTCATTTTGACAATGAAAAAGTGCATAGTATCACTTGTTAACCAAACATATCAATAACTTTTTTTAAGTTTCAGCACTTCTATCCAAACGCTTACCTACTTAATTTATAAGTACTTATTTTAAACTTTTAATCACTTATTCTAAAAAAATATTTTTGTAATTCTATTCAAACGGGCTCTAAATTTTACGAGTATCTTATTACTTTATACTTTGAATGCCAAAAACAGAAAAGGAAATTAAAAAAAAAAAAATCTTAAAGAGAAAAACATAAAGTAAAGGAGCCAATCTCTTGCAAGATTGATTTAGGAAAGACAGGACTAGGCTTGAGATCAGTGTTAGATAATGTTGCGCTCAAGCACATATACTTGTCTACGTGATTAAATAGGTAAGTTTTACGAGCCAATTATCGATCCCAAGGCCAAGCCCTTGGGCGAGGTTTTGGTCTATCTTTGCTCCTTTCTCCTTGTGCACTTGTTCCTTGTTTTCCCACGTCTTATGGCTTGTTTGTAGGCTTTATTTAGCTTCTATATCCAATAACATCATATAAAAATAATGTCACGACTAGAATCAGGGCCTAGTCGTAACAGGTACTCAAGTTCACCATGAGTTGGAGACCATCCCCATAGCCTAACATCCAGAAAGCAATAAGAGAATACAATGGAAAACAACCAAACAATAATAGAAAGAATAGATAAACCAAATTTAAACCCTAAGATTCAAAACAACCATCCAGCCCACATTGTCCATAAAAGCCTCTAAAACTAGAATGTTGAACTAAGTCAAGACATACCCCCGACCATGACAAAAGAAAATTCAAAATATGAAAAGAAACCTAATGAAATGATAGAGTTATCTAAAAGATGGAGACTTACCACTTCACAGATACTTGACAAATGAACCACACCACCTAAAGTTGCACAAGAGTAACAGAAAAATCCTCGGACCCTACATTATGAAATGATATAGTGTCCAGGGACGGTCAATGAGATAAGCACTGACATGTAACTTAGGAAAAGTTATAAAGTAATGCCAATGCCAAAAACCAATCAAACCATATGCACAACATTCATGTATACATATATATGATGTCAGAATAGGGACAAGGGTCATGAACATGATAGTTTTAAAATATTAGCCTGAATTGTGTAGCTCGCTCCATCCAAAAGACATTCACTGGATATATAGGTTCAGCTCCCCCTGTTGAAAGGGCGCCAGTGCGTGTTAGCTGCATGAACGAAGAAAATTCAAAGGAAAGGCTAAAGACACCAAGGAGATAGCCATTTCAAAAAAATTATATTATGTGTACCATGCACACAGTCATATAGACCCCTACGCGTGCAAGCGTGGTTTTTAGTATTGGTCCCCCCGGGACCTCCACCTTCATGGAGAGCTACACAATTTCCTTTAAACCCAAATTAAAATAGTTTTAACATAAACCCAACCAATAACCCAAGAGTCATTCATTAATGCATTTATTGACATGGTATCGTCATACCAATTATGCTTGCAAGTTATATAATAATGCCATATCAAACCAATTAACCATTAAACTTTCAAGTTCCAAAACCATGGCCACCAAGGGCATTCCAAAACCATTTGATTATCCATTATCCTTTAATGCATAGTATTGTTCTAAAAGTAAGTTCAATTATGTGAATTCCATATTCATAACCAAAGTTATTGACATGACCTGACAACGGGCCTTGTCGTAATAGGCATCCTAAGTCCAACCAGGACCGGGGAACGCCCCCTGTTACCCAACCCAACCGCCCATGTTCAGCCTTAGATGGGCTGAATTTTGAACATATAATAAGATAACATTATTGTTCTCATCAAGACTCTGGGATAGGGTCACAACCGTGACCAACCCAACTTAGTCCAACTGTACCTCATGAACCACCCAACCATACTAAGACAAATCATAAACCATAAAACAAAGGGAATACCAAAACGTAATATGAAAATCAATCCCAAAATGTAATAGGATGGAACAACCAACAACATCGTCCAATGATGTCAGCCCACCGGCTTATTCCAATGCCAAGGCAGACACCTCTATCGATCCCCCCCATACCAATCCCAGAAAGTACCAAAAGCCTCTATCCAAAAAAGTAAATAAGTCCGGTTGGGACATTCCCTCAACCATGGACAAAACCAATATCCAAACTAAAACAAAAGTGTCTAAAGAGAATCCACAATATGAAATGATGCCTTCCGAAAGGATGAAAACTCACCACTTTAGTACAAATGCTGATACCAAATCCATGTGCTAAACATGAGGAATGAAATGGCTGATTCTTGCATAGCGTGGGTATACAACCGTCGTTAGATGGGGTTAGTGAATAACCGCTAGCATGAATCTCAGGGTAAGGATAAAATAACCAAGTAAAACCGTCCATGATGTATAGAACCATACATATATAAGTGTTGTGAAAAGGGACTAGGTTTAGCATGAACTTAAAACCTTTACCTGGGTTGTGTAGCTTTGTTGTCCTAACCATCCACGGGTGATATGGGTTCAACTCTCCCTGCTGAAAGGGTCCCAGTGCGTATAGCCGCACGATCGGGAAATATCCTATAGGAATACTAGTACATCCCTCTAATATAAAATGTGACACTCGTATGTGGTCATCAAGGACCCCTCATATAGGAAAATATGAGTTTTTAGTTTTGGTCCCATCGGGACTGCCACCTTCCACGGCTTAGCTACACTTCCCACCATTAATGCCCAATTAAAACCATGTCTAAATAATTTATTTACCATTTATTAACCAAGGACAATATTGGTGGTATCGTTATTCCACCACTTACTTACAAGTAATATCCATAGCAAAACCATTTAGGTTAAGGAGTCTTCAGGTGCCCTTTCCATATACCATATTAAATCCACTTGGGAGACTTCCATGTTCTCCGCAAGAATAAACATTTAGCCTTTAGTATTTTCAAACCATTTAAATCATGCATAAATCCTTTATCAAATTTAAAACATGCAAGAGTTTCATTAAAGAAGTCAATGCAATGAACATATCTTTATAGTCATTTCATCAAACACCTTGGGGGCATAATATAACCAAAACCAATTCCAAAGACCATTAAACCATTACCATGAAATCCAATAGTCCAAAACCACCATCAAAACATATAAAAGCATAATTGAAACCATAGGAAACCATAACCAAGCATTTAATATCAAAACCCCCAATAGTAGTTGAAAAACCATAATCATGAAATAGTAAAAACCATGAAATCAATCATATTAACCATGCCTTTAGTTGAAATTATAATGAGGAAAGAGAATCATACCTTATACCAAAAAATTAATGAAAATAAATCACCAAAGCAAGCCCCAAAGCAATCCATAAGATGAAACCCTAGCTTTCTTGCCCCAAAAGCACTTGAGAGAATTATGAGATATTTTGAAATAATTTTTAAATGTTAATAAATAGAATAGTAGGTTAAATAACCTTCTAAGTGTATTAGAAGTCATGGGTCCTAATTAAGATAAGTAGGAAAATTTCCAAAATACCCCTACTTAAATCCTTTAAAAACCCATCATAGGGATATGACTGACTCATATGAGTTGTACCCTTCCTTACGATTGGTTTCCACCAGTCGTACCCAGGACTTAACCCTTGGATCAGACACTGTCCAGTATACGACTTATCTGACCAAGTCGTAATCTCAGCATACAATCTGTACCCATGATCCGTATCCCTGACAGAATGAAATACCTGGAGAATTAAACACTATTTACCATAAGAGTCCTGGGTACTACTCGTACCCTGTCTTACGGCTCATGGTGATCCACTCGTACTCAAATCCAACCTAAGTAACCAAGTCTAAGATTAAGTTAAGGAACCAAATGACCCGTAACCACCAATATGGCTCATACCCCTAAGTGGTACCCATTACAGTGACCAAAACTATCCCGCTAACTAACAATAGTCAGCATACTATAGGATGATACCATCCGTACCCTAACATACAAGTCATATCCATGAGTCATATTGGGTTCAGAGAATGGATTTCTAGGAAATTTTCTAAGGGTCAAAACCCAGGATGTTTCAGTCTCCCCCACAAGGAACATATAGCCCCAAATAACGGACAAGGTAGGGGTAACCACACACAGAGTCATTTGCATTATCAAACACCCCTTTAACAAAGTTTGAAAACAAAGAGGCAAAGATGTTAATCTTTCCTTCAACAAACTCAAAAAATAAAGATGTGTTCAAGAACACATACCTTCCGCATGAATCCCAGGAGAAGAAAAAAATATGGATACTTGGACTTTATGTCCTCTTTCGTTTCCCAAGTAACTTCGTCCACCTTATGGTTCCTCCAAAGAACCTTAACTGAAGCCACATCCTTGGTCCACAATCGATGAACTTGCCTATCTAATATCTCAATTGGGACTTCTTTATAAGACAGAGAATCCAAAATACCCAATCCTTTCAATGGAACAATCGAAGAAGGATCACCAAGACACTTCATCAACATAGAAACATGAAAGACTGAATGAACCAAACTTAAGCTAGATGGCAACTCCAACTCATAAGCAACATTGTTAACTCTCCACAAAATCACATAAGAACCAATGAACCGAGGAGTGAGTTTTCCCTTTTCACCAAACTATACCACTCTCTTCATGGGAGACACCTCTAGGAATACCCTATCCTGACCTCAAACTCCAAGTCTCTACGCCTACCATCTGCATAGGACTTTTGGCTACTTTGGGCAGCTTTAAGCCTATCCTGAATTACCTTGACCCTCTCCATCGCTTGATGAACCAAATCAGGACCAAATATATCCGCTTCTCTAAGATCAAACGACCCAATAGGAGATCCACACCTCCTACCATATAACACCTCAAAAGAAGCCATACCAATACTCGAATGATAGCAATTATTGTAAGCAAACTTTACCAAAGGCTGATGCTCAACCCAACTGCCACCATAGTCAATTACACAGGCCCAAAGCATATCCTCCAATGTATGAATAGTACTCTCCGCTTGTCCATCCGACTATAGATGAAAAATAGTACTTAGACTAACCTTAGTCCCCAACCTTTTCTGGAAAGACAACCAGAAATGAGATATAAATTGGTATCGTCATACCAATTATGCTTGCAAGTTATATAATTATGCCATACCAAACCAATTAACCATTAAACTCCCAAGTTTCACTTAAGTTTCAAAACCATGGCAACCAAGGGCATTCTAAAATTATTTTGATTATCCATTATCCTTTAATGCAATGGAATATTCCAAAAGTAAGTTCGATATGCAAATTCCATATTCAAAACCAAAGTTATGAAGGTGGGTTGAGGTTAATGCCATTACTAAAAAAAAAATTATCAATTTTAGTAAACTCATGTCCCCCATTCTAATCACTAAACATGCACCCATTCAAACCTAAAAATCATCACTTAATGTGTAAACAATATATTTAAATCATGGAAATACAATTCAAGTAATAACCATTAACAACCCTTAACCCAATTTAAAGCCCAACAATTAAAATTACATGAATAATGACTAAATATATGCCTAAAATACCAAATAAATTGAAATAAATCCAAAGATTGGGGACTAATTATTGAATTCCTTGTAAAACCCCACTATTCTTACCTTGAAGTTAAAGAGGAGAAAGTAATGTTTGATTTTGATAACTGATGGAAAAAAGGTCATTTAGATGTATTTTTATGTCATGGGAAATAGTATAAAGGGAGGAAAAGACCAAAATGACCTTACTTAAAAAGTGCAAGGAAAACTGAATCTTGTCGTCACGAGTTAGGTAATGACTCATGAGGTTTGACCATGACCCATTAACTGGCCTTGTTACCTGGGGATAAAAATCCTGGTACCTCACTAATATGACCATGAGTCACTTATCATGAGTCATTATCCATCATCACCAGTCTTCGAAAAAACTTATGATCAAAGTATAACACACGGGAAACTTTATTGTTCGAACAACGAGTCCCTCTTAATGACTCATTACGTCACATAATGGGTTGTATCATGGACTCATTGTCAGGGGACCTGAACATAGGAAAACTCACTACCGTGGTAAAGAGACTTCCTAACGACTCATTATGTGACATCACGACCTGTTCCTAGGACCGTTACCACTGGAAGTGTTGACACAAATTTCAAAAACTCAATTTTTCATTACTAAACTCTTGGAGGGTCAAAAGCTCAAAAACTTAGGGTGTCATATTACATCCCTCCCACTTTAGGATCATTCATCCCTGAATGAGGAGCTAGGACATCTTTAGCATGAAAACAAAAAAGTATAAACAAAATCTAAGGACAAAATTGAAATGCCACAAAAGGGAGAATGAAAATCATACCTTAAACATTTTCATCTGACACGTGGAACAGGAATGGGTATTTGGGTCTCATATCTTCTTCAGCTTCCCAAGTAGCTTTTTCTACCTTTTGATTCCTCCAAAGCACCTTTACTGAAGCTATATCCTTATCCCTAAATCTATGAACTTGCCTATCCAATAGCTCAATCGAGACTTCCTAATAAGATAGAGAATATGAAACCCCAACATCCTAAATAGGCACTATCAACGAAGGATCACCCATACACTTTTTCAGCATAGACATATGGAAAGCAGGATAAATGGAACCCAAACTCGCTGGTAAATCTAACTCATATACCTCATTCCCTATTCTCTTCAAAATATGATACATACCAATGTAATGGGGACTGATCTTCCCTTTATTTCCATATCTCATAACTCCTTTCATAAGAGAATCTTCAAGAACACCCAATCACTAACCTCAAACTCCAACTCCTACTACCTCACATCCATATAAGATTTTTGGTGACTCTAAGCTTAAGACTTTGTATAATCATAATCACCTTCTCCATGGTATGGTGAACCAAGTCAGGACCATATAACCTAGTCTCAATAACCTCAAACTATCCAATAGAAGACCTACACTTTCTACTATAGAAGGCCTTAAAAGGAGCCATCTGACTGTTAGAATGGTAACTATTATTGTACGCAAACTCAATAAGAGGCAAATAATCAACCCAACTTTTTTTAAAATCAATCACAGATGACCTTAGCATATTCTCCAATGTCTGAATAGCACATTCCACTTGTCCATCCATTTGAGGGTGTAAAATGGTGCTAAGGTTCACCCGAGTCCCAAAACCTTTCTAAAAGAATGCTAAAAATAAGAAGAAAATTGCATACCTTTATCTAAAATGATAGACACCGACGCTCTATTCAACTTGGCTATCTTTTGGATGAACAACTTAGCATAATCCTCCCCCGAGTAGTTAGCCCTCATAGGCAAGAAGTGAGCAGACTTAGTCATCCTATACTTAATGACCAAAATAGAATCAATTAATTGTTAGACCACAAAAGATCCACCACAAATTCCATATTAATTGTTTCCCATTTCAACATGGGAAACTCCATCTCGTGGGATATGCCACAAGGACATAAATATTCAACTTTGCCTTGTTAACAAACCATACACCTAGCTATGTAATTTGCTATATCTCTCTTCATATTATTCTATTAGTAGAATTATATATCTGGTTGAACCCGAATAAACTGTATATATGAACCCATAAGCCTCAGTTAAAATCTTTTTCTGCAGTCCATCAACATTAGGAACACACAATCTTACTTGATACATCATCATGCAATCTCCTCCAATATTGAATGCCATAACCTTTTACTAACCCACATCATCCGTAATTTGCATAAGTATGGGATCTAAAACCTGTTTCTTGATACACCCAAATTACAACTCTCGTTAGAAAGTGTAAGCGGTTGTCGTCAAATATAGAACCCAACAAAGTTGGGATCGAATCCCACAGGGAATACTGTGCTAATTAAGGCTTATGATTATTAATGGATGATTGATCAAAGGTTTTGGAGTAAAGGGGGGTTTTGATTTGTTAATAAGTATTATTCCAACTAATGAGTGTTATTACAGGTTTTAAATCAATGAGATTAGACAAACTAGGATTATGTTCACCAAGATGTTCAAGCAGTCAAGGTTGTGAGTTGACCTAAATTTCCAATTTCCAATTTCAATTGCAAGAATTATTGAATTCTAAAGTTTGCCCATTTATTTCTCAATGCAAATGGATTATTACTCTTTAATTCTTTCAAACTCAAAGAATGCACTGACTTATTCAATTGGTTTCTCAAGTGGGTTGATCCTATTAAGGCATCAAATCTTAACCCAATGGTTAAAGCCTTTGAATTCTTTGTAAAGCTTCTCTTTTTTCAACATACACTTTTCTACTCAAACAAGTGATGTTGTTGGGCTCACTCTTCGAGTTTGCAACCATGAAAGGTCACAATTGTGAAGAGGAGTTTATGCAATCTCAATTAGTTAAGGAAATTAAGCATCCCCACAACCCCAATCAGCAAATTACATCAAGGATCCAATAATCGTAGTTATGGTGCTTTAGCGACACATCTCAAAAGAAGAAGAAGAAAACATTATTTTGTTCATAAATTAATTCAAAGAATTACTTACAAAAGTTCCCACAATTGTTCTTGATCTTTAGTGAGAATAATGATTCAAATCCTCAGATCCACAATAGTAGCTTGTAATCTCAGAGAGTAATACGTACAATGTGTTTCAAAAGATGGAAAAAAGATAAAAGATACGTAATTTGAACCTAGATTGGGTATTTATATGTTCCTAGGTACTGGGGATTTGAAATATATACTCAGCATTGCCGCGTCACAATTGACAGCCAAGTTGACGGCCCGTCGCTGAAGGTCCCAAGCTGCTTTATTTTGTTTAAGGGGGTGATAGCCAAGTTGGTGGGCCATTACTGGTCTGACAGTCCGTCACTTAGACCGTCGCTTGATCACTTATAGAACCACTTCCTGTCTCAGCCTGACATCCTCTTCACTTAGATTGTCACTTGGGTTATACATTTTCCCATTCTGTTAAGATTTGACGAACACTCTAACGATCCGTCACATGGTTGACGACTCATCAGTTTTGTCGTCATTCTCTCTTTTGTTCCCGTTTCTTATATTTTTCCAAGTTATCCCTTTAGATATGTTCTTGACCTGAAAACACTAAAATCCAGCATTAAATACAACAATAATTGGTTGAAAACACACAATTATCCCTTATAAAAGATGTAAAATATTTATTCAAAAGCCAAAACATCAACGCCTTCAACTTATGACAATTTCTTGTCCTCAAGCAACTCAACACTAAATCGCATGCGTAGATAAACACAACGATGGGAATTCAACTGTTGAACTAGATTTCATACAACCACTTATCTATCATCTCACTCATGTGTTCTCAACACATTAGGATCTATAACTAGCATTATTTATAATTTAACACATACATAATCACAGATACAATTTCCTACAGAAATCAGCAAAACTAAGTATAACTCAATTGCCCTCATAGTCATGCAAACATGTTCAAAGTACTTTGGAATATTCATTTATCACCCATACATACAAAAGGGTGCTAAAATAAAAGACAATACATAAATATAATCACTTGAATAATATGTACATCATGACAATAAAAGAAAAAAACAAATATGCAACCTAAAATGCCGGTTCTTCTAGATAGCGCACGAGAGGAAAAATACACAGGCAACAAAACCCCCTATTGTGACCGAAACACAACAAGTACAAGTATAACCACCCCCACTAAAAATGAATGCTTTGTCCTCAAATGCATTAAAATAAATTAGAAAGAAGTGGAATACTTGTAAAGCCTCTTAGGCTGATGAGTCAGTCAAAAGTGGTCTGGCTTCTTTGGCTTTAGGTGCAACAACGTTGACCCCTATTGTGGTAGGGGTGCTAAAATAAGTTTTCTCTTGGATCAGAGGTATCTCAAAACAAACTAGGCCTAGAATTGGCTCTCTAGCTGGGGCTGAACTAGTAGATACTCCTGCTGCTTCATCTGCTAGCTTTTTCTGCCCCTTTTTTTTTTATCTCTCTTTGACCTCTTCATAGCATTTTTCAAATCTCTGGCTTCCCTTTCTTCTGGTGTCATATCCTCTCGCCTCCTTCTCCTTGAAGCTTTCTTAATAGTAATTTCATCAACTTGCTTGCCTTTATCTTTCAGCAGCCTTCCTATAAGATCAATAAGGCCCTCATCTTCATCACTGATTATCAGTGCGGGGTCAAAAGTAGGTTATGATGGCTTCCTTTTTAGTTCAGCAATGTCCCTTTACGCCTTCCTAAATTCTTCCACAATTTTGCAAAATCTGGCAGTGATAGCTCGTCAAACTATTTTTTATACGCTCGTCCATTTCATCCATTCTGATCTGAATATGCCGATATGACTTTAAGGCTTCATCAATGATGTGATAAAAAAATGGGTTAAACTATTTTATCCATGTGATCAACTATTTCTGAAACTTTTTCTGTGCTCTGATAGATTTGGCAAAATTCTTCTATGTCAGCCTGTACTCAGAATATTGAGGTAGGACAGATGTAGTGTCTGAAGTCCCACCCATTGGTTGGATAAATATAGACCCTGCAGAAGTACTAGGCGGCATATAATTACGCAGCACATATGTAGTAATAGGTAATGGCATACCTGTAGGGATCTCAGAAGTCCCAGGGGATGGGGTTGACTACGTCTAACAAGTAGGAGGCTTGTTGACTCGCATTTCATATTTGGAATAATCCTTCATTTTTATAATATACTGCCTGTTAGTTGCTCGAATCTCATTGTCAACCCCTCGAATCAAAGTCACATTGGCCTATTTGCATAATTTCATGATTTGCATAATTTCATGATCAAACACGAAAATGATAAAGCACTTGCCACTTTATGTGCCTGAACGAATAACTCATCAGTAATAATTTGGCCAAAATTAATCTTTAACCTGGCAACCAGACTAGCCACCAACACTGCCCTATGACTGTCAAAGTTAGCATCTCCCTCTGTTGGCATCAACTGCAGTCTAACAATAGCCCACTAAAACTTATCTTGGAAACTGAGGGACAACTTAGCAATACACTCTTTAGGATTAAGTGCCCATGATAGGTTACCATCGTCAGTGAGGAGCCTAGATAACCAAGGCCTTTGGGTGGAGGCCGTAGTTAGAAAATGTTCAAGATCTGGTATAGTAGTCGAACCTTCATAGACAGGCCCAAATAGCATCCTGTTCAGCGTGCGGGCATATATATGAATGGTGACCCCTCTTACCAAAACTAGTTGTCTGTTGGGTAAGTCTGTTATTTTTGAGCCCTTAGGACAGTCTTTCTATTCCAGTGCCTAATAATTGGCGAAAAACTCCCGCATAAGATTTGGTTGGTATTCCCCGAGAGGCTTGCTAATCCAAGTTAACTCACATTCATGTAATCGCTGCTCTAGCTCTGGGTACTCATGAACCTCGGTCGTCACTCTTCAAAGATTATCCTCTTTATTAGCTTGGTTGCTGTTGGTTCAAGCTTATCAAGATATTTATCCCGTGTTCCTTCAATCTACCACCTAATTTCTTTCCATGTTTGAGGGTCTTTGATTTTAACAACATTAGCATTCTCAACTTCTTATGTCTCAACTTGGTCGAGGCTTGATGTGTTAACCCCTTCCTCGTTGGGGCTTGGACTTGTGCTACTGCTGCTACTCTCACTCTTCTCTTCAGACTGGGAGAGTACCTGATTCATCCTGTCCTTTAGTTGAGTTTTGAAAGTCGGAGCCTCCTCACTTAATGCCATCTAAGTTCTACCCCTTCCATGTTGAGTCCTACTACCGCCTTTGCTTATGGGTAATTTGCATGCCATTTTCCTGAACAAGGAATCAAGAAAAAGTTAGATTAGAATAAAAATAAATTTATAAAAAAACTTGACTTGATGGGTGGGTTGACGGTCTGTCAGGGGTGTAACGGTACATCACCCTGATCGTCAAGTCTTAGCTAGTGAAGCATTTATCACATAGCCTTGTGACGGTCACTATGATGGTCCGTCAGGTTGTCCATCGTGACTAAACCAGTAGCCAATTTCTTTAGAAACTTTTTGACAGTCAAAGTAACAGTCCGTCGGGTGTCCAATGGTTTATCAAGTTCACCATCACTTTGACTTTTCATTATCAGGTTTTACTTTGGCAATTTTATGAATATCTAGTAGGCATTCAATCATTAAGCATACAATTACTGTATTAATTCACCCAGTGCACTATTTATCAGAGATCAATTAGAAAAACAAAATCAACAATAAGAAAATAAAGATTTCTTTCATCCATTATGACACTCACATTATGCATGTTCTTTGTTCTGAAAAGAAAAGTCGTGTTTTGGTCATACCTTTCTTGAAGTATTCCTTAATGCTCCGACTTGCAAAATTTAGAACAAACTATACTAATTAATTTCTCAGTGAGTGATTTAACTTTGCTTTTGATGAGATTAATAAGAAGAGAGATGGTTTAAATAGGAGAAGAGAAGAGGAGAAGAGTCTTAAGAGGGGATGAATTTGAATCCTACAATGAATGTACAGGGAGGCAAATGGTTATGGGAGTTAAAGAGTTAGGAACATGTGAGTAACTGACTCCCACTATCCATTAAATAGTATTTGGGTCAGATCAAAATAATTAAATAGCTTTTTAGAGACCCGACCAACTCTTTTATAAGCTAGGGTTTGATTGACGGGCAGCCTGATGGTCTGTCAGGTGTCTAAAAGTCCGTTGGTTATACCGTCAATCCTTACCAGAACAAGGTTTATTTTGCCTTGCTACGACAGTGGGTGTGATGGTCCGTCAGATGGTTGAAGATCCATCATAGTGTCCGTCATCTCTTATCTAGAACCTGAATTTTTTAGCTCCATGTTGACGATGTTTCTGACGGTCTGTCAGGCCTGTGACGGTCCATCAACTAGCCATCAAGCCTTATCCAGAATGGCAATTATTTTGTGATTGCTTTAAAGGTATCAGTGACGGTCCGTCAGGACCTTGATGGTCCATCAAAACTCTCGTTAACCTCCCTCAATTTGAATATATCCTATTTCCCTGCACTTTTATCCCTGAACACTTCACAAACATATGAAATTGCACTAAAAGAAATAAATAACTCTAACTACACTTAAAATAACATATTGTGGGTTGCCTCCCACTAGCGCCTAATTTATTATCGCAGCACGACTCAGTTATCTCGATTACTCAGGCTTTGTCTAGATAAACTGTATTTAAGCATTTAACCGAGTCCATTGGACTGATATATAGCTATACTCATTGCCCGTTGACTTTGAAAACACTTCCATCTTCATTTATAAGTTCGACTAGTCCATATTTGTAGACATGTGCAACTTTAAATGGGCTCGACTACTTAGACCTAAGTTTACTTGGAAAGAGCTTCAGTCTGGAGTTGAAGAGTAATACCCAATCGCCTTT
This sequence comes from Capsicum annuum, assembly GCF_002878395.1. Taxonomy (NCBI): domain Eukaryota; kingdom Viridiplantae; phylum Streptophyta; class Magnoliopsida; order Solanales; family Solanaceae; genus Capsicum; species Capsicum annuum. The sequence goes on from NC_061114.1 coordinate 53,183,499, forward strand.
CTGAAAATCCCTCTTTTCAATCCTCTAATCGTGATATTTCCTTATTCTTTCCTTGTATAGATCTGCTCTTTCATAAGCCCCAAGATGAAATTCATCCATCTCATTCAGCTGCCCCAGTCTTTGCTCCGCTGCCTCTATTAAATTCAGATTTAACCTTTTAAGTTCCCATAATGCCTTGTGTTCTAACTCTATTGGCAAATCACATGATTTTCCATAGACTATCTAGTATGGTGACATCCCAATGGGGGTCTTGAAAGCAGTCCGATACACCCACAAGGTGTCATTGAGTTTTTGAGTCCAATCTTGCCTACTTGGATTCACCATTTTGGCTAGGATGGCCTTTATCTCCTGATTCTAATCTCAACCTCCCCACTGGTCCGTGGGTGGTATGGAGTTGAAAATTTATTTTTTTTTACCCCATATTTTGCCAAGGTATCTCGAAACACTTTGTAGTTAAAATGGGATCCTTCATCGCTTATGGAAGTATGTTGTACTCTAAAGCGAGAGAAGATATTCTTATTGAAAAAAGCAACCACTCTCTTACCTTTGTTGTTAACCAAAGCCACAGATTCTACCCATTTGGATACATAATCTACAACAACCAAGATATATTTCAACCCACAGGAACTAATGAAGGGTCCCATGAAATCAATGCCCCAGACGTCGAATAATTCAACCTTTAGCACTTTTGTCATGGGCATCTTATGGTGCTTCAAAATTGAGCCTTGCCTCTGGCATTGGTCACATCTCTTCACAAATTCGTATGCATCCTTGAACAAGGTTGTCCAATAATAGCCGCTTTGTAGCACTTTCCTTGCGGTACGATCACCTACATGGTGACCCCCGACTGGTGAAGCATGGCAAGCTTCCAAAATGTTCAACATATCAACTTTTGGGACTCATCTTTTGATAATAATATCAGCACACCACCTGAATAGATATGACTCGTCCCAGAAATAACTTTTGGAATCATGGGGGAATTTTCTTTTTTGATGAAAGAAAAAATTTTTAGGAATAAGATTGCTTACCACATAGTTGGGAAATTCCACGTACCAAGGTATTTTTCAAGAACAGTAGCAAGGATATGCTTATCGGGGAATGCATCATCAATTTTGCATTTATCAGTAATTTCCTGATCTCCTTCAAGTTCAATTTTTACATCCTTTCTTTTCTTTGACCTCAGAGTCAAAATCTTGACGAAGCACCACCCATCTGATTAACCTTGCTTTAGCATCCTGCTTTGCCATCAAATATCTCAAGGCAATATGGTCTGTATGAACCACCACCTTGGTTCCCAACAAAAAAGCACAGAATTTCTCAAAAGCATAGACAACCCAGAGAAGTTTCTTTTTAGTAACAGTTTAATTCTTCTGCGCCCCATTCAATGCCTTACTCAAATAGTAAATAGGGTGGAGCAATTTTTCTTTCTTCTGGCCATGCACAATGCCAAGTGCTACTCCACTTGCATCACACATGATTTCAAAAGGCTTAGACCAGTCTGGAGCAACAATAACTGGGGCAACCACCAGTTTTTTTGTAAGGCATTCAAATGCCTTCCTGTCATCAAATACAAACTTAGACTCCTTATCCAACAACTTGCACAGTGGATTTGTAATTTTGGAGAAGTCCTTAATAAACCGGCGGTAGAATCTAGTATGCCCTAAGAAATTGCGAACTCCCTTCATAGATATAAGAGGGGGTAATTTCTCTATCACCTCTACTTTTGCTCGGTCAACTTCAATCCCCTTGGCTGAAATTCGATATCCAAACACAATGCCTTCCTTCACCATGATGTGGTATTTCTCCCAGTTAAGCACGAGATTGAATTCCTTGCATCTCTATAGCACTCTTCTCAAATTTATCAGACATAGCTTAAACGAGTCACCCACTATAGAAAAATCATCCATGAACACCTCCATGGTGTCCTCCACCATGTCAGAGAAAATAGACATCATGCACCGTTGGTATGTGGCAGGTGCATTACATATGCTGGAAGACATCAGTTTGAATAAAAATTTGCTATTCGGGCACGTGAATGTTGGCTTTTCTTGGTCTTCAGGAGCAATTGAAATCTGGTTGTATCCCGAATGCCCGTCTAAAAAGAAGTACCAACCCCATCCTGCCAGGCGATCAAGAATTTGATCATTGAAGGGCATTGGGAAATGATCCTTTAGAGTCCATGAGTTTAACTTTCGATAATCCATACAAACTCTCCACCTAATGACTGGAATAAGTGGAATTAACTCGTTCTTCTCGTTAGCGACCACAGTTATGCCCTCTTTCTTAGGAACCTATTACACAAGACTCATTTACTTATTGTCAGAGATGGGGTAAACTACCCCTGTGTCAAGCCATTTAATGTTCTCCTTTTTAACCATTTCTTGCTTCGATGGGTTCAATCTACGCTGATGCTCAATAGTTGGTGAGCAATCTTCCTCAAGCTGAATTTTGTGAGTGCATATACCTTGAGGAATACCAATAATATTGGCAATAGTCCATCCTATGATCCTTTTGAATCTTCTAAGCATCGAGATAATGGCTTCAACCTGCTACTCACCTAAATCTGCTATGATAATCACAAGTAAAGTGTTTCCACTGCCTAGAAACATATACCGTAGATGGCCCGACAACTCTTTTAACTCCAACACCGTGGATCTTTAATAGATGGCTTAGCCGGTGATGTTGGGTGATTTTTGAGGTCTAAATCCATCTTCTTGGAAGCATATGAATATGATCCCATTCCCATCAGAGCACCTACTATCTCCTCATATTCTTCAATACCTTTGCTTTTAAAGTTCATTAAGACCACAACTAATGTTTCAATAACAAATTTCTCCTTGATTGGCACTTCTCGCTCACTTCATAATAAATGTCAACAATAGAGAATACACTCATTTCTTTATGTTGATTCATTGACTAGCAAACATTAAATCAGACAACCTCATCATTAAGCCTAAACCACAGCTCATTTACCTGTAAGTCAATCAACACACTCCTAGTTGTGAGAAAACATCTACCCAAGATTATGGGCACCTCTAAGTCCACCTCGCAATCAAGGATAAAAAATTAGCAGGAAAAATTAAACTGGCCACCTTCACGAGCATATCATGTAACACACCCACTGGCCGCTTCACTGATCTGTCTGCCATCATAAGTCTTATATTAGTAGGCATGGGATCTCTCAAACCCAACTTCTTATAAAGTGATAGTGGCATCATATTAATACACGCCCTAAGATCACACAGGGACTTTAAAAAATCCGCCATTCAATTAGTACAAAGGATGGTAAATGCTCCAGGATCCTCTTTCTTTTGCACCAAGAATCTTGTAGAAATAGCACTACAATGGTGAAGATTTTCCACCAGTTCATAGATCACCGTCCTCTTATTTATGAAAAGATCCTCCATAAATTTAGTGTAGCCAGATATTTTTTCCAGTGCCTCCATCAAGGGCACATTCACGTTAACTGTTTCAGCATTGCCATGAATTTACTAAATTTCATGTCATCCACCATTTTCTTTAATCAATGAGGAAATAGAGAAAGTGGTTTTGGAATTGCTTTAACCATTGATTCTCCCTCTTTTTCTTTATCTTTTTCTAACTCATTAAACTTCTGATCGTTAGATGGAGTATCATCAATATCCAGCTTCTCAGATTCTACTGGATGGTCTTCTTTCACTTTCTCATCTAACTCTACCATATCATTAATCACAGGCTTGCCCATAGAAGGGCCTGGTAATATTTTACTACTGCGGGTAATAATTGCCATATAAGACCCATTATTCCAAGGGTTTTGTATAGTGTCACTCAGAAAAGTACCACTTTTTCTCTGATTAAGTGCCACTGAAAGTTGGTTCATCTGATGCTTCATCTATTTGATTGAAGTTAAATGTGAATCAACCAATTGACTCATAGAGGATAAGTCACCCTTCATTATTGTCACACCAACATTAGTCAACTCTACCTCTTTCAATAAATTCTCTATCATTTCCTCCAAAGACATCTTACCCAAACTAGTAGCAACACTATTATGATTTCCAGGAGGCACATACAATCCACTCCTATCGTTCTTATTTTTCTAGCTCCCTTGGTCGCGATCTGTGTAACTAGATTTATCATAATAAGTCAAACCTTGATTCCCTTGGTTATTGCCTCAAAACCCTTCCTGGATGTTCAGATAATTAGCTTCCTCCTTAGAATAAGAATCAGCTCTACCTTGTGACCCAATATTTTTCACCTTTTTAGTCTTCCCAGATAGAAAATTCTTTGTGAGAAGAACCATCTGGGTCTTTATGTGCACCATATATTGGTCGTACTCTTCCTCCTTTTCATTACTGTTGGCAGAAATACTACTAGACATAGTAGAGATTGCTACCACAGAATCCCTGGTATGCCAAGACCTACTAGTCTTAGTCAATCACTCTAACATATCTATAGCTTCAGTAAAAGTAAGCTCCATGAATGCTCCCCCTGCAGCATTGTCTACGGTTTGTTTAGTGATGGAGTTTAAAGCTCTCTAGAATGTCTCTATCAAATGCTCATTAGTCATCTTATGGTTAGGGAACTGTGTCAACTTCTTATTGAATCTCATCAAAGTCTCATGGAGTTCCTCATTTGATAACTGCCTAAAGTTGCTAATCTCATCCCTCAACTATAACATCCTGGAAGGCAGAAAGAACATTTCTAAGAAAGTTCCTTTCAACTGCCTCCATTTTGTTATAGAATCAGGAGCTAATTCATTCAGCCATATTGTTGCCTCTCCAGACTGAGACAACGAGAATTACCACAACCAAATTACATTCTTTTCAACTCCAGTGCTGTTAAAAACTTTACAGATGTTGAAGAAGTTCACCAAGTACATATTTAGATCATCCCCTGGAAATCCACTAAACAACCCTTTGAGGTTGAGCAATTGTATCACAGTGCTTGTGATGTTAAAATTCACTCCTGGTGCTAATGGTGGTGGAATAATTGATTCTATTACATCGACATCATCTAAATCTGTGTCATCTTCCTCATCAGCTGCAAACTGCACATCAGGATGGCAGTTTGCTCTTTCTCTAGCTTCCCTATTTCTATTCACTGGTGCAGCTACATTCTCAGCATGCCTCCTATTTACAGAGTCAATCAGATTATCATCTCCCAAGTCATCCTCAGCTGGGTTAGGAACACGAGCAGGCTGACCATCATTTTGTTGGTTTAACTAAGCTCTAGCTAAGACGGCTAGTCTATCTACTTCTTGCTAACAATCATTGCTGAACTTTATTGTCATGCAAAATAAATATCCTATAACGAAGAAAAACAACAAATAAAAGTAAAATTAGGAACTTGACCAAATGTCAATTAACACTCATAAACTTAATTGGTAATCGTAACCCCATAATGATGCCAACATTTGATACAGCAAAATTACAACTCTTGTTAGAAAGCATAAGAGGTCATCATCAAATATAGAACCCAACTAGTTTGTGGTCGAATCCCACAGGGAATACTGTGCTAATTAAGTCTGATGATTATTAATGGATGATTGATCGAAGGTTCTGGAGTAAAAGGGGGTTTTGATTTGTTAATAAGTATTGTTCCAACTAATGAGTGTTATTGCAGGTTTTAATTCAATGAGATTAGACAAACTAGGATTATGTTCACGAAGCTGTTCAAGTATTCAAGGTTATGAGTTGACCTAAATTTCCAATTTACAATTTCAATTGCAAGAATTATTGAATTCTAAAGTTCACCCATTCGTTTCTCGACCTAAATGGATTATTACTCTTTAATTCTTTCAAACAAAAAGAATGCATTGACTTATTCAATTGGTTTCTCAAGTGGGTTGATCCTGTTAAGGCGTCAACTCTTAAACCAAAGGTTAAAGCCTTTGAATTCCTTGTAAACCTACTCTTTTCCCAATATACACTTTTCTACTCAAACAAGTGATGTTCTTGGGCTCACATTTTGAGTTTGCAACTAAGAAAGGTCATGATTGTGAAGAGGAGTTTAAGAAATCTCAGTTAGTTAATGAAATTAAGCATCCTCACAACCCCAATTAACAAATCATATCAAGGCTCCCATAATCCTAGTATGGGGCTTTAGCCACACATCTTAAAAGAAGAAGAAAAAACATTGTTTTGTTCATAAATTAATTCAAAGAATTACTTAAAAAAGTTCCCACAATTGTTCTTGATCTTCAGTGTGAATAATGATTCAAATTCTCAGATGCCCAATAGTATCTTGTAATCTCAAGAGTAATACATATAATGTGCTTCAAAAGATGGAAATAAGATAAAGGTACGTGGGATATTCATCAGTAGGTCCCTTCCACCCGTTGAGTCCCAAGAACTCTCTAAATGTTCAAATGTAAAACTTTTTATCTTCTATGGGGTTCCAAGTTAACCATAAATTTTATGAATCTCCTCTCAATTATATTTTTTCTAAACCATGAAAAGATATTCCCTCACGATGATTGTGTTTCCATATGTTTGATAATGTAAATATCTACATCGTGATTAGTTTTTAAAATATGGGGTGTTATTCATGGATTTACGATACCATGTTTTGTTAATATTTGCCAAGATCAGTTTGCATTAGTCTATACGATCGAGTTATAAACACATGATATATAGGAAAATCATATAGGTTATAGTTTTTTGGTTAAAAGTCATTCAGATAATGCTTGTATCATTTAATTTAGAATATTATCATAATGATCTCTTATCAGTACTAGATCATGTTAAATTATTAATACTACCAGTGTCATTCAGTTGGGAGAAATACTTAGCATCGAGTGAACGCAGGGATGATGGCTCCCCTTTTAGTTAGGCATGAGTCATTAATAGCAGTCCCTAGTTTAAGACCTATAAAGCCATCATAGATTTTGAGGGTTACCCTATTAGTAGAGGCATGATACCTTTGGCCTTCAGGATATCAGATTAGTGTATCTATGCCAGCCAGTGTTGGTACCCTTAACAAGGTACTAACACTCATTTAACTGGGGTCACTAGTTGGACCCTAATTTTGCTCAGAATGAGTTATGTCAGTTGTAGTTAAATCCCACTATCTCAGTTTAGTATTTAAATTATACCAGTTTAGGCTTGCATGACCAAGAGTTAGTCTTTTAGTTATTCAGTTTTACAAATTATTTCAGCACATGTTTTACTTGGTCTTGTATTTGATTTACTTGTTTAGTACCATAATATATATACATATCATCTAGTAATTATCTCACATACCAGTACATTCAAAGTACTAACAATATATACTCTTTTCACTATGTTGTCTTATATCATAGGTTAGGACGGTCTGTTCCAAGATCACACGTAGTCCATTCTAGTATTACTCAGCTATGGCATTGGTGAGTCCTCATTCATGAAGGACTATTTATATTATTTATCACGTATTCCATTATTTCAGTTCATGATATTTAAGTAGTCAGAGTTAGTTGGGGACCTTTCCCAATAACTTATCATGTTTAGGGGCTTTCAAATAGTTTGACAGTTAGTTATGTTTTCAGTAATGCATTTCAGACCCTTTGTGTTATGGATTTGAATATTCAGATATTTTGTTAAATGACTTGCACATAGTATTTTACTATCTTCCTCTTAGTATTTATAGCTTATGCTAGTTTATCGGTTAACTTGGGGTCACTTATGGCCTTAAGCACCATGTTATGACTAGAAGGTAGTGTTGGGTTGTGAAAAACTTGGTATCAGAGCACAAGGTTTAATGTGTCCTAGGATTTATGAAATTTATGTTATGTTGAGTCTTGTTCATTGTGTAAAGAGCGCCATACTTATGGGTGAGAGGCTATGAGATATTTTAGAAATATTTTCCTTTTTCAGTATTCATGTCATGCAATGGATCACAAGCTCTATTAAACTTCTCTGTCTAACTCATTCTTTTCAGTTTATAGAAAATGCCTCCCAAAAGGGCTAACGGAAGGAGATATGAGGACCAACCTGCAGCATCTGTCCTTGAGAACCCCTTGAGTGAGTACGTCTCTTATGTCAAATTTAGGGATGCCTTCACAGTACTATCCTAATCTATGACTACCTAAAATAGCAAGCAAGTTGTTGCCCCAGCCAACCTAGTAGTGAATACTATAGTAGCTAGGATCTGAGACTTTACATAGATGAATCCTCCAGTGTTCTCTCGATGAAGTCTGAGGAGGATACATAAGATTTTCTTAATTGTTTGTATAAAGTAACTGGTATCATGGGTGTCACTTTTAGTGAATGTGCTGACTTAGCTGCTTACTAGTTATAAGGGGTGGCTCACACCTGGGTTAAGTAGTGGAAGAGGATAGAGGTGTCGATATAGGTCCTGTAGAGTGGGATGAATTTTCTATAACTTTTCTAGATAGGTTTTTTCCACTTGAGTAAAGGAAAGCCAATGTACAACAGTTTATTAATCTTAAGCAGGGCAGCATGAGTGTGAATGATTACTCACTCAAGTTTACTCAGTTGGTGAGGTATGCTCTGACCATGGTGGTTGATTCTAGAGCCAGAATGAGAAAGTTTGTGTCTAAAGTTTTAGAGGACATGGTTAAGGAGTGTAGGATTGTGATGTTGATTAAGAAAATGGACATTTCCAGGTTGATGGTTCATGCTCAGCAGATTGAGGAGGAGAATCTAAAAAAAAGGTAAGGAAAAATACAAGGGACTGAATCAGTAGATTAAACTTCTCACTACAAAGGTTTAATGGTGGAAATTGTTCTTAGTTTGCCAGAAACTTTCAACTCCAGCTTTATCTTTTGCCAGTGCTCCAGTGCCGAAGTTCCTGCTAGATACTCATGATATACCACCTGACCCTAAGTCTCAGGGTAGGGTGAACCATGGCCGCACCAATCTAGTCTGCAAGAGGTATGGTAAGGCCCATCAGGGTAAGTGTATGACTGATAATAATACTTATTTTGTGTATTGTAAGACAAGCCACATAATAAGGGATTGCCCAGTGAGTATATGGAAGGGTAGGAATGATCGTCAGCAGGTCTAGTCATATTCTTCAGAAGCACCGGTAGGTCACCCTAGTCAGTAGGGTGCTACCTCCTATGTCAACAATGGGTAGCACCAGAACCTACTCTATTCCCTCTAGACTCAGAAGGATCAGGAATGTTCTCCTGAAGTTGTTACTAGTATGTTAGAAGTCCTCCACCTTTATGTTTATCTATTATTAGACATATTGTTAGACCCCAAAGCTTCATTTTTATTTATGACTCTTTATATAGTAGTAAACTTTGGTGTGAGTCCTAAAATCAAAGAAGAGCCCTTCTTAGTGGCTACTCCAGTGGGTAGTTCTATTATTGCCAAACGAGTATACAAAAATTACCCAGTCACAATGTCCCATAAAGTTACCTCAGTAGACCTTGTAGAATTAGAGATGATCGACTTTGATGTCATTTTTGGCATAGATTGTTACTACTGCTGCGATGCCTTTGTTGATTGTAGTAATAGAATTGTCCAATTTTGATTTCCTAATGAGCCAGTCATAAAATGGAGGGTTAGTACCTCAGTACCTATAGGTCAATTTTTCTCTTACCTTAAGAAAAGAAAGATAATCTCTAAGGTTTTTATTTATCACCTTGTTTGAGTCAAGGATTCAAGTTTTAGAACTCTAGGTCTCTAGTTAGTTCCTATGGTAAATGAGTTCAAAAAGTTTTTTCATGAAGATCTTCCTGGAGTTGCATCCGAGAGGGAAATCTATTTTGGAATAGATCTCATTCCAGACGCTTATCCTATTTCAATTCCACCATATAGAATGACTCTAGAGGAGCTTAAGGAGTTTAAAAAACAATAAAAATATCTATTAGATAAGAGCTTCATCGAACCTGGTGTTTCTCTATGGGGCGCGTTAGTTCTGTTCGTACACAAGAAAGATGATTCTCTCAGAATGTGTATCGACTATCGTCGGTGGAACAAACTCACAATCAAGAATAAGTATCCTTTCCCAAAATTATTGACTTGATTGACCAACTTTAGGGTTCAAATTATTTCTCTTAGATAGACCTCAGATTCGGCTATTATATGCTAAGAGTCAGAGAATGTGACATTTCCAAGACAACCTTCAGAACCCAGTCACTTCAAATATGCAGTTATGTATTTTGGACTAAAAAATACCTCTATAGATTTCGTGGACTTGATGAATAGGGTGTTCAAGTAGTACTTGCATATGTTCATTATAGTCTTCATAGCTGACATCCTTGTTTATTCCCATACTAAAGGTGATCATGTCGACCATTTGAGAATTATTTTGTAGACCCTTAAATATCACCAGTTATTTTCCAAGTTCAACTAGTATGAATTCTGGTGGAAATTAGTAGCTTTCCTTATATCAATTTTGGCCATGGCATTAGAGTTAATCCTAGAAAGACCAAAGAAGTAAGAAATTGGCCTAGACCTATCTCTCCATCAGATATCAGGAGTTTCTTAGGCTTAGCTAGTTATTATAGATGATTTTTTGAGGGATTTTATTTATATTGCTTCTCCCATGCCCAGACTTAGAAGAAAGTCAAATTTCAGTGGTCAGATTCTTGAGAGAGGAGTTTTCAGGAGTTGAAGATTTGACTTATTTTTATTGTGGTATCTACCCTATCGAAGGGTTTAGATGGGTTTGTAGTTTATTGTGATGTTTTCAAAGTTGGTCTTGGTTGTGTGTTGATGTAGTGAGGTGTGTTTATAGCCTATTCATCTAGACAACTAAAACCCCATGAGAAAAACCACCCCACTTATGATCTCGACTTGGCAGCATTTGTTGTTGCCTTAAAGATTTAGAGGCATTATATTTATGGGATTCATGTTGATGTGTTTATTGTCCATAAGAGTTTACAGTATGTGTTCATGCAGAAAGACCTAAATCATTGTTAGAGAATGTGTCTTAAGTTGCTGAAAGGCTATGATATGATTATGTTGTATCACTTGGTTAAGGACAATGTTATCGCTAATTCCTTTAGCAGGTTGTCTATGTGAAGTGTCGCCTATATTGAGGAGGATAATAAAGAGTTAGTCTATGAAGTTTATTAATCTGATAGATTGGGAATTCACTTGGTTGATTTAGCCAAAGGTAGTATTTGGGTTCAAAATGGTTTGAAATCTTTCTTAGTTTCTGAGGTAAAGAAAAAGCAAGATAGAGGTCCTATCCTGGTTAAGTTGAAAGAAATAGTTCAAGATTAGATGATAGAGGTTTTCTTCGAAGGGGGAGATGGTGTATTTCTTTGTCAGGGCAGGTTGTGCATTTCGAATGTGGATGGTTTGGGGTAGCAAATATTAGTGGAGGCATATGGGTTTTAATATTCCATTCATCTAATAGCTACTAAGATGTATAACGACTTATGGGATGTCTATTAGTGGAATGGTATGAAGAAGGATATTGTAGAGTTTGTGGCTAAATGTCCAAATTATCAATAGGTTAAGGTTAAACATTAGAGGCTTTGTGGTACCCTTCAGGAGTTCAGCATCCCCACTTAGAAGTGGGAAGTGGTGAATATGGATTTTGTTATAGGGTTGCCCTGTATGTATCGTTAGCATAATTCAATTGGGTTATTGTGGGTAGAATGATAAAGTTATTATATTTCTTACCAACTCATACTTCATATTCAGTTGAGGAATATGCTAGACTCTATATTAGGGAGTTGGTAAAGTTACATAGAGTTTTGTTGACTATTATTTTAGATAAAGGTAATCAGTTTACCTCTCATTTTTGATGGCTTTTTAGAAGGGTCTTGGTACCCAAGTTCATCTCAATACAACTTTTCACCCACAAAAGAATGATCAAATTGAATGGACCATCTAGACTTTATAGGACATCTTAAGGGCTTGTGTTGATAATTTTAAGTGTTATTAGGATGATCACTTGCCACCGTTGATTGAGTTTGCCTATAATAACATCTATAACTCTAGTATCTAGATCTATATGGTTGGAGGTGTAGATCTCCTATTGGTTGGTTTATGGTTTGCAATGCTACTTTGATAGATCCTGATTTAGTATATGAGGTGATGGAGAAAGTTTAGTAAATTCAGGAAAGGCTGAAGACAGCCCAAAGCATCCAGAAATATTATGAAGATGTAAGAAGAACAGAGATTAAATTTGATATTGGTGATTTTTTGTATCTAAAAATTTCTCCCATGAAAGAGGTGAAGAGATTTGGAAATAAAGGGGATGCTCTGTCCCCACTATGTTGGCCCTTATAGGATGTTGAGCCGTTATGGAAAGGTAGCCTACGAGTTAAAGTTGCCTGCAGAGTTAGCATTAGTGCACCCAGTGTTTCATGTCTTTCTATTAGAGAAATGCATTGGTGATCTAGCTTCTTTCGTTCCTTTAAAAAGTATAGGTGTGGAAGATAGCTACTTCTATGAGGAAGTACTAGATTAAATCATTGACCGTCAGATTCGTATGTTGTGGAATAAAGAATTTGCCTTGGTTAAGGTTCTATGAAAAAATCAGTCCATGGAGGGAGCTACCTGGGAAGCAGAAGCCGATATGCTAGCCAAGTATCCCTATATCTTCTCTATGAATTCAAGTTCTATTTAAGGTAATAGTTCATTAGATGTATTCCCTCATTTTCTATCTCAGCTATCTAACCAAACTCATATCATAGTATGCATCCGAATTCAGTTTAGTCCATGCATTATGTTTTCAGATTTATATATTTAATCATGATTTAGCTTATAAGTATTCAATACATGATCTCAGTCTTTCTAGTACTCCAGCTCTATTAGTTTTATTCGAGGGCAAACGATCCCAAGGGGGATATTTTGTAATAACCCAATTTATTTTCAAGCTCTAAAGCACTCAAAATATAGAACACAAAGTTAGTTTTCCAATACTTCAAGTCTCGTCCCAATTTGATGTTGTGGAAAAAATTTATGGAAAATTTCCCTTAAGGGCCAGATACACTGTCGCAACGACGACTCAGGTAACGAGTTGTTACCACTTATGACGAGTCATCACAAGTGATTCATAGTCACTTCAGTGAAAGTCCCTAAGTTATGAGCCTAGTGGCTATGACTAGACCTCACAACTCGTAATCAATGACTACGAGTTGTAGGGAGGGATCATAGCCCAACCAGTAAAGGAACTAAGATTCAAGCTTCATACTATGACACCATCTTACATCTCGTAGTCAGTCATAATGAGTCATAAGGGGTAAGTTATAGTCATACCATAAAGGGACCTCAAACCCTAGATTTTATCTTACAACTCAGACTATGATTCATAGTCAGTCCCAACGAGTCGTAGGGTGAGTCATAGCGACTGGGAACCCAGTTTTCAAAATAATCATTAGTTCCACCCAAGAGAAATCAATGAGGCAACTCTTTTCTTTCTTAAGAGAAAAATAAGGTTCCTTAAGCAAGTCTAATTTTCAAGAAGATATTTTCAAGGCTCTTTTTAGGTATGTGGGATATTCATCAGCTGGTCCCTTCTACCCATTAAGTCCCAAGAACTCTCTAACTATTCAAGTGTAAAACTTTTTCTCTTTTATGGGGTTCCAATTTAACCATGAATTTTATGAATGTCCTCTCAATTTTTTGATTCTAAACTATGAAAGGTATTCCCTCATGATGATTGTGTTTTCATATATTTGATAATGCAAATGTCTACATCATGATTAGTTTTTGAACTATGGGGTGTTATTCATGATTTTCCCATACCATGGACTGTTCAATATTTGACAAGATTAGTTTGCATTAGTCTATGGTGGTGGGTTTTGAACGCCCAATATCTAGGAAAATTATGCATGTTACAGTTTTCAGGTTACAAGTCATTCTGATTATGCTTGTATCATTAAATTTAGAATATTATAATAGTTAGCACTTATCAGTACCGGATTATTTTACATGAATAATAATACTCGTGCATTTAGTTGGGAGAAATACTTAGCACTGCGCGAACGCAGGGATGTTGGCTCCCCCGTTAGTTAGGCATAAGTCATTAATAGCAGTCCCTCAGTTGGCTAAGTCATGTTATAGTATATATGTTGGCTATCTTTATCTATTTTAAATAGTTATTATTTATGAGTTATGTTGTTGTTTTCGACTATGTTGGGCATTTTCCACCAGGTTAACCCATTGTGTTTAACTCCGGGTTACAGTTAGGCTTACCAATCGGCAGGACAAAGTAGGTGCCATCATGACTCAAAAATTGGGTTATGAAAAATTGGTTTCAGAGCCTAAGCTTTACTGATATTATTGGTACAAGAGAAAATGTCTAGTATAGTCCTGTAAATAAGAACGATGATGTTCGTTTCCAATATTTGGGAGGCAATGACACATTCTTAGGAGTTCCTCACATCTTTCACTCATATTGTGCTAAGAGTCTGAGTTGGTCTCTAGAAAATACCTTTGATTTCACTCTTTCACAGATTTCCAGGATATGTTCTACCACTAAATGTGACAAGGTTCCTGAGAAAAGCTTAGGAATCTTTCTCCTATTTGTGGATTACCCATAGGTCGTGTCATCTTAGGTGGATTTATGCACCTAAGTGTCATTATCTCTGCTTGTTTAGCATTGTGTTGAGAACTTATTGTGTTATTAACAAGTAAATCTTTGTATAATTGGCTATCTAAGTGTCAAAATACTTGATTATAATGTTTAGGTTGTGTTTCAAACAAATTTGGAATCAATTTGGTCACTTAGAGTTTCGAGAAGGAAACTAGAGTTTCTTGCTTGAGCTATGTGTTATTCTAGTATATATCGATGGATTATATAGTGTGTAATGAGTTATTAAGGGTATTATTGTGTATTTATGTGTGGAACTATTTGTTATAGTGTATAATGTTCAATTGAAACAAGCCACGAGACAAAACACTAAGTTAAAGATCAAAAGGACAAAACTAGTACTCTTAACTTACTAGTTCACCGTGTTGGATTTTATGTTATATTGAGCTCTAATTCGTGGTGTTTAATGATATAGGGTGATTTGGGAGTTGATAATTGTTATATATGGAAGGTAAAAAATCTTTAAATCAAGTATAAACATCACCGTAAAGCTTGGAATGCATGGACAAACACTTGACCAAAAAAGGATGTTTTGGAGTCATTGGCGTGCCACACAATTTAGGCACCGCTTTAGCGCTGTGACATAGACTTTGGGAAATCCAATATGATGAATTACAGTATATAAACGTGATTAGGGTATTCCACGGGCCCTAGGCACTACCAAGAGGGTGTGGCATGACCCTATGTCAAAAATGGCAGCTTTGGTCCTAGTATAAATAGGACATTTAGTTGGTATGTTTCACGCATTGGACCACCTTGGTACTTTAATGGAGGCTGGATAACACTTCAATTAGGGTGTTTCTTTCATTAATTTTTTTTTATGGATTTTAATGTGTATTCATTCAACATGATTACAATTATGTCCATGAGAGGCTAAGAACCCTTTTCCGTGGGTAAGTCCAAGAACATGAGTATTATGGTTATGAATTGATTTGGTTTGGTTGTTTATCATATTTGGTAGTTTATTTATCCTTTTATCAGTATTTTAAGGATTCATTACCCTTATAATACATATATAATCATCTTGTGAATCCGAAAGGAGGAACACGAGGATAGAACGTAGGATAGTTAGAATAGGATTGTAATATTCTAACTAAATGAAGTTATAATAAGCATCTAGGATAGGAATATTTCTTAGTGCCCTATTTGGTTCAATTAAGGGATGAAATATGAATGCTTTTAACTTAGTTCTTTCATCCCCACTCAATTATGTAGTTGTGGGTCTCAGTTAGATAGGTGATTCGAGGCTCGAATGACCATAATCATAATATCAACCCCATGAATCATTAATCAAGATAACTAGCCTAACTAATGAAGTCCTATAATGTAGTATGAGTGTTATCAGAGCCTTAACCTCAAGTTTTTCCCATTATTTTCCAAGAAGCTTAACTTTACCTTATTGTTTACGTTACTTTCAAGTTTGTAACTCTTAAACTCTTTTGGTTACTTTAACACTTTCTTAATCTTAATGGTTGAACTAGAATTGGATAGTTATTTAACACAAGTCCCTGTGGGTTTGATACCTATCGTTTAAAGTCCATTTTACTACTTGGTGGGCTACGTACACTTGCCTGTGCGCGTGAATGCAACAAGTTTTTAGGATCGTTGTTGGGGTCTTGTAATTTGGCAACTATGTAGTTTTAGTTTTACTTTTTGATTTCTTTAGTGCTTTTCATTTGGTATTGGATTTTGAATTTGTAGGAAATAGGTTACCAAGCTAGTAAGCTGGAAAGGGATCGGGAATTAGTTGAACCATACCCAAGCCCGAACAACACTTTCACCAATAGAGGAGAAAAGCAGTCATTATCTATCGTATCCCACAAATTTATGAGAAACAAAAAATTTCTGCTACTATGGTTGAGGATCCACTAGCTCTTGGAGGTGGATTTGAATTGAAGAAGAATATGGTGTAGCTTTTGCAAAATAGTGGATAGTTTACCGGGCTATCACATGAAGATACCCAAATCCACTTGCAAAATCTTTCGAAGATTAGTGATATATTCATCCCTATGGGAATGCCAATTCATTATGTGAGGCCGACTCTCTTCCCCTTTTCACTTTTGGGGGAAGCAATAATGTGGTTGAACGCTGAGCCAGTAGGTTTAGTTATAACTTAGGATGACTTAGTTCGGAAGTTACTCATCCATTTCATCCCATATGGCAACACTACAAGATTTCACAGTGAGATTTTGAGCTTCAAGTGAAGGCCAAATGAGAACCTGTATCATGATTAGGAGAGGTTGAAGCTCTCTTTTAAGACTATCCACATCATTTGCAGTACAATAAAGTACTAGCTCACACCTTAGTTGAGGCACTTGGCCATAACACAAAAATTTTTCTAGATTCAGTTATAGGTGGTCAAGCTTTGGAACAGACATATGAGGAACTATACACCTTGTTGAACTGCATTTCCCAGGAAAATCTAGACTGGCATGGTGATACCTCTAGGAGCTCGGTGAAAATGACTACAACCATGATTAAAGTTGATAGCATCTCCACTTTGGATGCCAAACTTTTAGCTATGAAAAATCAAATGATGACACAATTTAGCAAGTTAGGTGTGCAACAAACTCAGGCACAGGTCAAAGTAATGCATAAGACACTAGTATGGTGAGAAATTTATGGCAACAGTGGCCACTCTGTAGGTGCGTGTAGTGTAAATCCTGAATCTGTTAACTTTGTGGGTAATGCACAAAAGCCTAATTATGGTAATGCCTATAATCAAAAGTAGAAGACTAAACTAATGTACCCTTGGGGAAATAACCAGTAGCAACAACAAAATACATAGGTTAGTAACAATGAATAGACTTTAAAAAAGATTTTGTCTAACCAAGAATAGATGGCTACTAAAATAAAAAAATCAGCAAATTACATAGAAACAGTTAGTGCAGCAAGTGGGGCAGCTGGCATAGGCACAGAATACAAGGCCTCATAGTGGTTCACTATGTGACATTGAACCTTTAAAACAAGTAATGGTACTAACTTTGAGGAGTGGTAAAGAGATGAATCGTAGGCCTCTAAGGACAAATAAGGAGGTAGATGTAGAGTTGGTTCCTCAATCGATTGTAGATAAAATTCTTGAATATTCTTAAAATTCAGAGTAGCAAAAAACAAAAGTTGTTGAGAAGAAAATATTGCCAATATCATTCCCACAGAAGTTCCAGAAAGCATAGAAGGATACATGGTTGAAGATTTTCTTTGACACGTCCAGAAAGCTTCACATTAACTTTTTTCTACTAGATATTTTGCAGGGAATGGCCAAATATGCTAAGTACTTAAAGTACGTAGTGAATAACTAAGTTAAGCTGTAGGATGTTGAGACGGTGGCACTAATGGAGGAGTGTAGTTTGTGGTAACTTAAAAATGCCTAAAAAGATTAAGGACCCAGCGAGTTTCACCCTTCTAATACATATTGGTGATGAAAAAATGGTCTATGCCTTGAGTGATTTAGGGGAAGTATAAATTTAATGTCTCTGTCCATGTTAAAAACTCTTGGTTTAGGTGAGCTGAGACGAAGCCCTTTGATGAATCAATTACGGACAGGATCCTAAATAAGCTCAAAGGAATAATTGAGAATGTCTTTATAAGGGTTGGTTTGTAACTTATACATATTTTATTTTGATGGATTTTTATACAGATAGCAGGGTGTCGATCATTTAGGGATGTCCATTCTTAGCCCCGACATTGATAGATGTGAGAGAGGGCACTCTTATAATGAGATTGGATGACAAAGTGGTAGTTTTAAAAGTATATAAGACACTTAATCCACTGTACCACTATAAAGATTTATGTATGATTACTGTGATGGAAGTGGATAAGTGTGGGGTGGTAGAAAGTTCACCACTAAAGACCTCTTTAAACCATATCATTAAGTTGCTCAAGCCACTACTTTAGCCTAAGTTAATAATGATTGATAAGCCTAGAAATTCTAAACTTGACCTTGAGAGTTCACACTCAAGAGTTCAATATAGAGTTAGAAGATATCAACCAAGTACGAGGAAGAGGATGAAGGAATTCGATTGAGTTTTGATGATAGGGTCAAGCCACGACACTAAATCAGGCACTGTTTTGGAGGCAACCCCAAGTTAAGGTGGGTTTTATTTTCATTATTTTTGTTTTTACTTCATGTAGTTTTTGTTTTTTGAGTCACAGGTTGATGGAAGTCTGAGTACTAGAGACTTGAGCTAAGGAGAATAGTAGAGACTAAGTGTAGGGTCTAGAAACCCTTTTGATGTATAAAGATGCTTCTCGCTAGGCCTACAGGTCTTCGGGAGTATTTCTATACCTTCTTTTAAGTTTACTTTGGGGACAAAGTAGATTTTAAGTGTGGGGTAGGGAAAGTCTCATTGTTTCGGGTGAAGTGATTGCGGTAGGATCATAGTATTTAGTTGTTTTTCTTGTTTTTGGGTTAAATTTTAAAATTACAAAAAGATTTTGTTTTTATTTTTTATTTTTTAGTAAGTTGGTTTAGTCTAGTAGCACACCTCACCCACCTCGTGGTTGTTCTTTTTGATTCTTTTCCACGAGGGTGCCCCTTGAACCTAGTATCCTTTTTCTTTTTAGGAGTAATTTTATAATTTTTGTGATTTGGTAAGTGATATGATCTTGTTGGTGCTATGTGTGATTGCATGATGCAAATGGGTGTTTTGTATGTAAAAGCATGTTGTTTATGTGAATTACTACTTTTGAGACTTCGTGGCTCTAGTTTATAATTTTTTTTACATTATTGGCTTAATTCTAAATTCATTTGACTATTTGGTTGAGAGTCTATGATGATCCTACTTGAGTTGAGCCTATGCCATGTGTGAAGTGAAGTTTTATGTATTCCTTCTTGTATGTGATGTCTAGAACTTGCCTGGTGTGTGTACTAAGCAAAATAAAGAGTGTGGGTTTAGTAGATGATATAGTCATTTCTTTGATAGCCATGTTTTATATCCTTTTTATCTATCTTTGTGCATAATCCTAGTTAACCTTGTTGAGATTTAGTTTATTTTTCTTTGGTAGCTTCATATGTAGCCTAATTCCCTTTCTTTGTTTGACCTTAATTTTATCCAAAGCTCCTAAGTGCTTTAGTTAAAAATTAATTGAGTTAAGGAGTTGAATTAAAAGTAGGGAAAAGGTGAAAGTAAATTCCCTAAGAAATAGCTATTGGTGTTGAAAATTGATATGGGTTGTGCTTGGGAGTTGTGTAAGGAAAAGACTAAAGATTGTTCAAAATTGAATAATGTATGCATCAATAATACTCCCACTATAATGTATATGAATTAGCTTAATGAGATGGGTTAAAACAAAATATAGGTGTAGTGAGATGTAGGGAAAATTGTTTGTTAATAGATTGATCTTAATGTTCATGTGATGTATTAAAGTGCTTAGGGAAGATAGACACTATTCTTTTAAAAAATAGTCCCTACCCATCCCTTAGCTTACATTACAACCATAAAGACCTATTTGATCTTGAGCCTTTACATTCTGATATTAGTGGAGTAATATACTAAGGGCTATCCTATGGTTCATCTTGTGTAACTTGTGAATTCTTTGTGAGTGTGAGTGTGAGTGTAAATTGATCCGTATATCCATTTTGTGATAAATTCCATCTATACGAGTGATTATGGGTACCTCTCTTATGGTGAGGCACATGTTAATGATAGTTGGGTGAATTGTATGATCTTTATGATTGAGTAATATGCATGAGTTTTCCAACTTGGTGAGTTCATATCTTGAGGCTAGGATGTTTTGAAGTTGTGTTATTGAGCTTTCACTTGTGTATAACTTGCTTAGAGTAAAACTTGCATTTTATGTTGTCGTTGTAGTACTAGATTAAATGTATTGCTTGTTGCAGAAGTGTGGAGTCTTCTATGATTATGATGCTTAGAGTAAAGAGTTGTTCGAGGGCAAACAAGGCTTTAAGTGTGGTCTGGTGATCTTAGGTGGATTTATGCACCTAAGTGTCATTATGTCCGCTTGTTTAGCCTTGTTTTGAGCATTTCTTGTGTGATTAATGTGTAAATATTTTGTAATTGAGTATATAAGTGCTAAAATACTTGATTATAATGTTTAAGGTGTGTTTAAAACAAGTTTGGAATCAATTTAATCACTTAGAGTTTAGATGAGGAAACTAGTGTTACTGGCTTGAGCTATGTGTTGTTCTAGTTGATCTTGATAGATTCTAGTGTGTGTAATGAGTTACTAAGGATATGAATGTGTAATTATATGTGGAATAACTTGTTTATAGTGTTTAATGTTCAATTGAAACAAGCGAAGAGACAAAACACTAAGTTAAAGATCAAATGGAAAAAACTAGTACTCTTAGTTTAAATTACTAGTTTATCATCTTGGATTGTATGTTGTGTTCAGATCTAATTCAAAGTTTTTGATGCTATAGGATTCTTTGTGAGTTGATAATAATTATATATATATATATGATAAATAAGATGTAAATTAATTAGAAACATCACCACAAAGTTTTGAATGGATCGACAAACACTTTGGAAAAGACTTGACCAAAAATGGATGTTTTGGAGTCATTGGCGTGGCACGGACCTTAGAAACCATTTTACGGCCATTCTACAGCCTTTTTGGCATCCTAAATGGTTAATTAAAGTATATAACCTCGATAAGGGCATGACAAGGACCCTAGGCACCACGATAAGGGCATGGCACGACCCGATGTCAGAAATAGCAACTTTGGTCCTAGTTTAAATAAGAAACTTAGTTGTTACATTTTACACTTTTGGACGAACTAGGGAATTTAAGGGAGGATGTAGAACACATAAATTAGGGTTTTTATTCCATTATTTTGGTTTTCTTATGTATTTTAACATGTATTCGTTTATTGTGATTACGGTTATGTCCATTAGCAGCTAAACACCCTTTTTCGGGGTTAAGGCCAAGAACATGAGTATTATGGTTATGTATTGATTTAGTTTGGATTTTTATAATATTTTATAGTTTATTTATACATTTTAACACTATTTTAAGGGTTCATTTCCTTTACAAAACATACATAATCATCTTGTTAACTCGGAAGAAGGAACAAGAGGATAGAACGTGGGATAGATAGATTAGGATTGTAATCTTCTAATTTAATGAAGCTATAATTTGCATCTAGGATAGGAATATACCTAAGTTACCTATTTCGTTCAATTAAGGGATGAAATATAAATGCATTTAACTTAGTTCTCACTTCCCCTCTCAATAATGTAGTTGTGGGGCTAAGTTAGTTAGGTGATTAGAGGCCCGAAAAACCATAATCATAAAATCAACCCCGTGCATCATCAAACAAGATAATTAACCTAATCAATGAAGTTCTATTACGTTGTATGGTGTTCGTAGATCCTTAAACCTGGATTTTCCCTATTATTGTCCAAGAACCTTTACTTTACCATATTGTTTACGTTACTTTCAAGTTTATAACTCTCAAACTCTTTTGGTTACTTTAGTACTTGCTTAATCTTAATAGTTGAACTAGAATTGGATAGTTGTTTAACACAAGTCCATGTGGGATTGATAGTTATCTTTTAAAGGCCATTTTACTACTTGGTGGACCACATAAACTTGAGCGTGCGCTTAGGTGCAACATCATGGATAGCCATAAGATGTGTTCCCAGTGAGGGATAGGATAGAGGTTCTCCACCAAACCCTATTACCACTCTTTGATTCATCTTTTAGGGTTAATTGGTGGTTCACCATCTGATAGTGCATAATCTATATATTAGAGCTATATGGAGGCAGAGGCACAACCTGCAACTATAGGTCTTAGAGTTGAGGTTTCTCATGTGTCAATAATTTCTCAACCGTTGGTTTCTCAACCAGACCAGTGGTTGCCCAGCCTGCTATGTATATTGAGGAGCAGAAGATAATGGGTAGATTTTTTAGATTGGCTCTACTTAGGTTTTTTGGTGCTCCTAGCAATGATGCAAATTTGTTTCAAATTACCAGGGATAGTCTTCATAAATTTGGGCATAGTTGAGACTCGTGGTGTGGATTACACCACATTTTAGTTGGACTTGGATGCTCGACATTGGTGGAGAGGTTACATGGATTCTAGACTATCTGGATCTTCTTCTTTGATGTGTGCTCAGTTCTTTAAGATATTTTTGGAGAAGTACATGCTTTGCAACCTTAGAGATTATTTGAGAGATCAGTTTTATAAATTAGAGGAGGCCTCTATGATTGTAGTGGAGTATGAAGCTCATTTTCTTGAGTTACTAGGCATGCGACTTCTATTATGCATATTGAGTATGAGAGAGTTTGTTAATTTGTAAGAGGGTTTAGAATTCCCCTTCATATGTATACTTAAAGTTTAGTTGTTTTGGGTAGGTCTTTTATTAAGGTTTTTGATCATTCTTAGCTTATAGAGAAGATGTATCGTACGGCCCATGGGGGAAGCTATAAGAGGCCTAGATCTCAGGGCAATTTTAGTGGAAGCCATAGTAATTATCGGTTCCTAGAAAGCCATATTAATGGTAAATATCCCCTGTGTTTATCCTATCAGTCTCAGAGTCAGCCTATTCAGGAAATCCTTTAGATCATTAATGGAGGTCAGTCTAGTTCTAGTGATCACCCTAGTCAATAGAGTGTTCAATCCCTGAGAGGTTCATCTTATGGTTATTCTAGATGTGGTGGTTATTTTGGGTTAGTTGGATCTATTTCTTTTAGCTCAACTTAGGTGACATACTATGGTTGTGGAGCTCATGGTCACTATTTGTTAGATTGCCCTAGTCCTGGGGCAATTATTGCTTTAGATTGGAGTGTTCACTAATTAGAGCAGTCCATCCTTCAAATAGAGGTAGTTCTCAAGGTCATGGGGTTGGTTTCTAGGGTACTTGAAGAGGTTCTTAGGCAGGTAGGATAGGAGATCTATTAAGAGCCCCGCCAGCTGGCAGGTATGGTCAGTGGTCTACTGTACCTGCTAGACCTAAGGCTGAGTCTTCGAATGCTTTTATTATAGGTTTGGTTTTTGTGTGCCATCAATAAATCATTACTTTTTAATTTGAGTTCCGCTCATTTTTATGTATCTGCTTATTATGCTCCATGATTAGAGTTATATTAGGATTTATTATTAGTGCCCTTGCATAAATCTTCTCCCATGGGTGATTCTTTAGTAGTGGATCTGGTGTTCAGATCTTATGTTGTGACAGTTAGAGATATTGATATTCATGCTAATCTTATTGTTCTTGATATGGTGGATTTTGATGTAATTCTTGGTATGGACTGGTTATCCCACTATCACATGGTTATGGATTATTTTTTCAAGACTATTACTTTAGGCATGCTTGATATACCCCCATTATATGGTAGGGAGCGGTTCGCCAGGAGCCAATGGGGATAATTTCTTATGTTTGTGGTAGAACGCTTATTTTGAGGGGTTGTAGGTCTTATCTCACTTACGTTCATGATGTTAGTGTGGAAAGTCCTTCGCTTGACTCTATTCCTTTAATTTGTGAGTTTCCTCATATGTTCTCTACCGACTTGCCTGGTATTCCCCCTGTTCGTGAGATTGAGTTTACTAGTAATCAAGCATCATAACTGACCTATTTCTGTGGCACTTTACATTTGGCTCCTGCCATTCGTAAGTAGTTGAATCGTTAGCCTTAGGAGCCTTAGGATTTTTCTGGTAAGGGTTTTATTTGACCGAGTGTGTCTACTTGGGGTTCTTCTATGTTTTTTGTGAAGAAAAAAGATTGCTCTATGAGTAAGTGTATTGATTATAAGAATCTTAATAAGGTGATAGTGAAGAACCTTTATCATATACCTCACATTGATGATTTGTTCGACCATCTTCAGGGTGCAAGGGTGTTCTTTAAGATTGATTTGAGATTTGGTTACCATCAATTGAGGATTTGGGCTGAGGATTTCCCAAATATAACTTTTAGGACTCATTATGGTAATTATGAGTTCCTTGTGATGTCCTTTAGGTTGACTAATTCCCCAGGTACGTTGATGGATTTGATAAATTGAGTGTTTAGGCCTTATTTGGATTCCTTTCTAATTGTGTTCATTGACGGCATCCTTATGAATTTGAGGAGTAGAGAGGAGCATGCTTAACATTTGAGGATTATGCTCTAGACTCTAAGAGATCATGTGCTTTTTGCCTTGTTCTCTAAGTGTGAGTTTTGGCTTGAGTCAGTGATATTCCTTGGGCATGTGGCGGTCTAAAGATGATATTATACTAGACCCAACTAGGAATGAGGCAATTTGTGATTGGTCTAGACCTACGTCTCCAACTGAGGTTTGTAGTTTTATTAGTTTGGTGATTATTATAAATGCTTAGTCGAGAGTTGTGCTACTATTTCAGAACCTAGGACCAGATTGACTCAGAATGAGGTTCCTTTTTGATGGTCTGAGGGGTATGAGTCGAGCTTTGGAAAGCTTAAGGATTTTCTTTTTATAGCATCAATTCTAGCTCTTTCTATTAAGGGTGAGGGATTCACCATGCATTGTGATGCTTCAAATATTGGTCTAGGTAGTGTTTTAATGCAGCTAGGTCATGTTATTGCTTATGCTTTGAGACTACTTAAGGTTCACAACCGAAACTACCCCACATATGATTTGGAGTTGGCAGCAATAGTTTTTTCGTTAAAGATTTGGAGGCATTATCTCGATGGTATGCATTTTGAGATCTTCACCAATCATCGCAGTCTTCAGCATCTTAAAACTCTAATGGAGCTTAATTCTAGACAACATATACAGATGGAGTTGCTTAAGGATTATGACACCTTTATCTTATATCATTCGGTAAGGCGAATATAGTACAGATGCCTTGAGCTGGAAGATAGTGAGTATGGATTGCTTGGATTGCATTTTAGTTTCTCAGAGGCCGTTGGCATGGACAATCAGTTCTTAGCCAGCTTGATGGTTCACGTTGATATTTCTGATCCTAGACGAATTCTTTCTAGTACTGAGATTAAGACTAGTAAGCTTCACTTTCTCCATAATCAGGTGCTGATAGGTGAGATTAAGAGGATCTCCCTAGATTCTGAGGGCATCTTAAGGTTTGATTGCCATATTTGTGTTCCAATAATCGACGGCTTGATCCAATTGATTTTCCATGAGACTCAACACTTTTGATATTCTATTCATCTGGGCACGACTAAGATTTATAGATATTTCAGACAATATTATTGGTGGAGTGGCATGAAGTGAGATGTGGTAGATTTGTAGGTCGTTGCCTATGTTATTTGTAGGTAAAGACCAATCATCAACGTCCAGGTGGTTTGATTCAGAGATTGCATATTCTTCTATTGAAATGAGAGTGGATTACCATAGATTTTATTAGTGGGTTGCCTTGTAATTATCGTGGTTTTGATGGTGTCATCGTGGATCAATTGACCAAGTCACACATTTTATTCAATTCAGATGTCTTTCAGTGTTGAGGTATATATGTACGTAAAATAGTCTATTTGTGTGATGTGCCCATATCTATTATTTTTAATCGAGGTTCTATTTTTACTTCTATATTTTGGAGAACTTTTCAGGAGAAATTGACTAATCAATTGGACCTTAGTACACCTTCCATCCTTAAAATAATGGCCAGTTCATGTAGACTACTTAGGTGCTTAAGGATATGCTTCGAGCCTATGTTCTGGATTTTGGAGGCCAGTGGGAGGAGCACTTAGCCTTGGTAGAGTTTGCTTATAACAACATTTATTATTTAAGTATTGAGATGGAGCCGTATGAGGATTTGTATTTTAGGAGATGTTGTTCTTCGATTGGATGGTTTGAGACCTCCGAGATTAGACCCTGTGGTAGTGACTTGATTTAGGAGTCATTGGATAGAGTTAGGATAATTCGGGATAGGTTGAGAAGAGCTCATAGTAGGCAGAAGGTTTATGCAGACTGTATATTCTATGCCTTGAGATTTGGAGTTGGTTATTGTGTATTCCTCTGAGGATCGCCTGTGAAGGGTGTGGTATGGTTTGGAAGGAAGGTAAAGCTAAGCCCTAGGTACATTAGATATTTTGAGATTCTCCACATAGTTGGTGAGGTGGCTTATGAGTTAGCTTTACCTCTAGATTTTTTTGCTATCCATCCAGTTTTTCATGTTTCCATGTTGCAGGGATACCTTCTTGATCCAACTTATGTGCTTAGATAGGACAGTCTTGTTGGATGAGCGGTTCATCTTCATAGAGGATCCAACACTTATTTTGTCTAGCGATGTTTAGCAGTTGCACACTAGGAAGATTCCTATAGTTAAGGTTCAGTTATGTCACCGTATAGTGGAAGAGGCCATTTAGGAGATCGAGAGTGAGATGCGAACTAAGTATCCTCACTTGTTTGAGACTTCAGGTGTATCCTAATCCTTAACTTTTACGGACGAATGTTCCTTTAGTAGTGGATATTGTAAAGACCCTTTAGGTTATTTTTCCATATTTCCACTTATTTTAGTCGAAGAGCTTCTCTATAGCTTTCCCAAGTTATTTATGACTTGCTGGAACTAACAGTTTGGTTAACGAGCAGTTTGTTTGGTTTTTGGAGCTAATTTGCTATTTTAAAGTCTTCACTAGTTTTAAATGACCATCAGGCAAAAAATTTAGTTATATGACCTCGAATGCAAAATCTGACTACTCCAATAGCTCCAAAAATTTGATTTGATGCTACGTGGACCATTGGTTTGGGTCCTAAAGCACCCGAACTTATTGTGACCTATTGGTCAAAAGCTTAAGAAATTGGAAACTGGGTGTGGGACCTACATTGAATTGAAACGACCTCAGATGGAAATTTTGACTACCCCATTGAGTTTTGGACATTGAATTTGGTATGCCACATAGTTCATTTGCATATATTGGATTCTGGATGAATCCCGAGAAGTTGGTGGAGACTTGGAAAGTCTCAGCTGTATTTGATATTTCTCGTACATTGCAATCTCGATGGATTTGGGCACAATCGCGATTCATTGAGCAGGGAAGTGTCTCACGATAATTTGTGTCACGAATGTAACTTCTTTGTGTAGAGAACCATTCTGCAATCATGAGTGGTGAATGTCGTGATAACGATGCTTACGTCTGATGCCTTGTACCACGATCGCAAACATCAGGTTGCGATAGTGAGACCTAAGGACCTAGCATGGGTGTAAATAGACCCTATTTGCATGATTTTTCCCATTTTTCGTCTAATTTCTTACGAGCTAAAACACTAAATGAGGAGTTAGCTTAAAGTTTGAGCTTGTGGGTAATTTGGGAGCTTGGCTAATGCTTGTTTACGCACTTATCTTCCAATTTATGGTAAGATTTCACTCTTTTTATGGTTGATTTTTCCCTTTTCATTCTAAAAATCCTAAAACCCTGGAGGCTTCATTTTAGCCCCAAGCTCGAATTTTACCTATTTTTAAGGATATTGGTTCCTTGAGCATGTGGGAACGTTGGGCTGGTTTCAAAAATATGATTTTTTATAAATGGGACCCACATGGGATTTGAGGTAATTTTTGGACACAAAGCAAAATGGTGCAATATGGGTATCATTATTCTTGTATTGATTAGTAGAATGTGATTTTGATATCTTGGCATCCTGTGGAAGCTTCTCGAAAGGGAAAAATGAGGATTTACCTGATCTTTTGAGCTTTCTTTGGCGTCCAAGTAGGCTAGATTTTACCCCTTGTTAGATTGAGCTACCTTATAGTATGTTTATGATATTTTGTTAGATTTGAGATGGGATTAGGCGTTGGCGTGATATATTGAAAAACTTGGGGTTAGTTGGATCAATTAGGCTATTTCTGGTATCATTTTGGGCATAATTAACCTAGTTATTCCTATCTTAGGTAAAATTGACATTGTAGGATCTTATTAGCGTGGAAATACCTTCGTCACTCCATCAATGAAGAGATTTCCTTGGTTACATGAGTTTAGGATTAGACTTACCCAAGTTGCCTTACCTTAGATGAAATTGACTTAGTTGCTCCATATTAGGAGGAATTATTATCCTAGGACTAGTTATCACTTGTTCAACATCTAATAGTGGATTTAGATACCTGAGCCTAGTCCAGGGTAGATATTGTTTTATAAATTATTTTGAGGATTTAGATGTTGACTCTTCGACTTACCTTAGGCCAAGACTTGTGATAGTTGTTGAAGACCCTTTAATACAATTGTGCACATCTAGAATTAGTTATTTTAGTGATAGTTAGATTCCTTGGTACTCGTTGGTTATTACGAATGACGTTGGAAGTAATGCAAAACGATTATGCTATAAATGATTTATTAGTTAAGCTTATGATGAGTAATTGAATATGCTATTGATTTGGCTATTGTTTGGGCTACCGAATATACTATTGAATAAACCCTTGATCATAACATTGACTAAGCCATAAATTATGCTATTGGTTGAGCAAATGAATGAGCTATTAACTACGCTAGTGATCATACTCATCGATAAACTAGTATTTATGCTTTTGTTCATGCTAGAAGCCATGCTTATTGACACATTGGTAATAAAGCCATTGATTCTTCTATGAATAAACTATAGATTATGCCATGGATTAGATATTGACCGAGCTATTGATATGTTATTGCCTATGCTTGATAGTACATAATGATTATGTTAGAGGTCATGTTAAATGACCACATTGACGAATACATTATGAATTATTTTAAAGATCACGCTTGTTGATTATGTTAGTGATTATGCTTTTGATTATACCAAAGATCGTGCTTATTTACTATATTGGAAATCATGCTATTGGTTATGATAGCACTCACTATTTCAATTATGATTATTGATCATGTTAATATATTATGTTCATGGTTATGATATTAAGTACCCTATAGATTATGCTATTGCCTATATTAATAATGATATTGATTATGCATATACCCGATAAGGCCGAAGGATGATTATGATAATATATACCCGACAAGGCCGAAGGATGAATATGATGATAAATATATGTCCAACAAGGCCGGAGGATGATTATGATGATATATACCCAACAAAGCCTAAGGATGATTATGATAATATATATATGCCCGACAAGGCTGGAGGATGATTATGATGATATACACCCGGCAAGATCGGACGATGATTATAATGTTATATACATACCCGGAAAGATCAAAGATGATTATGATGATATACACCCGTCAAGACCGGAGGATGATTATGATGTTATATACATGCCCAGAAAGATCAAAGATGATTATGATGATACTTATAAGGATATTATTGAATATCTATATCGGTTTGAGTCTGGCTATATATATATTATACTATGATGATATACTTATTATGATATGATGATATTGGGGTGTGAGATTGACAATCTAGCTAAGTTAAAAATTAGGAAATGGTTATAATGTAGTATGATATGAATAAAATCTAGTGATATAACGATTATTTTATAAATAATGGTTAGATGATAAATATTGGTTAGTTTATAAATATTGGCTAGTTTATAAATATTGGTTAGTTAATAAATAATGATTTGTAGATAAGTTATGTTTAGTTGGCAAAGGATGGTTTATTGATACATGAGGTTTAGAATTACATGATGTTTAGTTGATAAGTGTTGTAATTGGAAAATGATGACTATGAGCAATCGATGGTTATAGTATGCCATGACTTGGATGAATTCTACTTGGATTATGAGAGTGATAAATGACGGTGGTGGGTTACTCTATCTTGTTTGTACCTTTCAAGCTTATATTTACTGTTTTATACACAATGTGTTGAAGTTATTTCAGGTTTGTCTATAACATAACTAGGTTATGTTATCTTGCATTTTATAATATTTATATCAACATTTAGCTAAGTCGGCCGCTGATTCCTACTGAGTACCTGTGGTTTTGGTACTCATACTACACTTTTGTACCTTTTTTATGCAGATTCGAGTACTAGTTGCCATTTTGATCGACAATCATGCTGTGCTGATATCTAGAGATATGGTGAGATCTTGGAGTCGGAGT
Organism: Capsicum annuum; assembly: GCF_002878395.1. Classification (NCBI taxonomy): domain Eukaryota; kingdom Viridiplantae; phylum Streptophyta; class Magnoliopsida; order Solanales; family Solanaceae; genus Capsicum; species Capsicum annuum. The sequence continues at coordinate 53,213,879 of NC_061114.1, forward strand.
CACCTACTTCCTTTTATCTATATATGTTTAATCTTTTATTTTGAGATAAATGTTATTGACTATTATAGATACTTGAGTTGTATTATTATTACTAGATGCTCTTGTACTGGCTCTACCAGGTCATGGAATGGTATCTATGTTGACCATCTTTATCTATTTTAAATATTTTTTTTTTTGAGTTGTGTTGTTGATTTTTGCCTATGATTGGACATTTTCCACCAAGTTAACCCATTCTGTTTATCTCCGAGTTACGGTTGGGCATACTTACTGGTGAGACAGAGTAGGTTCCATTATGACTCATAAATTAGATCATGACAACAGGTCACCTATCCATTATAAACATGAGCCCCCAGCATAAGCGAGTCACCCATATTTACTCACAAATATGGAATTTACCACAAGAATACGTGTAAGAATCAAATTTCGCTCACTCTAAAAAAAAATTCACATGTCACATAAGCTGAACCTTAAACTTTCCCTAAGTATAGTACACCACTAATATCAAAACATCAACGTTCAAGATCAAGATGGACTTTAACGATTTTAGTGTAGACTAAGGGATGGGTAGGTGCTATTCTGGGTTGCAATAGTAATTATCTTCTCTAAGCACTTCAATACATCACACTTCACTTTAAATTCATTTTTAACTAACTTAATATTCCACCACTCTTTTGTTTTGTCCCATCTCTTTAAGGTTACTTGTACTTCTTTAGTAGGGAATATTTCCCATAAACCCATGACTCACTTTTTATCAATTTTCTTTTTATTACACCACTCCCTCCCAATAATACATAAACTTTTTAACACACTAACGACTATTTCCTTGGGGCATCACTTTTACTTTTTCTTTCTTTAATTATACACTTTGTTATGACCCTTGGGGGTTGAACTGCACAACCAAGACCCTCAAAGTCAATCATATGTAATCAAATAGTAGAGTGCAGGAGAACTAAAGACAATGAAAGAAGAGTAAATACACAAGTTATATGGAAACCCAGGAAAGGAAAAACAATGGCTTTCCCTTACAAGCACCAAAGAAATCCACTATAATCAACCTCCTGATAATAGTCTAGATTCCAGCCTACCTCTAGGCTCCTTTTACTTGTAATAAATCTACTACAATCTCATCTTGGAAACTCTACCAAGGACTCTCTATACTGATTAACTTTAATCAACCTCACACTTAGGCAACTCTACCTAAGCACGCTCTACTCAAAGGGAAAAATAATACTCTTATAGCATGAGTAGTTCAGTTAGTTCAAGAGTAAGTTAAGCACAAATTAGTTAACTCATGAACATTGGGGTAACACTAGCATGAAGAACAACTTTACAATAAAGGGGACAAACAAGTCACACAAAACAAGATTCATACATTCATAAAATTTAGTACCAGTGCAATAATCTAAAAAAATAAATCATAAAGTAATTGTCTTCGAAGGCCAACATGAGAATCGGGACATGAAACTTCCATGGGGTTGATGAGGGAAAAAGGATAACAAAGTTCAGGTAGAGGGAGGCTTAGGAGAAAGGGGTTTAATTAACATCTCCATTCTTTTACTTCATCAACATAAATATCCAATAACTGTTTGGTGAGAACCTTCAATTCAGTATTTAGTCCTTGAATTTCACCAGTCAGCTCTACCACTTTCATTTTCAACTCTGCATTTTCTACTTCTCTTGGGAGTACTACTTATTTTTCAACCTTATTTGTTCTCTTCTTGGGAATAGGTCCCTTAGAGTCTTTCCTTTTCTTGATAACTATGTGTTTTTACCTAATTCCAGCATAGATACAAGACTTTTACACAGAGGACTTAGTCCTCTCAGTAACATGAACTTCTGTTCTTCTTTTTTCTTCAATCACTACAACTCTTAACTTCATGTCCTTCCCTCCTTCAACCTCTATAACTTCAATATTTTCTTTTTCCTCTACTGCAACAATTTTCATGATCCTTCTTCATTTCATGGTTGAAGTCTTTTTAGCCTTCATGGCATCTTTCATCATTTTTTTTCATAACCTCTTGTAGAATAGGTTCTAGTTACTTTCACCTCAGAGTCTATAATTTTCTCATTTCCTCTACTTCCCCTTAGTTTCTTCACAATCTATTTCAAAGGAATTTCATCCTCATCATCCTCATTCTCCTCATTTGGTGGTAATGAGATATCTTTTCTCCCCACTTACCTCATAATTAAAACCTATTTCCTATTCCACTCCATCAGTTGAGCTTTCTTTGGTGTCATATGCAAGCAGGAGTAAGTTTCAGCTACCGAGTTCTCATTTGAGAAAATATCAAATTTTCACCAAAATTTCTTCACCAAATAGTTGAGAGAAAATAACGTTTGAATTTGAAGGTATAGGAGAGCCTGATTCTTGCAAATTTTTAGAAGTATCATTACTTTTAAGTTCTTCAGACAACTTAGGGATATGAGAATTTTTAGGAACTTTTTAGCCTTTTGTGGAGTACAAAATTTTAGTTAGAGATATTTATTGTTCAATAGGTCACCCAAAACCTAGATTGAAATCCCATATCATGATTGGGTAAACACAACTTTCTAGGGTTGAGGAAGGTTCAACTAGAACTGACTTATTTAGAGGTTTCAAATTTGGTAAAGTTGACTCAATTTTTGGTTGGAGACTCATGATGATGCTTTCTATGACTTTTATTGTTGAAGGGTCAGAGTATGGGGAGTAATTAGTCTGGTTTTGCAAAAAAAAAACTGACTGCATTTGTAGAGGAGGAAATACACATGGCCTATTTTGACAATATTTTATGATTATTATTAGAGCATCCTGTATAGGTACTAACATGAGAGATGGAACCATGTCCCTTTACTTTGAGTGAATCTTCAAGTTTGTTTTTGTCACATTTGTCCACTTCCTAAGCTGTTCCCATGGGTGTATACTTACAAAGGTATAGTACTGAGTTACACTCATATGAACCTATTTTACCTAGGATACCTATCTCCTAAGCATAGCCAATTTTAAGTGGAAATACTAAATTGTAAGATAGGTCAGGTTGATTAGATCAATCTTGCTTTAGCCTTTTACCTTTACGCACCCTTCTTATTCTACAGTATATTCTTAATGTATGTCTGAGGATCAAGGCCCAAACTTGACCTTGTTCACACTCCTGAAGATTTTTATTCTGAGTTGATTTTCCTAGGGACTAGGTCTGTTGATATCATCTATTTCAAAATGAAACACCTCTATATTAAAGTACCTTAAGAGATAGAACACAATCAGACATTCCATCATCGAAATTCAAACCCTTTTAATCAATGAGTTATCCCTGATTACAATCCCCTTTCTCATACCTCAAATCATGATCATATGTTTGATTGGGGAACCTACTTGAGTTTGAGTTCCCAGTAAGAAGACAATGGTGTGATCAAAACTTTCTTGACGCATATAGGTCAAAGAATTCTTATTCATCTTATTCAAATACTTGAACTCAATTGGCTGTGTATTTCCTATTGACCTTATCTAAATTTGTTCATTTCAAAACTTATCGAACTTTGACAATTTCCCTTAGTGTGCCTATTTTTCCCATGATGATTGAACATGGGTTTGGGAGCCTTATTTCAAGCATAATTGATTGTCTTTACTTGCCATTTAGTAGGTTAGAATTATCCTTGGTATCTCAGTCCTTTGCCATCATTAACACTCTGACTAATCAGATTATAAAGAATCTGTGAAGAAGTAATCCATTTAAGAGATTTATTCAATTCTTCTTTTAAGCGGACCAGGTCCCTATCTAACTCTTAATTCCTATGAAGTGCAGACATAATGTGTTTTTGAGTATCTCCCAGGCTTTCCTCGAGATCAATTTGAAGCATTGAATCTTCTTTCTTCACCTTTTCATCTACGTTATTTACCATATTCAGATTACTCTTTAAACTCAGATTTTTTGATTTTATTTTTATGAATAACTCTTCAGTTTTAGAATTTTGTAAAGCTAAATCAATCATTTCATGCTTTTAATTTTCTACTTTTCTTCCAAGTAATTCTTCACAACAACCAGTTCACATACAAAGTCAATCAAAACACTAGCAAGCCTTTTTATCTTTCTAGTAGTTTAATTATCTAGATTCTTCTTAGTATCAAAAATACTTACCTTCTTTTCTTGAATCACCGGAAGAGTCACCCCATGCTGCCAAAGATTGATTTACAACATATTTAGCTGCTGCCTTCCTTATTGAATTATCAAAGACCTGGTTTCTATTCTTTTCTTTGTCACCAGTAGTCTTGAGGTAATCATGATAATCAATTCTATTCATGGGACAATCATTAATGAAATGCTCAGGACTTCAACATTTGTGACAAACCTCAACATTGCCTTCTATTTGCTACTACTTCCTCTACTTTAGAACTGACCACTTTTCTTTATGGCAATAGCAATTCGTGTTGCCAAATAGGCAAACTTAGTGTCATCTTTATCTGGATCGTGTTTGTAAGATTTTAATACCAGGGATATTTACCTTTTTGCATCATTCTTCTCCACCCCTTGCTGCTTCTTGAGATCATGGATTTTTAAATTTCCAATAAGTTCATCCATAGTAAGGGTCTTCAGGTTTCTAGGTTTAGTTATGGCATCTACTTTGCTTTCCTAGGACTTAAGAAGAACACTATGAATTTTTATCACTTGCTTATTTAATGGAATCACTTCTCCTAGACAGTTAAGCTCATTAGTGATTGTAATGCCCCGAGAGTACACCCATGGCGTCACACGGTGCTTACAGTCCCGAGGGACCACAAGCAAACCCATAATCTGGTACCAGCTGTGAGCACTGAATAATACAATCATAAATATGGAAGAATAAATAATATGCCATAACATTTTAAAAACTAAATTATGAATCTGAAGAACATAATTATCTGAGTTTGATAGAAACACTGGAATCTGAATAAACAAAATTACTAACTGTAGTGTCAAATGTAGTTTGAATACTAAATAACTGACTCTAATGTCTAAAAACCTCTAAACTGAATGATTAGGATTTGATGGGACAGGCCCCAACTAACTCCAACTAAGTACTAGACTAAAAACATGAAATAGAAATACTCCATCCTCAAATTATGAGGACTCACCACTACTACTGTTGAGATGTCTGAAATGTTTAAGCGCGGTCCAGGAACTGGGCATTAGAACATATGATATAATACATCATATTATAAGAAAAGGTATACGATCGGTACTTTAAATGTACTGGTATGCTAAATGAGGTAGGCTAATATGCATGGTTTTATGAAAAGGAATAATAAATTAGCTGAATATACATGTAAAGCATGGGGTACTGAATTGAGAGCATAATATATATAGATACTAGAAATATTTGAAATCTGTAAATACTGTATATGTATGGAAGCCTATAAATACTGAAGGTACATGAAATCTGTAAATACTGGGGATGCATGACCAAGAATATAATATGAACTAAATAAAGTTTGTAAACTGAAATACTGATATCTGTATGCTTTGGTCAAAGAATACTAAGACTACATTACTGGTCTGATTATTGGACTGAGACTATGGGAGGTATCATCTAACCGGCATGCACTAATCTGAGCTAATCGAGGTCAATCTTATAACCCTAGTTGGAAGGGTCTTAATACCATACCACGGGTACTAATGCTGGATGTGCGGATCCACTATAATGACATACTATCCGAAGGACTCAGGTGTCATGCCTGAACTGATGGGTGACCCATGCGAGATAGTCAAGCCTAAACGAACGGGTGACTTCTCATATCCTACACTGGCTACGTAGTTCTGGAGTATAGGGATTGCTACTAATAACTCTGCATATCTGACAGGGAAGACGCTATCCCTACACTCGCTCTAGACTAAATCCTACTCCCAACTGAAAGACACTGAAATACTAGACTATTCTGAGTTTAACTGACTAATATCTGACTGCTCTGGTAATGCTCATAGTATGTTCTGAATACTATTCTGTAATATACTGAGACTGGACTAAGTAAACAACTATGGTTTTCGGGTATTCAATACCCAGGACTCAAAAACGATAATAGTAAAATGACACTAAAGCTTGGAGAACACAGCACGAAGGCTTTTATTAAATTAATCACTCTTGTAGGCATTTTATCAAACAGTTGGAGTTTATGGTTTGATCAAATCATAGGAATGTCATGGAATTTGTAGTAAAAGCATGAATTCAACATGAACAATACTAAATCATTATTTAACTCAAGGAATGATAACATTAAAACATGGAGAATTGAATAACAACAATAACTTCATTGAAACATGGTATAAAATCATAGTTCATGGGGATTCATGGGTGAAATCACAATTTAAAATCGAATAACTCAAAAATATCACAATTTTGTAATTTAAAGAGGATACTTGGACTCCATGAGTGAAAAGAACCCATGGATGAACATCTAATATACCTGAGTTAATGAATTTGGAAGGATTGATGGTGAGTTCTTGAGATTTGGAGGGGATCTTTAATTTGAGAGAAATTGAATAATGGTGAGTATTTAGGTCAATTAGGGGTTAATTTTGTGTTTAGGATGGGTTTAGGGCTTAGGAGAAAGACTTAAATACCCCTAAATGAATTTAAAAATGCAAGCTGGATACTGAATATCCTTATTTTTGGCCTTGGCGCGATGGCCACTATAGCAACAAGCCACTGAAAAGTGTCAATTGGGAAACTGGGCGTTGGCGCGACATGGTAAGATCGCAGTCCTTCATTGATATGCCATTTTGGCCACCTCCAAGACGCGCCATAATAGTGAAGGCTCACTGGAAAGTACCAAACGTGAACTAGGTCCTTGGCGCGATGGGCCAACATCGCGGTATCATACTAAAAACTAAAAATTGTTATTTAGACTAGCTCCGCTATATGCTAAGGGTCAAAATGACGGTGTTTAACGACTGAAACTTAAAATTTCCATAAATTCTTACCCGGTTTTCGGATTTGGGCTAATTTTATATCGTTAGAAAGCTAATTGAATTTCCTATGCAATGAAAAACTCTAAACTGAAAATTAATGAGTATTTTAAAAATTTTATATATGAATACTCATGTATTGGGACTTAGTTTATGCTAGAGAAATATAGGGTATTACAATATCTCCCCCTTGGGATCATTCATCCTCGAATGAGACTGGTTAAGGTGAGGAAACTGATGGATTGAGCTTACACACTGAACATGCACACCCGATGAATGAAATATATGACTGAATTGATTTGTAAATGCACCACTGACATAAACATGAGGTGCAATTGAAACTGAGCATGATAGAGAGAAATCTTAAGAAGATTAGTACCTTAAACTGAATTTAAATTCGTAGGGAAAAGATGAGGGTACTTGGTTCACATATCAGTTTCTGCTTCCCAAGTGGCTCCCTCAACAGACTGATTTTACCAAAGAACTTTGACTAGTGTAACCTCTTTGTTCCTTAGTCTACGAACTTGATGATCAAGAATTTCGACTGGAACATCCTCATAGGAATGGCTGTTCTGAACATCCATACTTTCTAAGGGAATAACTACAAATGGATCACCAATATATTTCTTCAATAATGAGACATGGAACACTGGGTATACTAAAGCTAGATCTGAAGGTAACTCAAGCTTGTAAGCTACCTTTCTGAAATGTTTGAGAATTTTAAAAGGACCTACATATAGGGGACCGAGTTTCCCTTTCTTGCCAAATCTTTTCACTCCCTTTATGGGAGAGGTTTTCAAGAACACAAAATCACCGATCTCAAACTCGAGATCCTTTTTCCTCACATCAGTATATGATTTCTATCGGGTCTGGGCTACTCTAAGCCTTTTTCTGATTAACTGAACCTTCTCTATGGCATCAAACACCAAGTCAGGCCCTACTACTGTGACCTCACCCACTTCAAACCAAATGATGAGAGATTTATATCTCCTACCATAAAGAGCTTCAAATGGAGCCATCTGAATACTGGAATGATAGCTATTATTATATACAAATTTAATTAAAGGCAAGAGGCAATCCCAACAACCTTTAAAATTAACTACGCATGCTTTTAGCATATCTTCAAGAGTCTGAATTAGCCATTCTGCTTGACTGTCTGTCTGAGGATGGAATGCTGTACTGAGGTAGACTTGGGTACCGAGACATTTTTAGAATACCTTCCAGAAGTAAAAGGTAAGATGGGTACCTTTATCTGAGATGATAGATAAGAAAACACCATGCAACCTAACCAACTCTCTAAGATAGAGTTTGGCATAGTCCTCGGCTGAGTAAGAGGCTTGGATTGGCAAGAAATGATCTAATTTGGTCATCCTGTCTATGATAACCCAAATAAAATCATGCTGATGATGAGTACGAGGTAGTCCTGTTACAAAGTCCATATTCACTTCTGCCCATTTCCACATGGAAATACTGAACTCCTACATGGACCCACTAAGATTCTAGTGCTCAATTTTAACTTTCTAGCATGTAGAGCACTTAGCTACAAACTCTGCAATATCCCACTTAATCCCACTCTACTAATAGATCTCCCATAAATCACTGTACATCTTAGTGGCCTCTGGATGAATAGATTAACACGCACCATGCACTTCTTCAAGAATTCGTTGCCTTAAATATTCTACATCAGGCACATATAATCTACCCTGGCAATGCAAAACACCATCACCCCCTTGGGAGAAAACCTCCACTTTTTGATCTCTGACTGATTCTTTCAACTTAACTAGACTAGGATCTTTATCCTAGTTTTCCTTTACCTCAGAAACTAGAGATGTTTGGTGCTACTCTGTACCCACACACTACCCTCTGTAGAGTCGACTAAGCGGATACCTAGCCAGGAAAGCTTATGAACTTCTTGAGCTAACTTCTTCTTACCATCCTCAACATGAGTAACTCTACCCATATACATTCTACTAAGTGCATCAACCACTACATTGACCTTTCTCGAATGATATAAAACACTAATGTCATAATATTTTAACAACTCTAACCATTTTCTCTGACGCAGATTCCAATCTTTCTGAGAGAACACATACTGTAGGCTCTTATGGTCAGTGAACACATCTACGTGCACCCTATACAAGTAATGCCTCAAATTCTTTAAGGAAAACACTACAGCTGCTAGCTTAAGATCATGAGTAGGATAATTCTTCTCATGAGGTTTAAGTTGTCTAGAGGCATAGGCTATAACCTTACCTCTCTACATAAGGACACAACCCAAACCTACTCTGAATGCATCACAGTACACTATAAACCCATCTGAACTATTTGGTAGAGTCAATACTAGGGCTGAGGTAAGTTGAGTCTTCAACTCCTGAAAACTCTTCTCATAATAATCGGACCACTGAAAGTTGACTTTCTTCTGAGTCAATCAGGATATGGGGGATACATTAGAATAAAATCCTTCAATAAACCGATGGTAATAGCTAGCTAAACCAAGAAACTCTTGATGTCTAATGGAGAAACGGGTCTGGGCCAGTTTCTCATCATCTCAGTCTTTTGAGAATCAACCCTAATGCCATCACCAGAAATAATATGGCCAAGAAAATCTATCCTTATTATCATTTCTGAATTTGGGTACGGGGACACTGGCTAACAAGAGTATTGGGGCTGAAGACCTCTAATAAAACTGAGAACGATTACCACCTTCTAACCTTGGCTGGCTAAAATTAAAAGTACCCATCCTAGCTCTCTTATTTTCTCTCTTTCTCTCCTTAATCTTTTGCTCCTTTATCTGTTGAGTATGGACCATCATCCTAGATAGGTCTATCTCCCTAATCAGTATTGTGGTCCTACACTTCTTGACTATGCTGTCAGATACACCAGACACAAACTTTCTCATCTAGGACCTGCTGTCAGCTACTACATGGGGAAAATATCTAGCTAACTGAGTAAACTGGAGGGAATAATCCTTCATGCTCATGCTGCGCTACCTCAAGTTAATAAATTCTAACACCTTGTCGTCCCTCAACTTTAATAGGAAGAATCGATCTAAGAAATCTGAGGTAAACTCTTCCCACTTTACAGGCCCTACATCAACACCCCTATCTACCTTCCACTGCTTAAACCATGTGTGTGCTACATCCTGCAAATACTATACAGCCAAGTTAGCACTCTCACTGGATGTCACCCCCATGGCATCTATTACCTTTTAAACCATATCTAAGAATTCTCGTGGGTCCTCTCTAGACTTAGATTCTATGAAAGAAGGAGGATTTATCGGGGTGAAGTCCTAAATTTTAGTTATAGCAGCATTGGAAACTGGGTTAGCCGGAACAACAGTTGGCCGTTTATTCTATGCTGCTGTAGAATTTGCTAGTGTGGTGAATGCAGCTCTGAATTCTGCATGAGAGAGATGCTCATTTAGATGATCTGCCTGGATGGGCTGAGGTGCTGACTAGTTTCCTGCTCCTCTTTTGTTAATCTTTTTGGGAGGTATGTTCTATAAATGGAAGAAAGAAATGGATTAGACTGAGAGTTTAACATGAGTTCATGCTCACTCGCACGATATGAATACTGAAAGAAAGGAAACTTTTCCTAAATGCCTTGTAGCCTCTCATCCGTAAATGTGGGGTGCTACACACCCATGCATAAGACTTTACTTGATGTGGATTTTAGACTTACTTGGACACTTTAAAACCTTAGGCTTTGATACCAAGTTTGTAATTCCTCGAGGGTACACCCCTGGGCGTCACACGGTGCTTACAGTCCCAAGGGACCACAAGCTAACCCATGAGCTGGTACCTGCTTCGAGCACTGAATAATATAATCATCAATATTGAAGAATGACTTATATGCCATAAGACTTTAAAAATAGAATTATGAATCTGAAGAACATAGTTATCTGAGTTAGATAAAAACACTTGAATCTACATAAACTAAATAACCAACTATAGCGTTAACTGAAGTTTGGATACTGAATAACTGACTCTAATGTCCAGAAGCCTCTAAACTAAATGACTAGAAGTTGATGGGATAGGCCCCAACTAACTCCAAGAAAGTACTAGACTTAAAACATGAAATAGAAATACTCCATCCTTGAAATATGAGGACTCACCACTGCTACTGCTGAGATGTCTGAAAAGTCTAAGCGCAGTTCGAGAACTGGGTGTCATAACCTATGATATAATACATCATAGCTCAAGAAAATAAATGGGATCAGTACTGGTATGCTAAATGAGGTAGGCTGATATGCATGGTTTCATGAATATGAATAGTAAATTTTCTGAATATACATGTAATGCATGGGGTACTGAATAGAGAGAATGAAATCTGTAGAGACTGGAAATATATGAAATCTGTAAATAATGTGTATGCATGGAAGTCTGTAAATACTGAAGGTACATGAAATCTATAAATACTGAGGATACATGACCAAGCATATAACATGAACTAAATAAAAGTCAGTAAACTGAAATACTAAAATACCAATATCTGTATGCTTTGGTCAAATAACACTAAGACTGAATTATTGGTCTGATTATTGGAATGAGACTGTGGGAGGTATAATCTAACCAATATGCCCTAATCTAAGCTAATCGGGGTCCAACCTGTAACCCCAGTTTGAATGGTATTAATACAATGCCATGGCTACTAATGCTGGCTGCGTGGATCCACTATACTGATATACTATCTTAAGGACTAAGGGCATCAAGCCTTAACTGATGGGTGACCCCTACGAGATAGTCAAGCCTTAACTGATGGGTGACTTTTCATATCCTATGCTGGATACGTAGTTCTGAAGTATAGGGACTGCTACTAACGACTCTGCCTATATGATAGGAAATATGCCATCCCTACACTCACTTGATGCTAAATCCTACTCCTAACTGAAAGACACTAAAATACTAGAATGTTCTGAGTTTAACTGACTGGTATCTGACTATTTTGATTATGCTCATAGTATGTTCTGAAGACTATTCTGTAATGTACTGAGACTACACTAAGTAAATAACTATGATTTTTGGGTATTCAATACCCCCAGGACTTGAAAACAATAATAGTAAAATGATACTAAAGCTTGGAGGACAAAGCACAAATGCTTTTATTAAATCAATCACTATTGTAGGCATTTTATCAAACAGTTGGAGTTCATGGTTTGATCAAATCATAGGAATCTCATGGAACTTGTAGTAAAAGCATGAATTCAACATGAATAATACTAAATCATGATTTAATTCAAGGAATGATAACATTAAAACATGGAAAATTGAATAATAACAATAACTTCATTGAAACATGGTATAAAATCATAGCTCATGGGGATTCATGAGTGAAATCATAATTTAAAATCGAATAACTTGAAAAAATCATAATTTTATAATTTAAATAGGATACTTAGACTCCATGGGTGAAAGGAACGCACCCATGGATGAACATCGAACATAACTTAGTTAATGAATTTGGAAGGATTGATGGTGAGTTCTTGAGATTTGGCCTTGAATTTGAACATCGACTCTTTATCTACATGAAAATAGTTCATCAGTTGGTCTTGTACATTAACCTGGATAGGATATATGAAGTTCTTGTTAGGATGTTCAATCATAACGTACAAGGTTGCCAATGCATCTACTAATTCATTTTGTGTTCTTGGGACATATTTAAATACAACCTTGATGAAATTGTTGTGCAACTCTTTCACACACTCTAAATATGGAAGAAGATTCATGTTCATAACACCCCATTAGCATTGTACTTAATAAACCACTAAATTTGAATCCCCTATAACCAACAGTTCTTGTATGTTTATATTATCAACCATTTCAAGACCAAGCATGCAAGCCTCATATACTTCCATATTGTTAGTGCATGGAAATCTGAGCTTTGCTGAGATCGAATAAAGATGGACTGATTCTAAAATTAGTATTGCCCCAATACCAACACCTTTGAAGTTTAAAGCCCTATCAAAGAACATTTTCTAAACTAGATATTCTTATGAAATATCTTCTCCAATAAATAGAACTTCTTCATACAGGAAATAGTTTTTAAGAGGATTATACTCTTAATCTATAGGTTTTCAGCAAGATGGTTCATCTCAATCTTGTCCTTTAACCACCTTTTGAGTAACATAAATAATGTCAAATTCACTTAGAAAAATTTTCCACTTTTCTAGCTTATCGGTAGGCATTGGCTTCTAATAGATATACTTGAGCGGATCCATCATGGAGATGAGAAAAGTTGTATACGCACATATGTAATACCTTAACTTTTTTACAACCAAAGTCAAGGCACAACATGTACATTATCAAGTAATATATAGCTTGCCCCTTCTTTTCGGTTTTATCATGTTGTCTTAAAGCACAACCAAATGCATTGTTTGACATAGACCGATATAGTAACAATGACCTTCTGGGTTCTGGGGGCACCAGAATGGGTGGGTTAGATAAATACTCCATGATTCTCTCAAAAGCTTGTAAGAAATATTCTGTCCATCTGGTTGTAATGTCCTTTCTTAATAGCTTGAATATCAATTCACAAATAACCATGGATTATTTAATAAACCGATTAATGTTTGCGTCAACCTAGAAAATTCATCATGTCCTTTTGACTTTTTGGAGGAGGCATGTCTTGAATAGCTTTATTTCTGAAGGATCTAATTCTATAACTTTCCTACTCAGGATGAAACCTAATAGCTTCCCAATAGGGACACCAAATGCACACTTTATGGGATTTAATTTTAGATCATACCACCTCAACCTATCAAAAAACTTCATCAAATCTATCAAGTGATCCGAGCCCTTTCGCGACTTGATAATGGCATCATCTACATAGACTTCAATCTCCTTGTGGATCATGTCATGAAAAATAGTAGTCATGGAACTCATATAAGTCCGCGATTCATTCTTGAGTTCAAAGGACATTACTTGATAACAATATACTCCCAAAGGTGTGATTAATATTTTTTTCTTGATATCTTTTTTGTTCATTAGAATTTGGTGGTACCCGATGAAATAATTGACAATTGAATGCAACTCATGCATCACACAATTATCAATGAGTATGTGAATATTTGGGAGAGGGAAATCATCCTTTGGTCTAGCCTTGTCGAGATCTCGATTATCCACACATGCTCTGATTTTACCATCTTTCTTTGTGAATGGGCATAATATTGGATAACAAAATAGGATACTTCGTGTCTCAAATAACATAGGCATCAAATTACTTGGACACTTCCTCCTTCACTTTCATACTTAAATCAGGCTTCATCTTTCTTAATTTTTTCTTTACAGGAGGACAAGATGGATCAATTGGCAACCTATTTGAAATAAAGTTTGTTGTTTGACCCAATATATCATCATAGGACCATGAAAACACATCTATGTATTACTTCAAGAAGTCAATCAATTCTTTTCTTTGAGCCGGAGTCAAATGAACGCTAATTTTTGTTTCTCTTGTAAGTTCTCAATCCCCTAAGTTTATTGTCTCAGTTTCAAACAAATTTGGTTTTGTCTTGTTTTCAAAATGTTCAAATTCTTTTGTCAACGCTTCAGACAATATATCTTCAAATTCGACAAAGTATTATTTACTATTTGGAATTGTTTTGCTTGTTCCATTACATGTCACATTCATATTATTTGTAGATTTATTAGTTTGCTAGATGAAAAAAAGAAGAAAGAGAATAAATTAATGAGGATGATTTAAAATAAAAAAACAAAAACATAGTTTAGATTTGGCATTTAAGCTTTCAAAAGTGGAGGTAAAACACATAAATTCATAAATACTATTTAAGACTCAATTTTGAATCGTGTTGTTTCATTAATACTAATACAATCATCTACCAAGATCCTCAAAGAACCGAGGATAGGGTACAGGACCAATTGTTCAAAGCATTTCTAGGATCAACATCCTATATAGTAAGGGCCTTGATGCATTCCCCTAGAATCACATTGCACTCCGCTTCTTCTTCAATAACAAACAAGTTTTTGAGTTCTTCCATGAGGTCTTCTTCAGCTTCTTCATCTGATACTTAGGGAATAAATGCTTGGAAGATGATTGATTCAGGTACAGCACAAGATTAGGTAGGAGAATTTCACCTATGAGATTTCTTTAGGAGTGGGCTCATATGCAAGACCAAAACTTCTCTCCTGTCTATACATTGAATTGGCTCTAGTATTCCACTTTATGGTTGTAACAATCACCTCAAGCAGTCTTCTCCATGAATCATTTTTTTAAATAAAAAAATCATCACATAAAGCGGGGTTAAATGTTAAAAATCTAATTTTTAATTCAATATATTCTCTGGTTTCATAATTGGACCTTGAACCCCTTTCATATAATGTGAGTTGTCGGTGTATTAGGCACTGCTTTGCTATGTGCATCCAAGTTCATATCATGACCTTTACTAGGCATAAAACCATTCTTCAATATTTCTAAGGCCATCATCATGAGTGCTCGTGGAGGCTTTTACCTTTTTCAATGAGTAGTACACTTGATCTCCTTAACATGCAAGATAGATCCATCTAGGTATTCCGCATGTTCAATAATAGGGACTGAGTTCTCATGGTAGATAGAACTACATTTCTCTCCATGAATCATAATCTCATGATAATCCTATATAACGTTCAAAGTCTGGTGTAGTGTAGAAGGGACCACACCAGCACTGTGAATCCATTGTCTTTCGAGTAACAAATTGTAACAAACAGATTTGTCCAACACTTGAAATTCTATGGTGCACTCTACAGGTCCAATTTGTAGTGCTAAATTGATTTCTCCAATGACTCCGCTTTGAGACCTATTAAAACCTTTAACTCATCATATTACATTCACATGCTTTCCCAATGCCAATTCCTAAAGCCCAAAGAGTAGTATAAAGATAAATATTAATACCCGAGTCATTGTCAATAAGAACTTTAGAAAAAAACTTTCCCCTAGAACTTACCCCAGGCCTTCAGGCGGCAACTCATCTACATGAAAAGAGTTTGTGTTAGCTTCTAGAACTTTCCCTATCGGAACTGAAAGATTCTCACTAGTTTTCTAAGTTGCAACATAAGCTTCTTTCAGCACCTTCACCAGAGAGTTCCTATGAGCTAAAGAATTCATCAATAATGATAATAAAGAGATTTGGGAAGGATTTTTCTTTATCTGTTCCACAATAGAATATTCCTTAGTCGGAATTTTCCTCTAAAAATCCCCTAGCTCAACCTCTGTCACAACTCTTTTTCAATTATTCTCCTTATTTGGCATTTCTCACACAAAACCTTTAGGGGCATAACTAATCTTGGGTGTATTTATACGCTTAAGCACCATAACTTATCCATATTTAAGCTAAGTTTAGAAAACAAACTGCCTAGTTTCTTATGTTTTTACTCTACTTCTATGTAATTGAGCTAACCGATGTGATTAGCATGAGATCAGGTATTAATGAAGTATATGAAGACATAATGGGACTATGGAATGTGGATGGCATATGACACAAGAGAGAGTAGTAGTCTGGACCAAATGTGGCGCCTAGAAACTATGTCCAAGACTAGTTTGTCATTTATAATTAGTTTAGAGACTTAGAAGGCAATTATGAGAGAAAAGATTATTAAAAGGATTAATGCTAAATTTTTATTCATTATTCATTATTCTATATTATTTTGAGAGAGGAGAGAGGCGGCTTACACTAAGGGAAAAACATTATTAATCTTTTCTACCAAGATCGTCTTCTAGTTTTTGGTATGATGAATATTTCTATTGTGATTTCTGTTTTACCCATGAGTAGATAAGTTTATTAGTTAGGGTTATGGAAGCCTTGTAGCATACTATATATCACTTTGGATCTTGAATTCATTATGCATTGATTTGTTTACATCATACTCTCTTCGCTTATCTTGAATTCTCGTGGTTGCAAATATAGAGGATATGCCTTAAAATACAACTTGTTCGAAAGAAAGGTTGATGTTCGAAAAAGAGCATAGTAATAAGAAAATAGGATTTTCAACCCCTATTTCATACGTTAATGCCTTAACAGGATTAACTACTTGGAGATTTCGTATTATTTATGGTAAACGCTTTTGATTTGAGAGAACTAAAGAAAATTAGTCCTTGATGGTTGAGAAACACTAGGATTATGTTATTAAATACAATAAGTTTCTTTGTAAGCACAATGCATGTATGAATTCATAAATTCCATAGTTAGAAAGTATTGAAAACTATAAGGTGGACATAACTCTAGCTTGCTATTTCTATGAATTTGAATACTACTACATCTATTTCATCTTGTTAAACTGAAACCATTAATTTATGAACTGAATCAAATCCCCCTATTTATTTTATGAAAACGAACGATTAAAAGTCAACTAATCTGTATACAACTTAATTAGTACCATATTCCCCGTGGGATTAAACCCCAACCTAGTTGGGTTATATATTTGACAATGATCATTTACTTTTTCGTAAGAGAGGTGTAATTTGGGCGTATCAATAACAACATACAAATCTTGTCATTCCTGCAACCGCAAATTCTACCACCAATTTTCCCTTCCCTTTGTCCTTTGCATCAGTCGAGTAATTCCAAGAACCTGCTTTGGTTTCTACAGAAGGTGTTTCAGAAACTAAGGCTTTGATCGCAGGCTTAGGAATAAGAATTTCTACTTCACTGTAATTGTAGGCATAATAAAAGATGATATTTCAACCTTTTTCTCATAACTAACTGATACAACAGTTCCATCCAAATTACTATCATGACTCGAGGCTATCCCTTAGTCGTGACAATTGTGCTTAAGGCTATAAGTGACCCTAAGCTAACACATGGCTTGGTACCTTCTATGAGTACTAAATAAAAATGATAATAAAATAATAGGTGCAAAAGATAAACTAATAAAGTACTGTCAATCTAAATTCTAAAATATGTAAAACAAAATATCTGAAGTATCTGAAAAACACTAGAAAACTAAATTGTTTATCAGAAAAAACTGATGATAAATAAAGACTGAATGACTGTCTAACTGTCTGAAAGCCTCTAAGAATCATAAGGAGTTGATGGGACAAACCCTCAACTAACTCCAACTGATTGAGCGTACAAAAATACTAAAATAACGGTGAAACATATCATGTCCTCGATGGAGGAGGTCTCACCACTATTGATGCTGAGTGATGCTTGATTGTCAAAGAACGGTTAGGAAACTAAGCATCTGAACCTATGTTATAAGACAACATAGTGCAAGAACAAGGCATGCGATCAGTACTTTGAATGTACTGGTACATGAGATAAGGACCAACTGAAATACATATAGTTACTGAACATGGATGCATTAACATGTAAACTGAGAATACAGGACCAAGAATAAATATGTAATAAAGTAATCTAAAATCTGAATAATTGAACTTTGTGTCATCTAGATATCTGAAATCTGTACACTTGGTCATGCAATTCTGATCTGATCTATTTAAATACTACACTGTGACCGTGGGAGCTAACTATAACTGACTACCCCAATCTGAGCTATTGGGGTCCAACCTGTAACCTTAGTTAGAAAGGTGCTAGTACCTTGCCAAGGGTACCAATATATAAATTACGATGTGGATCCATAAGGTTGATGTCCCGAAGAACAAGGGTGTCATACCTAACTGAAGGGGACCCCTCATAATCTATGGTGGCACCATAAGTCTGTGACTAAGGGACCGCTACTAACACCTCATGCCTAACTGAAGGGGGAGACCCTATCCTTACGTTCGGTCAGTGCTAAGTGTTACTCCCAATTAAATGACATTGGTATTATTAGTCATTTAATATGATATAGTACTGTACTTGTAAGTGCTCAGCATGAACATGACATTCTGAATTTGATATTAAAACCATGTTCTAACTGATTCATTACTTGACTACAGAAATCTCGTAAAAACACATAGGTATCGGGTGTTTATAACTCTCCACTACAGAATGATTACAAAAATATGAAAATGACATTTAAAGGGTAATAGGAAATGATAATTCCGAGACCCAAAGGTAGTAAATTTCAATAACCGCTGAAGTACATGAATTTGAACATAGGAAGGTGTCAATTATAGGAAAACTAGATGCTTATATGTTTTAAATTCATAAATACATGGATACAATAAAAATATACACAAGGCATTGAAATCCAAAGCATTACATGACCTAATTTTTATGGGACCATATGAGGACATGATTTTAGTTTTATTTACTAGGGAAAAGCATAGATTGAATTCATCTTGAACACGTGAAATCTCATAATGAAGGAAAAACTCATACTTTAATCAAAAGAGGATTTTTGGGCTCATTGGGTGAAAGAAACCCATTGATGAATACCCCACATACCTAAATTAGATGAATTCTTAGAGGAAGCTTGAAATTGGAACTTGGATCCTTGAATTCTTGAGAAAGAAAGCTTGAATTTCTTTTCCTTGGGAAGAGAAGGATTTACGTATGGGTTTGATGATGAAAAGTGGGCAAATAATGCCTTTTTGGGGCTTTAACTCCTCACTTGGGTTCTTGGAGGCAAGGGGGAATGACTAAAGCAGCCTTTGGGCTTGTACTAATGGATGTAGGAAAACCATCTTCCGAGTTGTGAAGGTTGACGCAGTAACTTAGGTCCGCGATAACTCCCCTTACTATTTCTAACAAAAATGGTCATAACTTTTGTTCGAGTATCAGATTAAGGAAAAATTGCTATCATTGGAAAACTAAATCAATTATATATAACTTGGAGAGTATTGAGATGCAAAATTACATATATGTAAAAAGTTATACAATTCAAAGTTGACCCTTGTGGAATTGGATACAAAATTTATCTGAATCAAAGGCTCTTACTGACTTTGTTCTAAGTGATTCCTATGAACTTTTTTCCATCTCAAAATATCTTCTCACACTAGGACAATGATCATGACACATACATTCAAATATAAATCATGGACTTAGAGTTTACAAATGTAAGAAGGACGATTCAATTTATAGCTCAAAAAAGCAGGGTGTTACAATTACATTCTTCATCAATGGTGATAATGTTCACATGGGAACCCCTATAATTTGGAAAGGGATTGTTATTCCCATTGGGAGGAACTCCATTGAGATGAATAGCTCCTTTTTTATTAGTGCCTCAATCTTATCCTTGAGCGTAAGATAATTGTCAGTATCATAACAAACAACCCAGGAGTGATAAGCACAATGACTTTTCCCATCATGTCATCAAGTAAGAGGATTGGGAATTATACTTAGGATTGGCTGGAGTACTTCTGAAATTCTCAAACTTTGTATTATTTGGATAAGGGTTCAACTAGAGGTGTATAGGTTTTGGTTTGCCTTTTTTTCATAAGTTAGGTAAGGTCAGGGTGATTTTAGAGGATGATTTTATGGTTGGTAGTGGGTTTAAGGTTGGATAGGTAGGTTGATATTATGGTGGATATTGATAGGCTGATGCATGAGGTCGATAATATGTTAGGTGGCTTAAACTGGAAATAAGACAGATAAAGGTTGGTAATATGGGTGAAGAGTTTGGGAATATTGGTTATAGTAGGAAGGTTGGGGTGGTGGATTTTTGTATGTCAACATTTGGTTTGATCTTTGTTCTTGAATGGTCAGGACAGAGGAAACTCCATCCTTCGTGTTTTTATTTGTTCCCCTAGTTAGATCACACTGCATTGACTTACTTGTTGCTTATAAGTCTTCCAGATTAGTGATTCTCCAAGTTTTAATACCTTCTTCAACAAATTCTTCTATCCTAACAATCTCGAGGAACTTTTGTACAACCATGGTTATCAGCTTTTCATAATATGTCGCATCTAGGGCTATCAAAGTAAGCCCATTAACACTTAACCCACCCAATTTTTTTGGGTCGGGTATAGAATAATTGCATATTAGGTTAGGTTTAAACCCATTAAGACAAATCCATTAAGAAAACAATTCCTACTTCTAACCCATAAATTAGCCATATGAACCTGTTTGACAATTAAAACCTTAAAGCCTAAACCAAAATTTTGTGGAACCGAAATACGTTACCGAAAGTTGGTACTCCATTTCTATCGCTATCGACGACAAATCTATGATTCAAAAATAAACCTAAAAGCACAATCTTTGCTCGTGAAGTCGTTATGTCTACAAATATTACTCTAACATATGTCAATTACACAACATGTCCTTTTAGGAGATTGAGAGTAATACTCATTGGACTATTATTTATATCAAACCAAATAATAATATAAGTGAGAATATGTAAGTTAAGGTGATAAATATGTGTATTATGCTTATACTCTTCACCATAGAAGACTTAATCACCCTTAAATTTTTAGTAGCCTGCCGTGATGAAGCATTTCTGGTCGAACTCGTCCAACACAACTAAGTAAAATTGAGTATTTTTGTATAGTGATTATTGGTTATATAATTGTGGACTTATTATGTTGGCTGACTCAACTTTGGGATAAATCCCCACTAAATCGCCATTACTTGAAATGCCTTAAAGATAAATCCTAATAAGGTACGCCAGTATATCATAAAACATATCGTGAAAAGATAGCCAATGGTATAGTTATACCTAACTATCCATTTAGTTTTGTGCAGCATGATGGAATTAGAGAAATTCATTTTTTTTTGAAATCCTTGTGTCAAAACCCCTTAGAGAAACACGACAAAAACTGATGTTTGTAAAATGTATGAGATTCATAAAAAGATGATCAAATATGAATTTTCTAGTATTTCTAGTAGAAATGTTTGACATATGATTTATGGAGTTTAGTCACCACTGATTATTATATCTATGTCACTACACATTATGTTCATACAAATTGGATTTTTCAAAAGAGAATTTTGATATTTCTTCATACACCTCCCCCCCCATAGTGGTGCCATTCTAGGTCCAAAATAGATCAACATGCATATAGAATAGGCAATTGAGAAGATGGTTTTTTCTATAACTTTAGATAATGCATGATATAATGAAGATGTTGTGGTTAGGTTGATTGAACATTTTAAGTTTTTGGATTCTATACTTGCTGATGGGAAGTTTGTGAATATTCGATGTGTAAACCACATTTTGAATTTGGTTATCAACGTAGGTTAGAAGACAATTAAAACTGCGGTAAGTAATATTAGTTAAAGCATAATGTGTGTTAAAGGTTTTGAGGAAAGGAAAATAAAATTTGTAGAGTGTATTAAGAATCTTGGCTTAAAGTTGAATGAGAGGTGCGTCAAGACGTGCCGACGAGATGGAACTCCACATTCTTAATGCTTGATAGTTCCATTCCTTATAGTCGAGCATTTTCTGTCCTCAAGGTACTTGATACTAAATTACCTCTGAAGATGACTAGGTTAAAGCTAATCGAATTTCTAAGTTTTTGAAGCATTTCTACGAAGTCACTACTTTATTTTTAGGAAATTACTATCTTACCGCTAATGTGTATTTTGTTAAAATTTGGAAAATTCTTATAATGACAATAGAAGAGAAGCAGTGAAGATCCTCATATTAAGTCAATGGAAGAGGAAGTAGAAATGAAGTTCAAAACGTATTGGCAGGAAGACAATTGTCCAACTGATTAAAGGGTCATAGTTCTTGATCATCGATACAAGTTAAAACATGAAAGATTTTGCTTTACCAAACTTGATCCTGTAACTTGCAATAAAAAGGTAAAAGTTGTTGAGCTTAATATGCATGCGTTATTTAGAGATTAATTGAAAAATTTTAAGGTTGATGTTGATATGGTATAAAGTAGTAGTGGTAGAGGTGATGTTGAGGTGGTGGATGAAATGGATGAGTATGATACTTTTGAAAGCCAATAAAAACTTGGTTTAGAGAAGACACAATTAGATTTCTACTTGGAAGAACCCATATTGGTTCACAAAGGAAATGAAGATTTAGATGTAATTAAGTTTTGGAAAGATAATATGATTAAATATTCGGAACTCTCACTGATGGCATGTGTTTTATTAAGTATTCCTATCACCATTGTTGCATCTGAGTCTGCTTTCAGCATTAGAAGTCGTGTTATTGGTAAGTATCAAAGTTCAATTTCACCTGAGAATGCAAAAGCAAAATTGTATTCTCGAGATAGGATTTATGGTCATCAAAGTAAATTATTATCAAATCATATCAATTTTCTTTTATATAAAAAATATAACATGTTGTAATACCCCAAAAATCCAGACCGATGTTAAGGATATGCTTCAAGTTCATGAGAAATAAATTATAGTTATTTGGTAGTTTATGAGTGAGTTTGATTTTTATTAGGGCCTCAAATAACTCCTAGCTATTAGACGAATCAAAATATCCCTTACCGATTGAGTTCTTGAGAAGGATGTTGTTATAGTCAACTCCAAGAGAACATATCTTTCATTTTACTAAGAATTTTTGAGCTCATGACACATCAACATATAGATAATTGAATTAGGTTTCTAACAATACCAATTTCTCCTAAATTCGATAACCGAGTGAAAAATTATAGTATTTTTTGTATGAGGCAGTGGGCTGCCGCGACGACACCGCTCGGCGGTGCAATAGCGGTGAAGCCAATACCGCTCAACGGTAAACCTCCAAAGCAAAGTTGTCCCAAGGAAATAGGTCATCGCTATTAGCCTGCTCAGCTGTGCTATAGCGGTGGGACCAATACCTCTTAGCGGTAAGCCTCAAAATTGGGTTTTTTAATGTCCAGGGACCGTATGGTCTTTTCCCATAGCTTCAAATCCATCCAAACATGGGATTTAAGTCCCAAAATATCTTTATATGCTCATTATTTCACAAATTACTCAAATTAAAGTATCCCTCTTTCAAGAACAAGAACCCTAGCCTCCACAATTCAAGAACAAATCTCAACTCACCATCAACTCTCACGAATTCATCAACCCAGGTATGTTAAATGTTCATCCATAGATCCCTTCCACCCATGGAGTCCCAGAATCTAATTTCAAATTCAAAGTTGTAAAATTTACAAGCTATTATGTTTTCAATTGTGATTTTAAACCATGAACTCTCATGAATTGTAATTCTATGCCATGTTTACATGAAATTATTATTGTTATCAAACCCACATGTTTTAATGTTATTATTCACTGATTTAAATCATAATTAGTGTTGTTGAGGTTGAATTCATTCTATTACTACAAGTTTTAAACTATTCCCATGCTTAGCTTACACTATGAATATTAAGTGTTTGATGAAATGCCTATAAGAAGGAATTTTGAATAAATGCTTTCATATTGTGCCCTCAATGATTGAGTACTATTTTGCTATTATTGCTATTGAGTCCTAGATTATGAATACCCTAAAATATAGTTGTTTACTTAGTCTCAGTATCTTCAGAATAGTTTCAAATATGTTATAAGTATTATGAGTTCGGTCAGTTATCATAATCGGTTAAACATAGAACAATTCAATATTTTGAGTCAATTCAGTTGGGAGTAGGATTCAGCACCGAACGAACCCAGGGATGGGGGAATTTCTGTCAGGTTAGGGTGTAAAGCTTAGTAGAAATCCCTATGTTAGAGAAGTACGTAGCCA
Source organism: Capsicum annuum (assembly GCF_002878395.1). Classification (NCBI taxonomy): domain Eukaryota; kingdom Viridiplantae; phylum Streptophyta; class Magnoliopsida; order Solanales; family Solanaceae; genus Capsicum; species Capsicum annuum. The sequence continues at coordinate 53,238,276 of NC_061114.1, forward strand.
GTGTAGGTTAAGATATCTTCCTGGCAGATAAGGGTTGACACATCTCGCCAGAGTTTTCCTGCCAGTGAAGGTTGACAAAATGTCTTTTCCTACTAGTTAGGGTTGACTCACAACTATTGTTAGTACCCATGGCACGGTACTATCGCCCTTCCAACTGGGGTCACAAGTTGGACGCCAACTAACTCAGCTTTGGGATATGTTGGTTAGTTGATACCTCCCCCAGTTTCAGTTTCAGTACTCAGTTCAGAATTCAGTTTAGTGTTACTTGACCATAGCATACAGTTTATCAGTTATTTGATTATCAAATTTTAGTATTTCAGTTTGCAAATTCTATGCAAAACATGTTTTGTGCTTTGTCATTCTTCCTTAGTATTTATAGATTTTATACATCCTCAGTACTTACAGATTCCATAAATTCTATTCAGTACTTCATGCTATTCAGTCAGTAAGTTTTCATGCACATGAAACCATGCATATCATCCTACCTCATTTAGCATACCAACACATTCCAAGTGCTGATAGCATACTCTTTTCTTGCACTGTAATGTATTATATCATAGGTTCGGATGCCCAATTGTCAGATCACAGCTAGATTTCAGATTACCAGCAGTAGCGGTGGTGAGTCCTCATATTTTATGAATAGACTATATTTATTTTCTTGTTTTCAATTCAGTAGTTAGTTGAAGTTAATTGGGGCTTGTCCCATTAACTCTTATTCAGTCAGTAGAGGATTTTTAGACTAGTATAGACAGTTAGTCAATATTCAGATTTTAGTTGGTATTATCAGCATTATTATTTTTGCCTTACAGACTTATAAGATTTATGACTTAAAACCTTATGGCATTCCTCAGTTTATTTTTGCATATCTTTTGATATCAGTTTAAGTTAGTGCTCACAGCAGGTACCAGCTCATAGGTTAGTTTATGGTCCCTCGGGACTGTAAGCACAGTGTGGCACCCAGGGTGTACTCTTAGGGCGTTACATATGTCTTGGTAATTTATCTCTATCCTTTATGTTTTTGGTTTCTGCCGACTCTGAAGAGGGAGATGACATTGTAGTAGGTGTGAGTGAAGTTGCTGCTCAGAGCTTTAATTAGCTCAGTGAATGTGTGCAAATTGCAAGTATAAGCTTAATTCCTACCTTATGATATATTTTAAAGCCTACATGAGTAATTAGTGCTTCAAGAACTTTCTGTCATGAATGAGTAGCATTGTTACCTGATGTTGGAATCCTAGTTAAATTGGAGTGTGCTAACTAGTGTATAGGAAATGAGGTGGAGCAGAAGAGTAAATGCATCCATTTTATATACTATCTTAGATTCATGGAGGAATGGTGCTATGATTTTGTTAAAAATGTATTCTTATATCTACTAGAAGTGCTAATAGAGTTCAAAAAATAGTAATAGTGTTATCCAATAAATACGTGGTCAGTATATTAATATTATTACCTCGATTTTACAATTTCTATCTCTACTGCTCTAGAAGCATGATCAATAGAATGACCTTTGTGGGTTTGAATTCGGGCAGATATTTTACTTAAGCATACACTTCTCACCTTCTGTAATTACATTTAGCTGTGTTTGTCCTTCTCATGTTTGCATCCGTTTTGTGCTTTATGATATATGTGATCTCTATTTCCTCTCTTTCTGAGATTTATTTACCTGTGTACATAATTGGAGTTTTCGTAATGTGTAAAGGGAAGTCTTGGTAATTCACACTATCTAGGTAAGTACCTTTTAGAATAAAATAGAGAAATTTTGACTAGCTGCTGCTTGACATCTGATTCATCGTATTATGACAAATTCAAGTAAGTTATTAGTGAAACTTTTGTGGCGAAAGAGTGGTTATTTGAAAATTATACTCCCCTTTGGGGCTAAAAGTTGATAATCTTGACATGTGTTTCACTCTGAGCAAATTTATGTTATATTTTACTAGTTAGTAGTTATATTTCTGCTCAACTTAAAATTTCTACTATCTAAAGTTGGTTAAATATATGTTCATGGAAAACTTTTTCTTCGTGACATGAAAAGTTTTAAGAAAGAGTTCATGCTAAATGTTGTATTATCAACTCTATTTCCTGGGATTTTGGCGAAGTAATTAAGAGGGCAAATAACACAAGCTATGATCTAGCAGCAGGAGTTTTCATGAAGAACATCAATACAGAAAACACCTTGGCTAGAAGAATGGGAGCTAGAACGGTGTGGATTAACGCCATGATGTATTTGATGATACGATTCCTACTACTAGTTCTATGTTTGTAGATATATCCTATAAAATCAAGATTTCAATCCAGTTATATTCCACTAACTGTTTTTTCGGGTTGAAAGATTCTGAGATGTTGTACATCTTATTAACACTGAGAAGCAACATCACAAACATATGAGTTATGACTTATGTCTTCCACTATGTATCTATATTTGGATGTAAACTGTGGTCTTTTCCATGAATGAAGGATGATGCCATTAGCAATACTAAATTAATAAAGTAAAGATCTTATTTCATTCATGTTTCTTCATTATAATATTAGGTTGAAATGATCCACTCTCATTTATAAATTATATAGTTGATCTTTGAAAATTTATTACAGTAATTATTTAATGAAAAATTTGTGCAGGTGAAAATTCATTATAGCAATTATTGGGCGGGTCAAGACCCAACCCGATATTTTACCCATTTCAACCCAAAGCAAATTTAGGTGGGTCATGACCCAACCCAATATCCAATTCAACCCATTTGATATTTTCAATCTCAACTCAACCCGTCCATTGACACCCCTAGTCGCATCCTTTTGAGACTCCACAAAAAGAGAAGTCATCTCGCTTTTCGCCATCGGAGGTTAAACTTTTGCGGCATCTTCTCTTACTCACATGGAATATTCTTTGAAGGTTTTTGTCAATTTTTTTTCATATTTCTCAAATGGAACCTATCTAGGATGACTCTAGTGTTAAACTTAAACCTATCCATCATCCATGCCATTTTTGTGGGTCTTGGATCATGTACTAATCTAGAGCTTCGCCCGTCAGACTCCTTATAAACAACTTCATTCTAATGGCCTCGTCCTTCCCCACTCGAACTAGTTTTTCAAAATATGACCTTAATTGGGATCCAGGGTTTCCTTTTCGATCAAATATATCAAATTTTTACACCTTATACCCTGTAGGCAACTCAATATCTGGATGAACACATAAATTTTCATACTAAAGTCCTTCGCATCGTTTGTGTTGTTACATGCTTCTGAAAACTTCCTTTAAACTATAAATGTTCTTTGCTATATTTTTATCTACTTTAGACCAGCCACCCGCTCCATCTCCTCATAAGGAATGACTTTTTGTGTGGTTGGCATCAGGGATAGTGAAAGGTTAAGCTCTTTCTACATATACTTGTGGTACATATTGCCTGTTAGGAACTGCAGCATGTGCCACCAATGTATATGGGGCTGCTTGGTGGTTTTGAATAATTGGAGTAGTTTGAGCAAGTGAGATATTTTCTGTATGTGGATCTTGGGTAAATAGAGTTTGGTTAAGTAGATCTTGAAGAACTTATGGAGTAGTGAAAGGTAATGGGTTTCTTTGTTGCGAGTCGGCTTATTGCGGGTTGTTTTCTTATGGGTAAGTGGGAGATTTAGAAGAAATTGGGTTTTTTTAGTAGAGCGAAGATTTGGTGGGAAGTGTTGAGAATTGGGGGAATAAACATGTGGAAAAGATGATGGGATAGTGGTTCCTTTTTCATGTTCAGGAAGTGGTGTGTTCATGCTAATGGATAGTTTAGTAAGGTTTCAAAGTCGATCAATTTTTCTTTACATGTCGTCCATTTGTTGCATCATTGGGCTATCTATTCATCATGAGGGGTTGCATCCTTCTCCCCCAAAGACTCAAGTTCACCTCTTGGGGCAGTAACAAGTCCTAAGCCATCGACTATACCTAAATCAGTCATGTTGGCATTTGCTCGTACTTTTGATTTCATAAAGTATGGGTGATCGATCCATCGTAGTCAATACAAATAAACCTTTGGGGGAGTAAATTACAGAAATAAAACCTTTAAGAGAAAGAAATATATAAGTATATGCGAATAATTTGCATAAATAAAATAACTCACAATTAAACAAATAACGTAGGAAAAGAAAGAAAATCATGCATCATGTAGCAAATAAAGCATATGAAAAAAAGGAAACTTCAATAATAAGAAACACATCCTATTATGCACGGGACCTCTTTTGTGCCAAGGAATGGGCCTAATTGTCAAATTATTGAGATTATGATAAATTGATCCAAACCTTAGTTAATAACGTTGCTCGAGTTTGGAGTTACAAAATGAGAAACACACCACTTCATTCATATATCAAGATTAAAACATTACACTGAATTCAAAAATATAGAGAGTATATGATAATAAAAGGAAATCCTAGTGACTAAACTATGCCTTCATTCTCCAAAGTGTGCCAAGGATCCGGGAATGACATGTTCCCACATTTTCGGTAGGATGATAAAGTGGTTCATTAGAATATCATGTGCCCACTCAATTTCTTCAAGATCTTCAAACCCAATGGCTTGTCCTTGACAGCTAAAGCCCACATCCTCCATATCTGATTGTAACCACACAAAATACTCTGGAGTGCAGTATGCTTGATCATTAAGAACATCTCTTGTCATCAGATTTTCCCACTCTCATAGAAACTTTAATGCTTAGGAATCTCATAAAGTTGCACAAAATCAACCTCAAACCTACTCATATCTGAATAAAGTAGAATGAATTGATGACGTCCAAATCACCAAAGCACTTGTGAGGGAGCATATGGTTGATGACCTTTCAGCCTAATAAGCTCAATATAGTATGTCAGATGCCCCTGATGACAACATCATGAGGTGACAACTTTGTAGATGAGAGCCGCTCTTGTTGTGTCTACTAAAGAGAATGTTGACCATGGAATTACGTCTATAGAAATCTTCTATAGCCCAAATCTCGAGAAGGATATTAGAACCTTCAACAAACCATCTTCATCTAACATATTTGGATAATGATCTTATCATTTATGCTACAATTATCAAAATGAGTGTAACTTCAATATTGTTAGCCCCATGATAAAATGCTTTAACTATGGAGCTAAGACAAGTATCAATCCTTTCATGCTCTGAAGGAATGACTAAAGTGCATAGTAGAGCAATGGCGAAAGCTATAGGGAATTTCTTTCTCTAACTCTCAGCATAGAAATAGATCCCTGCTAAAGACCTTGTGACCATCCTTGCGACCAAATATTTCATAAAAGTAGTCAAGAGAAATCAAATCATGATCCCAACACGCCAGCTTGAGGCTGTTCTTGATCCCACAAAGATGCAAAAACTTCTCTCTTGACTGTTTGCGAGGTAAGATCATACCCCGTCCTTGATACTTCAAATTAGTAAATGCACTAATTTATTCAATTGTGGGGGCCAATTCAAAATCCTTGAATTTGAACACAAATCTAGTCAGATCCCAAAACTTGGACAATGCTTTGACTATATGCCTATCATAAGGTATGTAAATCAATGATGTCAAGAAACTAAAACTTCTCCTAATCTTGAACCCCCTTTTTATCTTTATGTTCTCCCACCATCTCCTTAGCTTGAGCGATACATACACTACCATTTAAGTGTTGGAAAAATTAGGAAAATTATTAATTCTAGAAACATACAAGCAGATAACATAAGCAAATGTTTTTTCAAACTCAATTTGGTCAAATTTTAACTTGGATCAATTTATCAATCTCTGCACATAATATGAGGGTCATTATTGGGTCGTGAAACCCATTTGACATAAAAGGTGTTCTCCTATTTGTGAAATGACACCATGGGTCAAGACACTTAAGCTTTATGCATGAATGACCTAAATCAAGGGTGGTAATGCTCTATCTTAAGTTTTTCTAAGATTTGGATAGATGCGGACTTGAATTTCCTATATGAGATGGCAAGTGATCCCACGATAGTAAAACTCTAGCTCACTCCATATATGCACCAACTCTCTAAGCAAGGTGATCTGAAAGAATATTGAGAAAGTATAATATACAATCCACGTGTAAAATATATATGAGTGTAAGTTTTTCAAAGAGGAGGAAATATCAACAGGATGCCAATTTATATAAAGCGATAAATAAATAAGAAAATAGTAGCAAATAAACAATTTATGTCATACAAACATGATAAATCCAGATAATTAGGGAGAAACAAATAAATAAAAACTTAATTATTAACCTAAGTTTATTATGGTTAAGAACCACAATTCTAGTGAAGCAGCCTAATTGTTATACCCAATTTTAAGACAGGTCAAATCGACTTACAACATATTGAAGAAATTCTAAGTTATATTAATGAAGTCGCCACCTAATTAGTTCTACAATGAATTAAGACACCTATTATTAACTAAGTGATTAAAAAGAAAATAAAATATTCATTTTAGGTCTACATAACTAAGTGATTTTAGGTAAGAGTTCTAATTATACTAAAGGGAAGGGGTTAGGCACCTTAAAGTATCCACTAACTACAATTAACCGACCAAACATAGGTTAATTAACTAAAATTAAAAGAATGCCTAAGAAAATTTGTAAAAATGGGTAATTTAAGCGGGAAATACCTTTTAAGAAAATCAATTTGAATTCTTACCTAAAATCACTTAGCTATGTAA